>NC_073636.1:61476287-61779318 GCF_029407905.1 Bubalus kerabau
ACTCAGCTCACATGCTAGTAAAGTAATGCTCAAAATTCTCCAAGCCAGGCTTCAGCAATATGTGAACTGTGAACTTCCTGATGTTCAAGCTGGTTTTAGAAAAGGCAGAGGAACCAGAGATCAAATTGCCAACATCTGCTGGATCATAGAAAAAGCAAGAGAGTTCCAGAAAAACATCTATTTCTGCTTTATTTACTATGCCAAAGCCTTTGACTGTGTGGATCACAATAAACTGTGGAAAATTCTTAAAGAGATGGGAATACCAGACCACCTGATCTGCCTCTTGAGAAATTTGTATGCAGGTCAGGAAGCAACAGTTAGAACTGGACATGGAACAACATACTGGTTCCAAATAAGAAAAGGAGTTCGTCAAGGCTATATATTGTCACCCTGTTTATTTAACTTATATGCAGAGTACATCATGAGACACGCTGGATGGGAAGAAACACAAGCTGGAATCAAGATTGCCGGGAGAAATATCAATAACCTCAGATATGCAGATGACACCACCCTTATGGCAGAAAGTGAAGAGGAACTCAAAAGCCTCTTGATGAAAGTGAAAGTGGAGAGTGAAAAAGTTGGCTTAAAGCTCAACATTCAGAAAATGAAGATCATGGCATCTGGTCCCATCACTTCATGGCTAATAGATGGGGAAACAGTGGAAACAGTGTCAGACTTTATTTTTCTGGGCTCCAAAATCACTGCAGATGGTGATTGCAGCCATGAAATTAAAAGACACTTACTCCTTGGAAGGAAAATTATGACCAACCTAGATAGCATATTAAAAAGCAGAGACATTACTTTGCCAACAAAGGTCCATCTAGTCAAGGCTATGGTTTTTCGAGTGGTCATGTATGGATGTGAGAGTTGGACTGTGAAGAAGGCTGAGCGCCGAAGAATTGAACTGTGGTGTTGGAGGAGACTCTTGAGAGTGCCTTGGACTGCCAGGAGATCCAACCAGTCCATTCTGAAGATCAGCCCTGGGATTTCTTTGGAAGGAATGATGCTAAAGCTGAAACTCCAGTACTTTGGCCACCTCATGCGAAGAGTTGACTCATTGGAAAAGACTCTGATGCTGGGAGGGATTGGGGACAAGAGGAGAAGGGGACGACAGAGGATGAGATGGCTGGATGGCATCACTGACTCGATGGACGTGAGTCTGAGTGAACTCCGGGAGTTGGCGATGGACAGGGAAGCCTGGCATGCTGCGATTCATGGGGTTGCAAAGGGTCGGACACGACTGAGCGACTGATCTGATCCGAATGATTGTTAAGTGATTCTTTGCATATTCACTAAATGGATTATTGTCAATAACAAATTCTATGCATTCATATTAAATTGCAATTTTACATGTCAATTTTTATAGCACACCAGTATTCATAGCATCTTACCATATAAGTTTACAATGAAATATTTTGTGTTAGAAAAAACACATGCTCAAAATTGTAAAAAATTCAAGTTACTCTTCGTGGTGCAGACTGATGGTGGTTTTTCCGCTACTCTGATTATTATGTCTTTCTAAAATTCCTATATATTCCTTTTCCTTTATTATAGACTTTCACTATCAGGCAGCATGCTAGCTTTTGCTTGCTTTTTATCATTGCTGCTCAGGGTCCCCTGTAGCTTAATAGTCCATCAATTCTCTAAATGAGAATTGACCTCCAAATTGCTGCTAACTTCTTATAAAATGTTAGAAAGATAGTATTCGCATTTGCTTCATTTTTGCATAGGTTCCAGCTCCAGTCTGAAATACCCCATCTCTTGAGTTATGCTTGTTAGATATATGATTTGATGTGTTAGACATTTTATATTTATCTTTTAAAGTATAAGTTTTAAATTTTGATGAACTTTCTTTTTTGTCGCTTTTGCTTTTGGTGTCGTATCTAAAAACTTCTCTTGATTCAAGATCATGAAGGTTTACTCTTGTGTTTGCATCTTAAGAGATTTTAGTTTTAACTCTGACACTTATCTCTTTGATCCATTTTAATTTAATTTTGCGTGATCTAACATAGGAGTCTAAATTTTGTCTTTTGCATGTGGTCTTCCAATTTTCTCAATTCTATTTGTTAAAATGATGACTGTTTCTTCATTGAATTGTCTTGAAACCCTCATAAAAAAGTCAATTGACACAAGAATTAAGATTCATTTCTAGACTCTCAATTCTATTCCATTGTTACATATGTCTAGCTTTTTTGGATGATCCCCATGACCTGTCAGGTTTGATGACTTACCAGAAGGACCTGGATAAGCTCATGTGCACAATTTATTACATTTAAAGAATAAAGACTGAAATTAGCAAAAGAAAAAGATAAATGAGTCTAGAAAAAACCAGATATGAGATTCCTAGTACAGTCATATGGATGCAGCTTAATTTTCTCAGCCATAATGTGTGATAACAAGTGCACAGTGCTGCCAGCCAAGGAAGCTCACTGGAACCTCGGTGTCCAGGTTTTTATTGGAAATCAATCGTGTAAGCGTAGAGCACTCACATGAATGAACTTAGCTTCATAATCTTCAAGCTCTGCTTTTAGAGTTCTGATACACCTTAGCCTAAAAGCATAGAAACCAGGTATTCATCATGTATCATATGGTCAGCATAAGATACCTGGCAAGGCTCAAGTCTCAGGTAAGCAAAGACCACTTTCTCAGGCAGGATGTTTTAAGGGGTCAGAGGTTATTTACCACATGCTTGTCATGGACCAATTCTCATGACTTTTACAATGTGTAGATTTGGGCAACCACAAGTCATAGAAACAGAGAGTAGAGAGTGGTTACCAGGGTCTGTGTGAAGGAGAAAATGAGGAAATGTTGGCCAGTGGCACAAAATTTCAGTTATGTAAGATGAGTAAGTGCTGAAGATCTATTATACAACAATGTTTCTATAGTTAACAGCGTTATATCATATACTTCAAATTTGTGAGAAAGAGATCTTGTTATCACCATAAAAAAGAATATGAGGGAATGAATAAATAAAAGAAAAGGATTAGGAGAAAAACTACAGACTGAAGATATTATTTGCAAACAAGTATCCAACAAAACCTCCTATACAGAGTTTATAGCATTTATAAAATGGAGAAAGGAAGAGACATCTCACCAAAGATGATTTGTGGAGGGCAAATAAGTATACAAAAGGATGTTTGACATCACTAGCAATTAGGAAAATGCAATTTTAGATCAGGATGAGGTAGTACTACATATCTGCTAGATCAGCTAGAATTAAAAACCATGACAGTACCACATGTGGATGAGGGAGATTGACTCCCTCACACGTTGCTGGTAAGAATTTGTAATAACCAAAATCTAGAAACAACAAAAATGTTCTATAATATGTTAATGGTGAAATAAACTGCAGTATATCCATAAGATGGAATACTATGCAGCAATAAAAGGTACAAACTATTGCTATAAACAGTGATCTCAAAAGACATATACTGTATGATTCCACTTACAGAACATTCTCAAAAGCAACAAAATTAGAAAGATGGAGAACAAATTGTTTATTGCCAGGGGTTAGGAATTCTAAGGAAGTATGATGGGGTCGCAAAGAGTCGGACACGACTGAAGTGACTTAGCATAGCATAGCATAGGGGGTGGAATGTTACTATAAAGGGGCAGTACAAGGAATATTTCTGTGTTGATTGAATAGTTTTGTATACTGATTGCTTGCACTAATCAACACATGTGATAAAATGAGGTTGAAATATACATGTATATTGTAGCCATGTCAGTTTCCTTGTTTTGATATTGTATGATAATTATTCAAAATGCTACATTTGGAGAAACTGGATTTCTCCAATTTGAAGTATAAGATACAACGCTGTTAACTATAGAAACACTATTGTACAATAGATCTTCAGTACTTATTCATCTTGCAAAACTAAAATTTTGTGCCACTGGCCGACATTTCCTCATTTCCTTCTCCACACAGACCCTGGTAATCATGCTCTGCTCTGTTTCTGTGAGTAACCACTGTCTACTCTCTGTTTCTATGACTTGTTGCCCAAATCTACCCATTGTAAAAGTCATCAGAATTGGTCTATGACAGTTCAGTTCAGTCGCTCAGTCGTGTCCGACTCTTTGCGACCCCATCAATCGCAGCACGCCAGGCCTCCTTGTCCATCACCAACTCCTGGAGTTTACTCAAACTCATGTCCATCGAGTCGGTGATGCCATCCAGCCATCTCATCCTTTGTCGTCCCCTTCTCCTCCTGCCCCCAATCCCTCCCAGCATCAGGGTCTTTTCCAATGAGTCAACTCTTTGCATGAGGTGGCCAAAGTATTGGAGTTTCAGCTTCAACACCACTCCTTCCAATGAACACCCAGGACTGGTCTCCTTTAGAATGGACTGGTTGGATCTCCTTGCTGTCCAAGGGACTTGCAAGAGTCTTCTCCAACACCACAGTTCAAAAGCATCAATTCTTCGGCACTCAGCTTTCTTCCCAGTCCAACTCCCACATCCATACATGACCACTGGAAAAACCATAGCCTTGACTAGACAGACCTTTGTTGGCAAAGTAATTTATCTGCTTTTTAATATGCTGTCTAGGTTGGGCATAACTTTCCTTCCAAAGAGTAAGCGTCTTTTAATTTCATGGCTGCAATCACCATCTGCAATGATTTTAGAGCCCCCCAAAATAAAGTCTGACACTGTTTCCACTCTTTCCCCATCTATTTGCCATGAAGTGATGGGACCAGATGCCATGATCTTCATTTTCTGAATGTTGAGCTTTAAGCCAACTTTTTCACTCTCTTCTTGCACTTTCATCAGGAGGCTTTTGAGTTCCTCTTCACTTTCTGCCATAAGGGTGGTGTCATCTGCATATCTGAGGTTATTGATATTTCTCCCGGCAATCTTGATTCCAGCTTGTGCTTCTCCCAGTGTTTCTCATGATGTACTCTGCATATAAGTTAAATAGGCAGGGTGACAATATACAGCCTTGACATACTCCTTTTCCTATTTGGAACCAGTCTATGACAAGCATGTGGTAAATAACCTCTGAACCCTTAAAATATCCTGCCCAAGAAAGTGTCTTTGCAGAAATACAGAATTTCTTTACTGTCTTTGCAACTTCCTGTCAATCTATAGCAATTCCAAAATAGAAATTTAATAAAGTAAATAAATAAAAACATAAAGCCTGAAGATTTATGTATTCGGTGAGACAATATTCTCTGTTGTCAAGAGCTGTGGATTTAGAGTCAGGTAGACTAAAGTCCCATTCCTGACTCCATGGCTTACCAGCTGTGTGGCCTTCAGAAAGTCAACTGACGTCTTTAGGCTTTGGTTTTCTCTTCCAAAGAATGTTCTTTATCTATTTTGTAGCCCAAACTTTAGCTTTCTGTATGTTATCTTACAATTTTTTTTTGCCTTATTGTCTATAGAATGTAGAATTATTTACTTCATATTTCTGTAGAAACCAACAGAACTTTTTCTTAAATCTATATTTGATCACATACTAAGTGATGTTATCTGTAAAATTACCAGGTCAAGGTCTAGTGATTTTTTTCTAAGATGAGTATTAAAATTAAAATTATGTAAAACACATACTGCCAGTACATGGGCAGTGACACATTCAAAAAACACTTATTTAGCCCAAATACATTACTCGGAGAAATTAAAAGACATTTTCATCATTTTCCTGGAGAAAAGTAAAAGTGAAGTCACTCAGTCGTGTCCGGCTCTTTGGGACCCCATGGACTGTAGCCTGCCAGGCTCCTCTGTTCAGTGATATTTTATAGGCAAAGAGACAAAAACAAACTTTCAGATTTGAGTGACCTCTCAAAATGTAAGTCACAATTCCCTATCACATATCAAATAAATTACAAGGTCTTTAGTAGATTCCTGTATGATCTGACATACTATAGCTTTGCCTGCCTTTATCATTCTCGCTTCTATTTGTTTATTCCCTCACTCACTCTTGTACTCCAGGCACACTGAATTTTTGCTCTTCTTGAAACACCCAGTACCTCCCTTCCTTAGAGTCTTTGCTCTTGATGTTCTCTCTGCCTGGAAGATTCTGATTCATGTGGCTCACTTTCCCAATGCAGGTAGTTTTCTTCTCTATGTTTCTTCCTCTGAGAGCCCTCCCCTGGATAACCTGTTCAAAGCAGACACACACACAGTGTATATCATATTATTCTCTATCTCTAACTCTGGTTTGTTTTTCTTTATAGTACTTGTCACCATCTTGCATTATATGTTTGTTGTCTCTCTCCCTAAACAGAGTGGCAGAACATTGCTCTCTTCTCCTCTTAGACACTGTGCTTAGTAAACAGATCCATATTCAGCTGATCAATATACCAGTCTTCCCTAGATAATCTGAGAGAAGAGATCATGCTGACTCAGGTTGCAGCATTTGGACACTAGGAGCCAAAACTTCTCCCAGACTGTCCAACTATTTCTAGATGGTTTCAATCATCAGAGATCTTTCCAGTTAGTTTAAACCTGCTGCTGCTCCCCTGCAATTTCCACCCAAGACTTTGAGTTCTGCCCTCTAGGCTTGCACAGAACATGCCTTTTCAGAAGATAACAACTATAACTCTCTTCAACCCATTACTGCTTTTCAGGTTGAACAGATATCTTCTTCCTTTGTTACTTGGGCATTGATCCCTGGGATATAGGAAGAACATATGCTCTGCGGACAGGTAAACTGGATCTAAATCCATAGCTCAATCTAAGCACTGAAAAAGTGAAGAGTGAAATTGTTAGTTGCTCAGTCATGTCTGACCTTTGCAACCCCATAGGCTGTAGCCCACCAGGCTCCTTTGTCCATGGAATACTCCAGGCAAGAATACTGGAGTGGATAGCCATTCCCTTCTCCAGGGTATCTTCTCCATCCAGGGATTGAACCCAGGTCTCCCATATTGCAGGCAGATTCCTTACCATCTGAGCCACCACGGAAGCTACCTGAACAAACTCCATCTACTTATTAGGGATTCTGTGAGGATTCTAACAGGTCATGGATTAAAGTTCTTTTCACAGTCATAGACAGCGAGAGTTCAATGGATGGCTTCATGCTCACTGCTTTCCTGGAGAACATGCCATCTGGATATAAAGGGGAAACAGACTTCCTGAGCCCCATCAGGCTGTTCCTAATACCTGCCAACTGCACAGAGACTATACTAGAAGAACACTGGATCCATCAAAAGTTGTAAAATAACCATAAGGCACACCAAGGACTCAAAAAAGAAAATCCAGTGGACTCACAGGCAAACTTCCTGACAGAGCCTCCTTCCATACCTTCTTTGTTGGTCTCTACTCAGAGCCAGAGTCCAAGAAAGGCCCAGAAGCAGCTAACATCAAGGATTTGTAGTAGGAAATAAGGAGGAAAATGCAGAATTAAGAAGACCTGGACCATGAGTGGGTTATAAGAGCCCTCAGTTTTTTCTTTCTTGCCCATAGTGTACCTTAGGCAATTCTCTTCCACTTAGTGGATGTACATTTTCTTAGCTGAGAAATGCCAATTTTAAGATCTATCAGTGTGCATATATTTACTTCAGCTGTGTCTGACTCTTTGCAACTCAACATATGGATTGTAGCCTGCCAGGCTCCCCTGTCCATGGGATTCTTCAGCCAAGAATACAGGAGTAGGGGTTGCCATTCCCTTTTCCAGGGGATCTTCCTGATATAGGGATTGAACCTGGGTCTCCCGTATTGCAGGTGAATTCTTTACTGCTGAGCCACCAGGGAAGCCCTAAGATCTTTCAGGCTACAAGTGAATACCATAATGAATTTATCCATTCATTGTTTTCAACAAATGATCACTGCATAGTCTGGATAAACAGAAATCACAGCCAGTCCCTACTTTCAGGGTTCTCACTGTCTGTTAAAACTTGCCAGTGCTGTCCAATAAAGATGAATTAGAAAAATACTTCGTGCCAACTGATTCCACTTCCTCAGCAAAAAAAAAAAAAAAAAAAAAAAAAAAAGGAAGCAGAGAGGCTGTGAAAATGTAAGGGAGAAGACTCAACTATTCAAGTAAAGGAGTGGGAAAGGCTTCTTGGAAAGCAGGTCCATTGTGTCCACAATGCCATAGTCTTTTGTAGGCCTTATATGTCCTCTGCTAATGCCTTCCACCTTCCCAGATGGCATCTAGAGAAGGACTCTGAACACTGGATGATCAACTGGCACTGTTGACTTATAGGCTGATGTCCGGGTAGTGGAACATGCTGTCCTTGTCTGATTTATTGTCCATGACTTAGCTGTACCCAAGTCAATAAAACACAGAGTGAAAATTGACTTTCCTTAGCACATTCAGTATGCTGCTGGATCATTCCTCATCCCTCTCAGGACATATTAAAATCTTGTTCCTGGCTGTAGCTGTCCTTGTGGTCCTGGATCAGGCTTCCCCAGGTAACCAGACCATGAAGGGGAGGGAAAAGGGAGTAAGAATGGGTCAAACTCATAGAACCATTGGAAAACTAAATCTGTGTGGGAGTGAGGACAGGGATGGCTTAGATCCGGTGAAAAGCCATACAGTGAATATGCCCTGTGATAAGGACAATCTGTCACCTTGACTATGATGGTTCTTCTCATTAGGGAACCTGGCAAATATCAATAGAGGCCAATGTTTCTTGAATGAAGTCCCTTCCATGTGCAAAACCAACCCCCAAATCCCTAATGTACTTAATATCCTTATCCCAAATGTCAACAGGTTCTTACTTTAGGTATCTATCACTTTTATACCACCTCTTGCAGTAACCAGTCCTTTTCCTTTGTCTCTCCATTGTTGTTTGACTTTGAATGCTCATTTGAATCAATCAGAGGAGGCGTCTTACTCTTGTCTTAGTGTGTATAGTATAAATTTTGTAGGTCGATGTTGGATGTCTACAGATTTGTAAAATAAGCTCAAGGTGTGGAGCTTAGACTAGGACAGAAGATCCTGGATTCTGGATTGAATATGGCCAAAGCACTCTAATAGTAGTACAACAGACTTTATGGTCAAATGGTGAATGATGTTCTAACAAAAAATGTTTTATACTTGGGCTTCCAAGGGATTCTAAAGTTTATGATTTTAATTTCATGATTTCTCTTTTGGTCATTGCTATTGGAAGTTGTGTCCTCTCTTGAATCAGCTTTTCAAACTGAAAGTGTTTGTCAACCACTCAGTTATTGTAGAAGCAAAAGCAGATAATCATGGGCTAATCCTAAGTTGATATTTCTCCCGGCAATCTTGATTCCAGCTTGTGCTTCATTCAGCCCAGCATTTCACATGATGTACTCTGCATATAAGTTAAATAGGCAGGGTGACAGTATACAGCCTTGACCTACTTCTTTCCTGATTTGGAACCTGTCTGTTGTTCCATGTCCAGTCCTAATGTTGCTTATTGACCTGCATACAGATTTCTCAAGAGGCAGGTCAGATGGTCTGGTATTCCCATCTCTTGAAGAATTTTCCACAGTTTGCTGTGACCCACACTATCAAAGGCTTTGGCATAGTTAATAAAGTAAAAGTAGATGTTTTCTGGAACTCTCTTGCTTTTTCAATGATCCAACGGATATTGGCAATTTGATCTCTGGTTCCTCTGCCTTTTCTAAATTCAGCTTGAGCACCTGGAAGTTCATGGTTCACGTACTGTTGAAGCCTGGCTTGGAGAATTTTGAGCAATTACTTTGCTAGCATGTGAGATGAGTGCAATTGTGCGGTAGTTTGAACACTCTTTGGCATTGCCTTTCTTTGGAACTGGAATGAAAACTGACCTTTTCCAGTCCTGTGGCCACTGCTGAGTTTTCCAAATTTGCTGGCATATTGAGTTCAGCTTTTGAACTGTGGTGTTGGAGAAGACTCTTAAGAGTCCCTTGGGCAGCAAGGAGATCCAACCAGTCAATCCTTAAGGAAATCAGTCCTGAATGTTCATTGGAAGGACTGATGCTGAAGCTGTAACTCCAATGCTTTGGCCACCTGATGCAAAGAATTGACTCATTTGAAAAGACCCTAATGCTGGGAAAGATTGAAGGTGGGAGGAGAAGGGGATGAGAGAAGATGAGATGGTTGGATGGCATCCCTGACTCAATGGACATGAGTTTGAGTAAGCTCTGGGAGTTGGTGATGGACAGGGAAGCCTGGCATGCTGCAGTCCATGGGGTGGCAAAGAGTCGGACACAACTGAGCAATGAACAGAACTGAACTGAACTGAACCCTGAGTTGGCTTCTGCCTGCTTAAACTGAAGGCAAATAGAATAGATGAGGGAGTACAGTCATCCTGATTCTAATTTTTTTCCAGTCCAAATGTTCTAGTGAGAAAGAAATAATTCAGAGTTATCTCCTAATAGAGGAGTTTGGGAGAATAAAAAAGTAGAGGTAATCATAATTTGAAACAAGATACTATGATCTCTCAACTGAACTTAATGTGCTGAGGAAGCTGAGTCTATACTCTGTTCTATTGACCTATGTAAAGCTTAGAAGATCTGCTTTCTGATCATCCACATAAACTGGTCATTCAGTGATCAATATACTCCTCTAGGCATCACCTAAGACATGAACCTAAAAGTGTCTGGCACATAATAGGTGCTCAACAAAATCGCTGTTGAGTGAATAATGAATGGAGAGAAGAAGAAAAAAAAAAGTTAACTGAAGGCACAGTTTCATTCCTTGACAAATATCTAGATTTGGGAAAAATGAGGAACTAGTGTTGGTGATACTGAAAAATGACAGAGATAGAAATATCCTAAGCATAAAAATAAAGTCCAATAAAAGTTTGATAGTCCCAAGGATGCCATTACATTTCAATAGTTCACTGTAACCATTATTGCTACAATTACCAATGTGTAATCATATACCAATTAGTATAATAGTCTTTACTTTTTCATGTATGTGCTTATTCATCTCTTTGTTTATTTTGATAGATGGATGGACCAGAAAGTGTGGTTATGGAACTGGCAATTGCAGGAAACATTGCAAAGAAAGTGAGAAGAAGAAAGAAAAATGTGGGTTAAGAAAGCTTTGCTGCATCCCTATAAAGCATAAATCATCAAAACTTGTCAGAAAAGAAGAGACAACATATAGGGTTATGGCAAGTACCACTAAGTATGAATTTATGACTTGTGACAAGAGGATTTTGGCAGCATTTTAATGAGGCAGTAAGATGGGTGTCCAGGTCACCTACATGGTCCTTAGATCCTTAGTATCTAAGGAGACTGGGTCCTTACATGATCCATTAAAAAATATATGCTCATTCTAGCTATCATTTGTCTCTGTCTCTCTAGTCCTCTATAGCCTAACATTCCCAAGGCTGTCACAGGATATTATTGGAAATCAGTTCTCATGGTAAACCTGTTTTATAGAATCTGAATCTTGAATTTCTAAGCCTCTGACCAGGTGCTATAGGTCTCTGAATGTGGAAGTGTTCCAGGTTAAGGCAAATTTCACCTTGATCACACATCCTTATCTAATGTCTCATCCTGGATTGTTGAGATAGGCCAGTGTGATCCAGAAGTCTTTTGCCTCTTTGTGAAAGTGTTAGTCGTTCAGTCGTGTCTGACTCTTTGCGAACCCATGGACCGTAGTTGGCCAGTCTCCTCTGTCTATGGAATTCTCCAGGAAAGAATACTGGAGTGGGTAGACATTCCCTTCTCCAGGGGATCTTCCCAACCCAGAGATCAAATCCAGGTATCCTGCACTGCAGGCAGATTCATTACTCTCTGAGCCACCAGGGGAGCTCGAAGTTTAGCCTAAGGCTCTGTCTCATTGTTTCTCTCTTGGAATTTGTCCCTTACTCCAACCCCCTAATTATACTTGGCTGTCAACAGACTGGAATGCCCTCTGTACAAGAGACAACTACTCAGGCCCCAACCAAGTGGAAGGGGAAAAAACAAGCAAACAAAAAAAAAAACAAAGAAAAATAAAACTAATTAAACAACACCAACCAAAATTCCTCAAAGTTTACTGAGAACAACTGTGTGTAAGAACTTGTCCTAAACATTTTACTGTATGACCTCAATTTGCTCTAACAATAGCTCCATGAAGTAAGAAGTAGTATTGTGTCCTTTGGCCAGAAGAGGAAACTAAGACACAGACAGTTTAAGTGACTTGCTCCAAGTGGCACAAAAAAGTAGTTTAGTAGAAAGACTTTGAACCCATGATACCTGAACTCAGACATTATGCTTCCTCAAGATGGAAAAATCTTTGCTGCAGTAAGGAAAGCTTCTCTTTCCTCTTTCCACCCAGAATCTACTTCATTAGTATGGAAGGTGTCATGAAAGGAAGAGCTTTGTGAGCCTCCTGTGGTTAAAGGGGCTTCCCTGATGGCTCAGTTGGTAAAGAATCCGCCTGCAAGGCGGGACACCCCAGTTCGATTACTGGTTCAGGAAGATCCGCTGGAGAAGGGATAGGATACCCATGCCAGTATTCTTGGGCTTCCCTTGTGGCTCAGCTGGAAAAGGATCTGCCTGCAATGCAGGAAACCTGGGTTCAATCCCTGGGTTGGGAAGATCCCCTCAAGAAGGGGAAGGCTACGCACTCCAGTATTCTGTCCCAGAGAATTCCATGGACTGTATAGTCCATGGAGTCCCAAAGAGTTGGACATGACTGAGAAACTTTCACTTCACTCACTTTGTGGTTAAACTGTGCAACAAACCCAACCCAAAATGGTATGTGAGCCTACAAGCTTAGTTGCTCAGTTGTGTCTGACTCTTTGCAACCCCATGGACTGTAGACCACTAGGCTTCTCTGTCCATGGGATTCTCCAGGCAAAAATACTGGAATGAGTTGCCATTTCCTCCTTCAGGGGATCTTCCCAACCCAGAGATTGAACCAGTCTCCTGAGTCTCCTGCATTGGCAGGTGGGTTCTTTACCGCTGAGCAACCTGGGAAGCCCCAAAATGGTATATCCAGACACAAAGAGAAATAATTTCCAGTTGCAGTAAATGAGGAAGTTGTCCCTATGTAGTAGGCAGTCTTAATTAGAGGCCAATGCCAGTCAGTTTTAGAGCTGAAAATTATCCCTAGCCTTTGTTGACATTAATTATCTGGAGAATGCAGTCTGAAGACAAGGTACATCAATCACCAAATAATGGCAGCTTCTAATCCTTCAACTCGTTTCTCAGAGTACTTTCACTTCAATTCTCTCATTTTCTCCCTCTCTAATAGTATAACACTGATGTCTCAAACCTTAAAGGATGTGCTTGTGCTATCTGGGGAGTGGCTTAGAGACTGGATCTCAGATTACTCAGGCACAATGATTCCAATAAACACTTCAATTCTAACCCAGGTTACACCAGTGGTTGCACATAATACAAGCTACCTGTTCTTGAACTAAGAGTTTTTATTCATTTTTTGACAAGAGAAATTATGCCCACAAGTAGACCCAGGAGTCTTAGAGAATTACATTAAACATGACTTCATATCCATAGTCCCAAAGAAATGAAAAGGTTGTGGGGAAATGCAAGTGTGATAAGTCACCTTGCTACTCACTTTGTTCATCCCCAAAATGGATTTATTTGATTATATCTTCCCAACCCAGGAATTGAACCCAGGTCTCCAGTGGCTCAGATGGTAAAGAATCTGCCTGCAATGCAAGAGACCTGGGTTTGATGCCTGGGTTGGAAAGATCCCCTGGGGAAGGGAATGACAACCCACTCCAGTAGTCTTGCCTGGAGAATCCCATGAACAATGGAGCCTGGTGGGCGACAGTTCATAGGGTCACAAAGAGTGGGACATGACTGAGTGATTAATACTTTCACTATCTTTCAAACTTTATATGCCTTTCAACTCTTAAAGCCTTCTTCACTCTTTAAATTATGATGAAAATCCATTCTTTACACCTGACTTCAAAAGAGGCATCTTAGAGAGCAATGACATGAAAAGAGACTGAGAAACAGAGAAGTGCTCTCAACATAAGTTCTCAAACCATAATCCTAAAATACACCCTAGATATCTCCTTCTTCCTCACTGCTCCCCACCCCTACTCATCATGTCAGCCACAAAGACCTTCCAAGTCTGCCTCCATAGTGCCTATTCTCTATCCCTGCCACTGCTATTCTAATTCAGCCATCATTTTTCCTTGACTGTTGTCATGGGCCAAATCCTGTCCCCTCATAATTCATATGTTGAAGTCCTAATCCCCAGTACCTCAGAATGGGACGGCATTTGGAGATGAGATAAACAGGTAATTTAAAGACCTAATTAAGTTAAAATGAGATCCTTAGGCCGAGTCTTTGGCCTTCCCTCATAGCTCAGTTGGTAAAGAAACTGCCTGCAGTGCAGGAGACCCGGGTTTGATTCCTGGGTAGGGAAGATCCCCTGGGGAAGGAAATGGCAACCCACTCAAGTATTCTTGCCTGGAGAATCCCATGGACAGAGGAACCTGCAGGCTACACGGCCTTGGGGTCACAAGAGTGGGACACTACTTAGCAACTAAATCACCGCAGGCCGAGTCCTAATCCAAATGAATGGCATTTTTATAAGAAGAGGAGTTTAGGAAACAGACACACCAGTGAAGGAAAACCATGAAAAGATACAGAAAGGAGATTCAGTTCAGTTCAGCCACTCAGTCGTGTCCGACTCTTTGCAACCCCATGGACTGCAGCATGCCAGGCTTCCCTGTCCTTCACCATCTCCCAGAGCTTGCTCAAGCTCATGTCCTTCAAGTCAGTGATGCCATCCAACCATCTCATCCTCTGTGGTCCCTTTCTCCTCCTGCCTTCAATCTTTCCCAGAGTCAGGGTCTTTTCCAATGAGTCAGTTCTTCGCATCAGATGGCCAAAGCATTGGAGTTTCAGCTTCAGCATCAGTCCTTCCAAGGGAGGTGACATCTACAAGTTAAGGAGAGAGACTTCAGAAGAAATCGATCCCACCGATACCTTTAACTCAGACTTTTAGCTTCTAGTTGTGAGAAGATAAATTTTTTGTTGCTTAAACCACATAGTCTGTGGTCCTTTGTTATGGCAACCCTATCAGATTAATGAACACATGGTATAACATTTACATCCTATTGACCTCTTTGTCTCCCACTAAGCCTTTGACTCACTCCAATCTTTCCATACAGTTGCCAGGGAATCATTTCTTTAAAAAAAAAAATTAATTTGGCTGCTCCAGCTCTTAGTTGCAGCATATGGACTCTAGTTCTCTAACCAGGAATCAAACCTGAGCATGGAGTCTTAGCCACTGGACCACCAGGGAAGCCCCAGGAAATCGTTTCTAAAACCCAAATCTAACATTTTTGTTTTCCTTCTCAAACTGTCAAAAGCTGTACAGTGATTGCAAGAATCAATTCTAAACACCCTTTATGATTATCTGCTACTAACTTTGGTAGTTTCCCTTTCACTTCCTCCCATTGACCTCACGAGCAACTTGTGTTCTTGGAAATTAATCTGCTTCTTGCCCTTTTCATAGGTGTCCCCTTGTGCTGAGAAGGTTCTTTTGCAAACCAGACTTATGCTTCTCTAAGCAATACCTAAACAGTTCTTCTACCCTCTCTAAGCCATATATATTCATTCGTTTTTTTCCCTCAAGAGGAATTTTGTTATTTATTTACTTTTTTATGAGTAAAAATTATATATATTTAAGATAACATCATGATGATTTGATATATATTTATATAATCAAATTAATTAACACATCCACCACCTCATTTTTTTATTGAAGTATAGTTGATTTACAGTGTTGTGTTAGTTTCTGGTATATAGCAAAGTGATTCAGTTATACATTGTATACATTCTTTTTCATAATCTCTTGCGTTATAGTTTATTACAGGATATTGACTAGAGTTCCCTGTGCTATACAGTAGGGCCTTGTTGGTTGTTTATTTTATACATAGTAGAGTGCATCTGCTAATCCCAAACTTCTAATTTATCCCTCCTCGACACTCTCTTCTTGGTAACCATAAGTTTGTTTTTTATGTCTGTGAGTCTGTTTTATTTTGTAAATAATTTCATTTATACCATGTTTTAGATTCCACATATAAATGATGTCATGTATCTATCTTTCTCTATCTGATTTACTTCACTTAGTATGATAATCTCTAGGACCACTGATGTTGCTGCAAATGCCAATATTTCATTCTTTTTATGACTGAATAATATTCTATGATATATATTCCATTATATATATATATGTGTGTGTGTGTGTGTGTGTATCACATCTTCTTTATCCATTCCTCTATTGATGGTCACTTAAGTTGCTTCCAACTCTTCACTATTGTAAATACTGTTGCTATGAACATTGAAGTGCATATATGTTTTTGAATTAGAATTTTTATCTTTTCTGGATATAGGCCAGGAGTGGACTAGCTGGATCATACAGTAACTCTATTTTTAATTTTTTGAGGACCCCCCCATGCCATTCTCCATAGTGGTTGTAGCAGTTTACATTTCCACCAACAGTGCAGAACCTGTCCCTTGTCTCCATACCCTCTCCAGCATTTATTATTTTTATATTTTTTGATGATGGCTGTTCTGACTGGTTTGAGGTGACATTTCCCTGTAGTTTTGATTTGCCTTTCTCTGATCATTAGTGATGTTGAGCATCTTCTCGTGTGCCTATTGGTCATCTATATGCCTTCTTTGGAGAAATGTCTATTTAGGTCTTCTGCCCACTTTTTGATTGTCTTGTTTGTTTTTTGATATTAGGTTTTTTGAGCTTTTGGCATACTTTGGATATCAGCTACTAGTAAGAATATATGATTTTCAAATATTTCTCCCGTTCTGGAGATTGCCTTTTCACTTGGTTGATTGTTTCCTTTGTTATGCAGAAACTCTGTAGTTTGATGTAGTCACACTTGTTTATTTTTGCATTTGTTGCCTGTGCATTTGGGAAGATTTGGGAGAATGGCATTGAAACATGTAAAATATCATGTATGAAACGAGTTGCCAGTCCAGGTTCGATGCACGATACTGGATGCTTGGGGCTGGTGCACTGGGACGACCCAGAGGGATGGTATGGGGAGGGAGGAGGGAGGAGGGTTCAGGATGGGGAACACATGTATACCTGTGGCAGATTCATTTTGATATTTGGCAAAACTAATACAATTATGTAAAGTTTAAAAATAAAATAAAAAAAATAAAGTCAAATCCAAAAAAATTATTGCAAGAATATTTCATGTAGCTTTCCACTATGATTTCTTCTAAGAGACTTACAGTTTCAGATCTTACATTTAAGTCACTGATCAATTTTGAGTTGATTTTTTGTGTATGGTGTAATATGTCTTCTCTTTCTCTTTTTTTCCTCTTGGTTAAATTTAGCTAAAGCTTTGGTATTTATGTTTTTTAAAAAGCCAACTCTTCATTTTGTTAATACTTTCTATTGTCTTGCTAGTCTCTTTTTATTTCTGCTATAATCTTTATTATTTCCTTCTTTCTACTAGCTTTAGGCTTAGTTTGTTTTTTTCCCCCCAATTCCATGAGCCATAAAGAATATAATTGATTTTAGATATTTTTTTCTTACTGTAAGTAGTTGGTGCTATAAATTTTCCTCTTAGTACTGTTTTTGCTGCATTCCAAGAGTTTGGGTAAGTTTTGTTTCCATTTTTGGTTATCGTAGGTACTTTTTAATTTCCTTTTTGGTTTCTTTTGTGATCCATTGATTGTTCAGGAATGTGTATTTAGTTTCTATTTACTTGTGGATTTTCCAGTTTTCCTCCTGTTACTTATTTCTAGTTTTATTCCATTGCTGTCAAGAAAGCTACTTGATATAATTTCTGTCTTCTTGAATTTTTTGAGCCTTGTTTTGGGGTCCAACATATGACTGATCTGTCATGGGAGAGTTCCACATGAACCTTATTTTAAAATTTTTAATTGGAGGATAATTGCTTTACAATGTTGTAAGGGTTCCTGCTGTACAACAACATGCCACATGCACTTTAAAAGAATATTTATTGGGGCTTCCCTGGTGGGTCCAGTGGTTAAGAGTCTGCCTGCCAGTGCAGGGGACACAGGTTTGATCCCTGGTCTGGGAAGACCCCACATACCACAGAGCAACTAAGCCACAACTACTGAGACAGCACTCAGAAACCACAAGCTGCAACTTCTGAGCCAAAGTGCTGTAACTACTGAAGCCCACAGGCCTAAAGCCTGTGCTCTGCAGTAAGAGAAGCCACCATAACGAGAAGCCTGCACACTGCAATGAAGTGTAGCACCCACTTGCTACAACTAGAGAAAGCCCGCACATGGCAATGACAACTCAGTGCAGCCAAAAATTAATTAATTAATCCTTTAAAAAAGAATATTTATGTTGCTGTTGTTGTTGAAAGGAATGTTCTATTTGGTCCATCTGGTCTATCATGTTAATAAAATTTGGTTTTCTTATTGATTTTCTGTCTGGATGATCTATCTATTAAAAGTGAGGTATTTATAAAGACTTTCCTCCTGGCAGAGCCATCATGACAAAGACGCACCCACTGCAGAAGGGTCAGAAAACCCCAACCAGGAGTACGCAAGTATGTCTGGGACTGTAGTGCCTTGCAGAGTCATCAGAGCTATAGAGGCCATGGACACAGAAGCAAAACCTGTTTCCAGAGAACTGGGTTGGGCAGATGGACCCAAGTGGTAATTTAGGCACAGCTCTGGGAGGCAAGAGGAACCTAAATTGTCTGGGTTTAAGAGTTTACCCCCTGGAAGAACTGAAGGACAAAATAAATGTGTTGAATTACAGAAAAATAAAATTACATTTAATGGCCAGAAAAAAGTGAGGTATTTAAGATCTCTACTATTTTTGTATTGCTGTATTCCTTCAGTTGGGATAATATTTGTGTAATACAATGTTGGGTGATTATATATTTATAGTCGTTATATCTTTTTGACTGATTTATCCCTTATCATTATGTAGTGAACACTTATGTCTCTTTGACTAATTTTTACTATAAGTCTAATATTTTTTAATATAAATAGAGCCATCTCTACTGTCTTTGGTTATCATTTGCATAAAATATCTTTTCTAGCCTTTAACTTTCAGCCTATGTGTGTTTTTTTCTTAATATATATATATTTATTCTTTATTTTATTTATATATAGTATATATACTTTTATTGAAGTATAGTTGACTTACAATGTTTCAGGTACACAGAAGGTGATTCAGTTATACATATACACATATATTATTTTTTGAAATTATTTTCCATTATAGGTTATAACAAGATATTGACTATAGCTCCCTGTGCTGTACAGTAAACCTTTGTTGCTTGTTGTAGATCTGTTTTTTTTTTTTTTAGAATTAGATATCTAACATTCTATTCATCCTAAGTCAAACAAGTAGAATAAAAATGTCATAACTTTTTAGTTAGGCAAAATTTCATAAGTTTTCTAAAATATATATGTTATAGTTATCATTTACATAAAACAATCCAAAGAGAAGAAAGTACAAGAGAGTTACCCTGTGAGCAAAAGGAACTGAAAATGATATTGACCAAGTAAAAACAAAACTAACTAAAACACAAACCAGAAAACAAAACCAAGGCAGAATGCCAACTGGGGAACAAAGCAAAAAACCCAAACAAACTAACAAACATGGTGAAAAGAAGAAAGAAAAAAACAGAAAAGCAAAGTTAAATAGAATTATAAACAAAGATTTATATGTATTAAAGAGTTACTATTGCAAGAATAGAACAATAAGAAAAACAAAGCAAAAAATGCTTTTAAATAAAGAGAAGAAAAAACTCTTGGAACCACACACAATATATATATATATATATATATATATATATATATAAAGGGAGTAAAGAGTGTAATTTTTTTTAAAAGTTCTCAACAGCATAGAGTTAATAGTAATCATAAAATCAACAACCACAGCAACAGAGAGGGGGGAAAGAAAAGAAGAAAAAAAATCCACAGCCAACTACAGAATAAACCAAAATATAAGAAGAATAATTTTTTTGACATCTCAGCTGTCAGCATCCTTTCCCTCACTGTGAGTCACAGTCTACCTCCACCTCCCTAGGATGCCCTCCAATACTCGGCTGGTCTCTGGACCTGCTGTGGGGACAACTCCAATCTGGCCCTACTACTGCATGTTCTTGCCTCCAACATCCACAGCTGTGAGAGCTAGTGTGTTTTCTTTTGTGGGAACTCTCACTGTCTTTTTTTATATATTCCATGGACACAAAGTAGTAGTTGATCGTGTGGGTTGAACCCACAACTTGTACAGCTGGTGGTAATGTTTTTGATCCTCTTCTTTAGCCATACTGCCCCTGGGACTCAATTGTGGTTTTATCTCCACCTGTGCATGTGGGTCTTCCACAGGAATTTGCTCCTGAGGCTATGCTGGAGGACTTGGGTCTGCCCTAGTGAGGACTGGGTATGGAGGTGGTACAGCTGCTTGGATCATGGGGACCCTAGCCATGCCAGGTATGCAGGCGAGCTGATGTCCAGGGGAACAGGAGATAATGGTGCTCTGAGGGCTTTCTCTAGGCTCTGGCAGCTCTGCCCCAGTGGGGATTGAGTGTAGAGGTGGCATGGCTGCTTGGATCACAGGGACCCTGGCAATGTCAAGTATGCCGGGGAGCCAGTGGCAATTCTCACAGGACATGTGGTGCTATTAGAGTTTTTATCCAGCCCCTGGCAGCTCTGTTCCAGTGAGGGTTGAGTGTGCAGGTGGTGCAGCTGTTTGGATCATGGGGACCCTGGTGGCACCAAGTATGCAGGGACACCGGCAGCCTCTGTCACAGGAGCTATGGCATCATTAGAATCTTTTTTCTAACCTCTGGCAGGTAGCTTTCAAATGGCCTCTTTGGGCCTTCTCTGTTGCTTTGTGCATCAGACACTTAAAGGGGAACCCCTGGCTGGGGTCCTTTTCTATTGCTCAGTGTGTCAGGCATTTAAAGGGCCACCTTCTCTGGGGTCTTTCTCTATTGGTCACCTGTTGATGCTGGCTGTGGGGAGAGAGAGAGAATATAATGATGGTTTCCCCTCCGGCACATGATTCAGCATTATTGCCTTGCCTGGCTTTCCTCCAAAGGCATTTCCCACTGCCATCTCCTCCCTCATCTCCCCACAGTCAATAGCAGACTTCTCCCTGGGATTGCTCTCCAATCCCTATACTCCAGCTCCCAGCTGCTGTGCATTCCAAGGACTTTTGTCCCTGTCCAGGGCATGTAGGGCTGCGGCAAGGATTGTCTGTGTGGTTCTTGTTCCATTCAGATTGTCAAAGATCAGCTGCTGCACTCTCCAATGGCTTCAAGTCCTTCTCCACTGTCCCAAGGGCTTCCCTGGTGGCTCAGATGGTAAAGAATCTGCCTGCAGTGTGGGAGACCTGAGTTCAATCCCTGGGTTGGGAAGATCCCCTGGAGGAGGGCATGGCAATCCACTCCAGTATTCTTACCTGGAGAATCCCCATAGCTAGAGGAGCCTGGCAGGCTACAGTCCACAGGATCGCAAAGAATGGGACACAACTGAGTCACTAAGCACAGCACTGTCCCAAACAATTGCCCCAGTCTGGGGATTTGACCCCTGCTTCAGTTCTCCCACTCCCTGGGTACAGATCCAGTCCTGCTCACTCTGCTGTTTTTCCCCTCCTCCCTTCATCCTACTGAGTTTTGCGTGGATCTATATATTCCTTTCCCATGATCAGAAGGAACTCTTGATCGCTCTCAGCTGGCATTCTGCCAAGATTTTCTGTGTCTGAAGGTGTATTCCTGATGCATCTGTGAAGAGAGATGTAATGCACATCCACCTTCACCTCCACCATCTTCTCTCCTTCTTAAGAGTGGAGATTTTAGCAAAGAGGAGCTGAAACCCTGAAGATTATTCCCAGGAACTGAAACAAATGGATTTCCTGGAGAGATTTCAAAATTGGTTGGGATCTTTGACTCCTTTTTTTCCTCTTATTTTCTTCTTCTTTGAACTGGAATGTTTATAACTGTGATCTTATGCCTGCCCCATCACTGTATCTGGGGAGTAGGTAATTCTTTCTTAACTTTTATGGGTTTATAGGTGGAGAAGAATTGCACCCTAGGATGTCTTATACCCAGAGTCTCAATGACACATTATTTAGATCATGTATGTAATGAGACTTGTGAACTTTTGTTGATTCTTTATTGGGCTGGGATTTTGGAAGAGGTTGATATGGAATTCATTTATTTTCCATGTGAGATGAAATCTTTGGGGGTTAGAATGTGGACTTTAGTAGGCAGAAAAATGCTCTTCCAGAGATGTCTGTGGCTTAACCCATGTAAACTGTGGATATGTTACATGGCATAGAAAAATGGAAATAAAGTTAAGATGGAAACAGGATTGATAATAAGTCAATCTTAAAATAAGAAAACAATCCTAGTTTATCTGGAGTGGGAGACTGATATAGTCATGTGTTCTTTAACATGGAAGTAGAAAGCAGAATAAGAAATTTAGAATAGTATATGGTAAGATTCACTGTTAATGCCTTTAAGATTCAATAAAAACAAGGAAAGTCGAAAGCCTCTAAAAGATGGAAAGGGCAAGGAAACAGCATCTCTTAGGGGTTCCAGTAAGAAATTCAGCCCTCGTTGATTTCACCCCAGTAGGATTCATTGTGAACTTCTGAAAAATGTAACTGTAAAAAAAGAATTTTTATTGCCTTAAGTTACTAAGTTTATTGTAAGCACCCATAGAAAAATAAGACAGTAAGCAAAATATTGGACTTAGCAAAGAAGGACTTCCATGCAGTTATTGTAAATAGGTTCAAATAACTAAAACAAACCATTTTTTATATAATATAAAAAACTATGATGATAATTTATCAAATTTGTTTGAATTCTTCTACTGAGTGCTTTCAGGGTCTTGGGTGCAGCAATAACTTGAGACTCGGTACACAAAAGCTTTTCAAACCTACGCTTGCATTGTTTTTGTTAACATCCCATTGGCCTCAGTAAGTCCCTTGACCAAGACCACAGTCTGGTAGGTACCTCTAAATAAGAGGATATACAACATTCCACTGCAAAAGCATGACTGCTAGGAGGGAAAGAATTTGTAGGCTTTATATAGTCTTGTGTAGGAGTAGAGGGTTTTCTTTACAGACCATCTTTTATCTTGATAAATACACTATTTTTATTAATAATTGACTTTGGGGCCTTAATTTCTGAGAGATAAATATTTGATATATTAACACATTGAAGTTTCAAAGTTATTTCTTTGGCTTAATGGAGAAGATGTAGGATAAAGCCTTCCTCTCTTAGATGTGTAACTAACTTGTATATTGAAAAAGCAAGAGAGTTCCAGGAAAACATCTATTTCTGCTTTATTGATTATGCCAAGCCTTTGACTGTGTGGATCGCAATAAACTGTGGAAAATTCTGAAAGAGATGGAAATACCAGACCACCTGATCTGCCTCTTGAGAAACCTATATGCAGGTCAGGAAGCAACAGTTAGAACTGGACATGGAACAACAGACTGGTTCTAAATAGGAAAAGGAGTATGTCAAGGCTGTATATTGTCACCCTGCTTATTTAACTTATATGCAGAAGTATATCATGAAAAACGCTGGACTGGAAGAAGCACAAGCTGGAATTAAGATTGCCGGGAGAAATATCAATAACCTCAGATATGCAGATGACACCACCCTTATGGCAGAAAGTGAAGAGGAACTCAAAAGCCTCTTGATGAAAGTGAAAGTGGAGAGTGAAAAAGTTGGCTTAAACCTCAACATTCAGAAATGAAGATCATGGCATCTGGTGCCATCACTTCATGGGAAATAGATGGGGAAAGACTGGAAACAGTGTCATACTTTATTTTTTTGGGCTCCAAAATCACTGCAGATGGTGATTGCAGCCATGAAATTAAAAGACGCGTACTCCTTGGAAGGAAAGTTATGACCAACCTAGATAGAATATTGAAAAGCAGAGACATTATTTTGCCAATAAAGGTCTGTCTAGTCAAGGCTATGGTTTTTCCAGTGATCATGTATGGATGTGAGAGTTGGACTGTGAAGAAAGCTGAGTGCCGAAGAATTGATGCTTTTGAACTGTGGTGTTGGAGAAGACTCTTGAGAGTCCCTTGGACTGCACGGAGATTCAACCAGTCCATTCTGAAGGAGATCAGCCCTGGGATTTCTTTGGAAGGAATGATGCTGAAGCTGAAACTCCAGTACTTTGGCCACCTCATGCAAAGAGTTGACTCATTGGAAAAGACTCTGATGCTGGGAGGAATTGGGGGCAGGAAGAGAAGGGGACGACAGAAGATGAGATGGCTGGATGGCATCACTGACTCGATGGATGTGAATCTGTGTGAACTCCGGGAGTTGGTGATGGATAGGGAGGCCTGGTGTGCTGCGATTCATGGGGTCGCAGAGTCGGACATGACTGAGCAACTGAACTGAACTGAAGTTCAGAAGGAAAACTATACTCTTAAAGAACAGAGCCATAAGAATAGGAAGTCAGCATGATATGAATAGTCATGCAGAAACTATACTCTTAAAGAACAGAGCCATAAGAATAGGAAGTCAGCATGATATGAATAGTCATGCAGAGAATTCTGGCCATAACCCTAAGTCTCTTGGCTATTTTTTATTTTTGTTTTTTGGCCGCATCACATGACACCTGGGATCCTGGTTCTCCAACCAGGGATTGAACCTGCATTCCCCTGCATTGGGAGCATAGAGTCTTAACCATTGGACCACCTGGGAAGTCCTTCTTGAATCTTTTAAAAATCATTTTAATTGAAGTGCAACATATCTATAAAAGAGTGCAAAAGTCCTAAGTATAGCATATAGTCTAATGAATTACCACAAAAGTAACAAGTCCAAGTAACAAAAACACAGGTTAAGAAATAAAACTGCTAACATATAAATACTTCATTTTCCTTTGCAGAGTTAGTATTATCCTGATTTCTAATACCATAAAACTATTTTTCTTTTTTTAAACTCTATATAAAAGGGAATTATAGTTTCCTTTACTCATCATTGTATCATCAAGATTGATCCACGTTATTGTGTGGGGAAACAGTCTATTAGTTGTCACTGTAATGTAGTGTATTTGTTCTCTTCTTAATGTACTGTACAGCTAAGATGATGCTTCTGTGAACATTCTTATACAGGCCTTTGGGTCACATTTGTACTTCTTTCTGTTATGTATCTGTATATGGTGAAGCATATGAAATGCATACGTTGAATTTTTCATTTATATACCTACCAGCTTCCCTGGTGACTCAGACAGTAAAGAATCCTCCTGCAAAGCGGGAGACCCAGGTTTGATCCTTGGGTTGGGAAGATCCCCTGAAGGAGGGCATGGAAACCCACTCTGGTAACCTTGCCTGGAGAATCACCATGGACAGAGAAGCCTAGCAGGCTACAGTCCATGGGGTTGCAAAGGGTCAGATACGATTGAGCAACTTACTTACCAGCAGCATATAAATGTTCCAGTTCCTCCACATCCTTAGCAACATGTGAAACTATCATGTTCAACCATTTGGTGTATGCTAAGTAACATGTCTGTTACTCCAGGTGTTTCTTGACTTCCTACTTTTGCATTCCAGTCCCTATAATGAAAAGGACATCTTTTTGGGGTGTTAGTTCTAAAAGGTCTTGTAGGTCTTCATAGAACTGTTCAACTTCTAACAGGCAAATTTGGCCTTGGAATACGGAATGAAGCAGGGCAAAGGCTAATAGAGTTTTGCCAAGAGAATGCACTGGTCATAGCAAACACCCTCTTCCAAAAACACAGGAGAAGACTCTGCACATGGACATAACCAGATGGTCAACACCAAAATCAGATTGATTATATTCTTTGCAGCCAAAGATGGAGAAGCTCTATACAGTCAGCAAAAACAAGACTGGGAGCTGACTGTGGCTCAGATCATGAACTCCTTATTGCCAAATTCAGACTTAAGTTTAAAAAAGTAGGGAAAACTACTAGACCATTCAGGTATGACCTAAATCAAATCCCTTGTGGCTATACAGTCGAAGTGAGAAATAGATTTAAGGGACTAGATCTGATAGACAGAGTACAGGATGAACTATGGATGGAGGTTAGTGACATTGTACAGGAGACAGGGATCAAGACCATCCCCATGGAAAAGAAATGCAAAAAAGCAAAATAGCAGTCTGAGAAGGCCTTACAAATAGCTGTGAAAAGAAGAGAAGCGAAAAGCAAAGGAGAAAAGGAAAGATATAAACATCTGAATGCAGAGTTCCAAAGAATAGCAAGGAGAGATAAGAAAGCCTTCCTCAGAGATCAGTGCAATGAAATAGAGGAAAACAACAGAATGGGAAAGACTAGAGATCTCTTCAAGAAAATCAGAGATACCAAGGGAATATTTCATGCACAGATGGCTGGATAAAGGACAGAAATGGTATGGACCTAACAGAAGCAGAAGATATTAAGAAGAGGTGGGAAGAATATGCAGAACTGTACAAAAAAAGATCTTCATGACCCAGATAATCACAATGGTGTGATCACTCACCTAGAGCCAGACATCCTGGAATGTGAAGTCAAGTGGGCCTTAGAAAGCATCACTATGAACAAAGCTAGTGGAGATGATGGAATAGCTCCAGTTGAGCTATTTCAAATCCTGAAAGATGATGCTGTGAAAGTGCTGCACTCAGTATGCCAGCATATTTGGAAAACTCAGCAGTGGCCACAGGACTGGAAAAGGGCAGTTTTCATTCCAATTCCAAAGAAAGGCAATGCCAAAGAATGTTCAAACTACCGCACAATTGCACTCATCTCACATGCTAGCAAAGTAATTGCTCAAAATTCTCCAAGCCAGGCTTCAACAGTACGTGAACCATGAACTTCCAGGTGCTCAAGCTGAATTTAGAAAAGGCAGAGGAACCAGAGATCAAATTGCCAATATCCGTTGGATCATTGAAAAAGCAAGAGAGTTCCAGAAAAACATCTATTTCTGCTTTATTGACTATGCCAAGCCTTTGACTGTGTGGGTCTCAATAAACTGTGGAAAATTCTTCAAGAGATGGGAATACCAGACCATCTGACCTGCCTCTTGAGAAACCTGTATGCAGGCCAGGAAGCAACAGATAGAACAGGACATGGAACAACAGACTGGTTCCAAATAGGAAAAGGAGTACGTCAAGGCTGTATATTGTCACCCTGCCTATTTAACTTATATGCAAAGTACATCATGAGAAACGCTGGGCTGGAAGAAGCACAAGCTGGAATCAAGATTGCTGGGAGAAATATCAATAATCTCAGATATGCAGATGACACCACCCTTATGGCAGAAAGTGAAGAGGAACTAAAAAAGCCTCTTGATGAAAGTGAAAGAGGAGAGTGGAAAAAGTTGGCTTAAACCTCAACATTCAGAAATTAAGATCATGGCATCTGGTCCCATCACTTTATGGCAAATAGATGGGGAAAGAGTGGAAACAGTGTCAGACTTTATTTTTCTGGGCTCCAAAATCACTGCAGATGGTGATTGCAGCCATGAAATTAAAAGACGCTTTCTCCTTGGAAGGAAAGTTATGCCCAACCTAGACAGCATATTAAAAAGCAGAGATATTACTTTGCCAACGAAGGTCCATCTAGTCAAGGCTATGGTTTTTCCAGTGGTCATGTATGGATGTGAGAGTTAGACTGTGAAGAAAGCTGATCGCTGAGGAATTGATGCTTTTGAACTGTGGTGCTGGAGAAGACTCTTATGAGTCCCTTGGACTGCAAAGAGATCCAAACAGTGCATCCTAAAGGAGACCAGTCCTGGGTGTTCATTTGAAGGACTGATGCTGAGGCTGAAACTCCAATACTTTGGCCACCTCATGTGAAGAGTTGACTAATTGGAAAAGACCCTGATGCTGGGAGGGATTGGGGGCAGGAGAAGAAGGGAATGACAGAGGATGAGATGGCTGGATGGCATCACCGACTCAATGCACATGAGTTTGGGTGAACTCCGGGAGTTGGTGATGGACAGAGGGGCCTGGCGTGCTGTGATTCATGGGGTCACAAAGAGTTGGACATGACGAGCGACTGAACTGAACTGAAGTAACATGTCACTGACGGTTTAATTGACTTGATAGTTAATGAGTATTGACACCCTTTTTAGTGGCCATCTAGATACCTGATTTCATGACGCGCTTGCTCATGCCTTTTTCACACTCTGTGGTAAGCAAGCAAGATATAAATTCCCATCCTCTTTACTTTACATCTACTGAACTATCACATCATTTTCTTTGCTTTTTTGACTGGAGCATTTTAGTAAATTCTATGGTTCCAACCCAGCTTTCCTCCTCGAATCATGAATCTTCATAGGATAAAAAACAGACAGAGGAGGCTGGGATGAAATTTTATAATGAAAAAAAATTGACATTTTGACAGGAAGGTTTTCAAAAGGGGCAAAGTTGATAATCTTCAGTAAACATGTTGACTTGAGGTGGTATGGAAATGTTTCATGTGAACAGTTTCCTTTTCTAGATAAGTAATTAGGGTTGAATATGTACTTATACAGCACATTTTGCCACTTAAACAGTAGCGCAGTTCAACTTCTTCGGCTTTGCATTTCTTTCTGCAGAATCCTTGGTTATTCTCACATTTCTTTTCTTTCTCCATCGTCTGTCTTCTTGGTAAATTCTTCATGCTTCCTGAGAAAGATATGACTATGGTTAATCGCTATACAACCATGATAACAAGACATAAAATGTTAAGGACTTAGGAGCTATAATAAACATCATCTGGATTCAAATCCAGGCTCTGTTATTTGCTACACCTTGGTTTTTGAATAGGTAACTTTGTCTCTCTGTCTGTCTATTGCTTTCAGCTCTACAATGTCAATAACAGTAAGCTACTTCTTGAAGTTTTGTGATTATTGAATGAGTTAATATTTTAAAATGCTTAGAATGCTGTCTGGCCCTTACTAAAAGGGAAACCAACTTTAGGTTTTGTTGTTGTTCCTATTGTTATTTTTTTCTTGCAATTTTATTTCATTACTTTATTTTTTTAATTGGAGGATAATTGCTTTACAATATTGTTTCAGTGCCTGCTATACATCAACATGAATCAGCCTTAGGTATACATGAGTCCCCTCCCTCTTGAACCTCCCTCCCACCTCCCACCCCATTCCCTCTCTCTAGGTTGTCACAAAACATCAGATTTGAGTTCCGAGTATCATACAGCAAATTCCCAATGGCTATCTATTTCACATCTGGTAATGTATATGCTTCAATGATACTCTCTAAATTCATCCCACCTTCTCCTCCCACTGTGCCCCCAAGTCTGTTTTTATGTCTGCATCTCCTTTGCTGGCCTGCAAATATGTTACCAGTACCATTTTTCTAGATTCTGTGTATATGCATTCATATATGATATTAATTTTTCTCTTTCTCACTTACTTCACTCTGTATAATAGGCTCTAGTTTCATCCACCTCATTAGAACTGACTCAAGGCGTCCCTTTTTATGTCTGAGTAATATTCCATTGTATATATGTACCATAGCTTCCTTATCCATTCATCTGTCAATGGACATCTAGGTTGCTTCCATGTCCTGGCTATTGTAAATAGTGGTACAATGTACATTGGAGTCCATGTGTCTTTTTTGATTATGTTTACCTCAGGTTATATGCCTAGTAGTGGGTTGTTCAGTCATATGATATTTTTATTCTTAATTTTTAAAGGAATCTCCATACAGTTCTCCATAGTGGCTGTATCAATTTACATTCCCACCAACAGGGCAAGAGAGGTCCCTTTTATCCACACCCTCTCCAGCATTTATTGTTTGTAGGTTTTTGATAACAGCCATTCTGACGGGTGTGAGGTGATAGCTCATTATAGTTTTGATTTCCATTTCTATAATAAGTAGGGATATTGAGCATCTTTTCACATGTCTCTTAGCTAGCCATCTGTATGTCTTTTTTTGGATAAATGTCTGTTTAGGTCTTCTCTCTGCTTTTTCTTACTTTCTTTTTTTTAATTTATTTATTTTAATTGGAGGCTAATTACTTTACAATATTGTAGTGGGTTTTGCCATACATTGACATGA
The DNA here is from genome assembly GCF_029407905.1 of Bubalus kerabau. NCBI lineage: Eukaryota > Metazoa > Chordata > Mammalia > Artiodactyla > Bovidae > Bubalus > Bubalus kerabau. Next base: position 61,506,105 of record NC_073636.1, read on the forward strand.
ATCAACCATGGGTATACATGTGTTCCCATCCTGAACCCTCCTCCCACCTCCCTCCCCATCCCATCCCTCAGGGTCATCCCAGTGCACCAGCCCTGAGCACCCTGTTTCATGCATTGAACCTGACTGGTGATCTGTTCCACATATGATAATATACATGTTTCAATGCCGTTCTCTCAAATCATCCCATCCTCACTTTCTTCCACAGAGTCCAAAAGACTGTTCTATACATTTGTGTCTCTTTTACTGTCTCGCATATAGGGTCATCGTTACCATCCTTCTAAATTCCACATATATGCGTTAGTATACTGTATTGATGTTTTTCATTCTGACTTACTTTACTCTGCATAATAGGCTCCAATTTCATCCACCTCATTAGAACGGATTCAAATGTATTCTTTTTAATGGCTGAGCAATATTCTGTTGTGTATATGTACCACAGCTTTCTTATCCATTCATCTGCCAATGGACATCTAGGTTGCTTCCGTGTCCTGGCTATTGTAAACAGTGCTGCAATGAACATTGGGGTACACATGTCTCTTTCAATTCTGGTTTCCTCAGGGTGTATGCCCAGCAGTGGGATTGCTGGGTCATATGGCAGTTCTATTTCCAGTTTTTTAAGGAATCTCAATACTGTTCTCCATAGTGGTTGTACTAGTTTGCATTCCCACCAACAGTGTAAGAAGGTTCCCTTTTCTTCACACTCTCTCCAACATTTATTGTTTGTAGACTTTTGGATAGCAGCCATTCTGGCCGGCATGAGATGGTACCTCATTGTGGTTTTGATTTGCATTTCTCTGATAATGAGTGATGTTGAACATCTTTTCATGTGTGTTAGCCATCTGTATGTCTTCTTTGAAGAAATGTTTGTTTAGTTCTTGGCCCATCTTTTGATTGGGTCATTTATTTTTCTGGTATTGAGCTTCATGAGCTGCTTGTATATTTTTGAAATTAATTCTTCTTCAGTTGCTTCATTTGCTATTATTTTCTTGGTCTAGCTTTTAAGTTTAATTAGGTATTTATTTTGCTTTTATTTCCATTACTCTGGGGGGTGGGATAGAGATCCGCTTTGTCAGAGAGTGTTTTGCCTATGTGTTCCTCCAGGAGTTGTATAGTTTCTGGTCTTACATTTAGATCTTTAATCCATTTTGAATTTACTTTTGTTTATGGTGGTAGAAGTGTTCTAGTTTCATTCTTTTATAAGTGGTTGACCAGTTTTGCCAGCACCACTTGTTAAAGAGATCGCCTTTTTTCCATTGTATATTCTTGCCTCCTTTGTCAAAGATAAGGTGTCCATAGGTGCATGGATTTATCTCTGGGCTTTCTATTTTGTTCCATTGATCTATATTTCTGTCTTTGTGCCAGTACCATACTGTCTTGATGACTGTAGCTTTGTAGTATAACCTGAAGTCAGGCAGGTTGATTCTGCCAGGTCCATTCTTCTTTCTCAAAATTGCTTTGGCTATTTGAGATTTTTTGTATTTCCATACAAATTGTGAAATTATTTGTTCTAGTTGTGTAAAAAATACCATTGGTAGCTTGATAGGGATTGCATTGAATCTATAGATTGCTTTAGGTAGTATATTCATTTTCACTATATTGATTCTTCCAATCCATGAACATGGTAGAGTCCTCCATCTATTTGTGTCCTCTTTGATTTCTTTCATCAGTGTTTTATAGTTTTCTATATATAGGTCTTTTGTTTCTTTAGGTAGATTTATTCCTAAGTATTTTATTCTTTTCATTGCAATGGTGAATGGAATTGTTTCCTTAATTTCTCTTTCTGTTTTTTCATTGTCAGTGTATAGGAATGCAAGTGATTTCTGAGTGTTAATTTCATATCCTGTAACTTTACTATATTCATTGATTAGCTCTATTAATTCATTGATTAGTTTTCTGGTGGAGTCTTTAGCATTTCTACGTAGACGATCATGTCATCTGCAAACAGTGAGAGTTTTACTTCTTCTTTTCCAATCTGTATTCATTTTATTTCTTTTTCTTCTCTTATTGCTGTGGTGAAAACTTCCAAAACTATGTTGAATAGTAGTGGTGAGAGTGGGCACCCTGTCTTTCAATTTTTCACCATTGAGGATAATGTTTGCTGTGGGTTTGTCATATATAGCTTTTATTATGTTGAGGTATGTTCCTTCTGTTCCTGCTTTCTGGAGGGTTTTTATCATAAATGGATGTTGAATTTTGTCAAAGGCTTTCTCTGCATCGATTGAGATAATCATATGGTTTTTATCTTTCAATTTGTTAATGTGGTGTATTACATTGACTGATTTCTGGATATTAAAGAATCCTTGCATCCCTGGGATAAAGCCCCCTTGGTCATGATGTATGATCTTTTTAATATGTTGTTAGATTCTGTTTGCTAGGATTTTGTTAAGGATTTTTGCATCTGTGTTCATCAGTGATATTGGCCTGTAGTTTTCTTTTTTTGTGACATCTTTGTCTGGTTTTGGTATTAGGGTGATGGTGGCCTCACAGAATGAGTTTGGAAGTTTACCTTCCTCTGCAATTTTCTGGAAGAGTTTGAGTAGGATAGCTGTTGGCTCTTCTCTAAATTTTTGGTAGAGTTCAGCTATGAAGCCATCTGGTTCTGGGCTTTTGTTTGGTGGAAGACTTCTGATTACAGTTTAGATTTCTCTGCTTGTGATGGGTCTGCTAAAATTTTCTATTTCTTCGTGGTTCAGTTTTGGAAAGTTATACTTTTCTAAGAATTTGTCCATTTCTTCCAAATTGTCCATTTTATTGGCATATAGTTGCTGATAGTAGTCTCTTATGAGCCTTTGTATTTCTGTGTTGTCTGTTGTGATTTCTGCATTTTCATTTCTAATTTTGTTGATTTGATTCTTCTCCCTTTCTTTCTTGATGAGTCTGGCTAATGGTTTGTCAAGTTTATTTATCTTCTCAAAGAACCAGCTTTTAGCTTTATTTTTGCTATGGTCTCTTTTGTTTCTTTTGCATTTATTTCTGCCCTAATTTTTATAATTTCTTTCCTTCTACTAGCCATGGAGTTCTTCATTTCTTCCTTTTCTAGTTGCTTTGGGTGTAAGTAAGTAAGTGAAGTCGCTCAGTCGTGTCCGACTCTTTGTGACCCCATGGACTACAACCTACCAGGCTCCACTGTCCACGGGATTTTCCAGGCAATAGTACTGGTGTGGATTGCCATTTCCTTCTCCAGTGGATCTTCCCAACCCAGGGATCGAACCCGGGTCTCCCACATTGTAGACAGAAGTTTTACTGTCTGAGCCACCAGGGAAGTTATTTTGCTTTAGGTGTATGCTATGCTAAGTCACTTCAGTCGTGTCCAACTCTGTGCGACCCCATAGATGGCAGCCCACCAGGCTCCCCCATCCCTGGGATTCTCCAGGCAAGAACACTGGAGTGGGTTGCCATTTCCTTCTCCAATGCATGAAAGTGAAAAGTGAAAGTGAAGTCGCTCAGTCGTGTCCGACTCTTAGCGACCCTATGGATTGCAGCCTAACAGGCTCCTCCATCCATGGGATTTTCCAAGCAAGAGTACTGGAGTGAGAGTTAGGTTATTTATTTGACTTTTTTTTGTTTCTTGACGTAAGCCTGTATTGCTATGAACCTACCCCTTAGCACTGCTTTTTCAGTGTCCCATAGGTTTTGGGTTGTTGTGTTTTCATTTTAATTCATTTCTATGCATATTTTGATTTCTTTTTTGATTTTTTCTGTGATTTGTTGGTTATTCAGAAGCGTGTTGTTTAGCCTCCATATGTTGGAATTTTTAATAGCTTTTTTTCCTGTAATAGACATCTAACCTTACTGCACTGTGATCAGAAAAGATGCTTGGAATGATTTCAATTTTTTTTTTTTAATTTACCAAGGCTAGATTTATGGCCCAGGATGTGATCTATCCTGGAGAAGATGTGTGCACTTTTGTGTGTACTTGAGAAAAAGGTGAAATTCATTGTTTTGGGGTGAAATGTCCTATAGATATCAATTAGGTCTAACTGGTCCATTTTATCATTTAAAGTTCGTGTTTCTTTGCCAATTTTCTGTTTAGTTCATCTATCCATAGGTGTGAGTAGGGTATTAAAGTCTCCCACTATTATTGTGTTATTGTTAATTTCCCCTTTCATACTTGTTAGCATTTGCCTTACATATTGTGGTGCTCCTATGTTGGGTGTATATATATTTATAATTGTTATATCTTCTTCTTGGAGTGATCCTTTGATCATTATGTAGTGTCCTTTTCTGTCTGCTTTTTGATTGGGTTGCTTGTTTTTCTGCTATTGACCTGTATGACCTGCTTCATCTTTGTTGGTTTTTCTTTTGCTATTATTTTGTATCTTTCTGCCTTTTCACATTGTTCATAATTTCCCCAGACTTCCAAAAAGGCAAGCCAATTCCTCAGAATGAAGTAGGGCAAAAGATAGAGATGGAAAAAGGAGACAAAGGATTTCAGAATGGGGACTTGTGCCCCCGGGAGGTAGTCGTGAAGGAGGAAAAGTATCCACACACTCAGAAACTCCCTCATGAGTGGGGATGAGGGAGAACCCTTCAAAACCTCAAAGGAGAACACCACGACAGGTGCTTGGAAGGCAAAACAAAGAGAATTCACCACAGAGATAGCTGCCAAACAGCACTTCCCAGCCAGGAAGCAGCTTACATGTTCACCATGGTGAGTGGGGGCTGGGTGCTGAGGCTTGTGCTTCGGGGGTCAGATCCTAGGGAGAGGACCAGGGTTGACTGTCACGAAGATACTCTTAGGGGGCTAGTATGACACAGTGGAAGGAGTCCAAGCAAAAGCATGGGCCTCCCAGAGAGGCAAGAGATGATTGCCACGGGGACCCTCTAGCTCCCTGCACACACAAATCGCAGGAAGCTGCCTTTGTGAATTCCAGAGGTGGGATGAGCAATGGCTATGGACTGCCAATACCAGAAGTAGACACTCCTGTTCAAAGCTAGCGCCAAAGTAGCAAAGTAGCAGGAGTGCCAGAAGTGTAAATAGATGCAACTACAGTTTCTATTCCCAGAGAATGCAAGCAGACAGGCCACTGCCAAAGCCAGGTAGAGTGCCTGAGGCAGCAAACTAAAGGCTGCCACTGTGGCCCTGACCTGGAGGTAGCAGCTGCCACCGAGCCATGAGAAGGCACATGTTACTGCCCACACCTTTCCAGGAGCCTATGCAGCTTGGTTCTCCCTAGGGACCCACAACCCGAAGCCAATACCTCTGGGAGAGTGCATGGCCTGCCTCAGACTGTAGCAACATTCTGCAGGACTCTGCCTCTGCGGGCACTCCCCTGTACATCCCCATGTGGCAGTCGTATCCCTCCCTCTCTCCAGCCCAAATGAGTGAACCCTCTTGTCTGGGCAGGGAACAGACATCAGATGGCAGCCTAAAAGCAGAGACAGGACCAGAACCAAAGCAGAGCACCAGGGGCTGTGTGACCGAAGAAGAGGAAGGGAATTCACTCCTGTAGTAGCAGGTGCAGTGGATTAAATCCCCCATCCACCATTAGCTTTAAAAAAAAAAGGGCTTCCCAGGGGGGTCAGATGGTAAAGAATCTGCCTGCCATGCAGGAGACCTGGGTTCGATCCCTGGGTCAGGAAGGTACCCTGGAGAAGGGCATGGCAACCCACTCTAGTATTCTTGCCTGGAGAATCCCATGGACAGAGGAGCTTGGCGGGCTACAGTCCATGGGATTGCAAAGGGTTGGACACGACTGAGCAACTAACATTTCATTAGCTTAAGATCGTGGACTTTAAGGGCAATTGTGGGCACTGGAAGTAAGAACAAGCTGGAGTAAGGCCAGATCTGAGTAGGAGCTGACTCCCCAGTATTCACAGCAGGCCCAGAGACCTCCCTAGAAATATTGGAGGGCTTCCTGACTAGGCAGACTGGCTGGTGTTCATTGTGTGGAGACTTCAAGGGAGGACTTAGGAAGATATTCTCACTACCACTCTCTCTATATATAAATATATATATATATTTTCTTTCTCATATTGTTCTAATATAGTTCTCCCTTTATTATTCCTTTCTTTAAAAACATTTTATTTTTAAATAAAATTATTTTTTTACAGTACTCTTTAGTCATATTGCATTTTTTTCCATGTTTTTGGATTTTGTATTTTTGCAAGTCTAGTTTTTAGTATTAATTTACACTTAGGGGTTTATTTTGGCTTGGTTGCTCTCTTCTTTTTTGAACTTTTTATTTTATACTGGGGTATAGCCAATTAACAATGTTGTGATAGTTTCATGTGAACAGTGAAGGGACTTGACCATATATATGTGTGTATCCATTCTCCTCCAAACCTCACAACCATCCAAGCTGCCACTTAACATTGAGTGGAGTTCCATGTGTTATATAATAGGTCTTTTTTCAGTTGTATTTATATTTGTTAATTATGGATGTGTATATATATATATATATATATATATATATATATATATATATCACAAAACTAGGTCAATAATGGATGGATACACATATATTCATGTATATGTGCTTTGTAATCCTTATAATATAAATAATTACCTCGAGTCATCTCCCAACTTATTACATACAAATAATGTAACCAAGAAACAAGGGGGTCTCCTTATTGAAATCAAACCACAATTATCCACTATTTAGATAATAATAGCACATTTAAGACTTGTTCTGAGTAATAAACAATCTGACTGTTAAGTCACATCCTAATTTATTTCATATGTGAATAAAACTAGTCAAGGTCCTTGTTTATTTATACACGGAATTTAAAAAATAAATACAAATGAACTTACAAAACAGAATGAGACTCACAGACAGACAATGGACTTATGAGGAAGGGCTAGTTAAGGAGTTGGGGATGGGCTGTGTTTAGAATGGAGCTCTTTTTTTTTTGATTCCTGTTTTTATCATTTTTTCTTTTTTTTTCTTCTTTCCTCGTAGTAAGTATGTGAGTTTGGGTGTTTGAGTGTTGTTTTCACCCCACTCACACCAATGGACAGATCATCAAGATAGGAAATTAATATGGAAACACAAGCATTAAACAATACATTGGACCAGTTGGACCTAATTGACATTTATGGGGCATCAGCATTAATAGTAAAGAACCTGCCTGCCAATGCAGGAGACAAAAGTGGTGCGGGTTCGATCCCTGGATTGGGAAGATCCCCTGGAGAAATGACAACCTACTCCAGTATTCTTGTCTGAAAAATTCCATGGACAGAGGAGCCTGGTCCATGGGGTTGCAAAGAGTTGGGCATCACTGAGCGACTTTCACTCACTCATTCATTCACTTGGGTTCCAAGTAGATCAAGTAGGTTTCAATTTTCTTATTGAAGTAGATTGTTTAAAATAGTTCCTAGAGATGAATTATTCCAGATGGATATATTAATCATTGGGCTTCCCTGATAGCGCAGTTGATAAAGAATCTGCCTGCAATGCAGGAGACCCAGGTTCAATTCCTGGGTTGTGAAGATCCCCTGGAGAAGGGTGATAGGCTACCCACTCCAGTATTCTTGGGCTTCTGTTATGGCTCAGCTGGTAAAGAATCTGCCTGCAATGCAGGAGACTGGGTTCGATCCCTCGGTTGGGAAGATCCCCTGGAGAAGGGAAAGGCTATCCACTCCAGTATTCTGGCCTAGAGAATTCCATGGGTCCATGGGGTTGCAAAGAGTCTGACATGACTGGATGACTTTCATTTTCATATTAATCATTAAGGAAATAATTCTTTATAATTCTTGATGAATAAAGCTCTGCCTTCCTTTTATTTGTAAACCCACTTGCAATGGCCATTACTATTTCAATGTACTAAGCACGGGAACAAGTATACCTCAAGGAAAAAGGTAAAATATATCAAGGAATAAGGAGTAGGAGGGTGGAGAGAAAAAAGAAAGGAGTGGTAAAGAAGAAATGTTGGAGTAGGAGACGTAGCAAGAGGGGAAGGAAAAGTCAACATAGTCATTCTGAGCTCAAGCCCAAGAAATAGGTAACAATCTTGGTTGTCTAACTATTCCAACAGTCTTAGAATAGTTAAAGCTTCTCCTATGTTTTTGTTGTAAACTGGTGTGTGTGTGTGTGTGTGTGTGAAGGGAAGGGCTACTTGACATGTTGAGGCTTGAAGGAATCTGGAAACATCAGAGATTCCTGGTTTTATTTACTTGCACTGCCTTCTCCTACCTAGATGTCTATTTATGGTTAATGAGACTCACAGTCAGGGAAGATTTTGAATGGTAAAGTAACATTGTGGAGAAGGCAATGGCACCCCACTCCAGTACTCTTGCCTGGAAAATCCCATGGACGGAGGAGCCTGGTAGTTGCAGTCCATGGGGTCGCTAAGAGTTGGACACGACTGAGAAACTTCACTTTCACTTTTCACTTTCATGCATTGGAGAAGGAAATGGCAACCCACTCCAGTGTTCTTGCCTGGAGAATCCCAGGGACGGGGGAGCCTGGAGGGCTGCCGTTTATGGGGTCGCACAGAGTCGGACACGACTGAAGCGACTTAGCAGCAGCAGCAGCAGCAGCAAAGTAACATTGAATACATTTAATCCAGAGCTCAATGACTGATATTTTAATAACAGCCCAGCTGTGATCAACTCATGGGGTCTCCATCAAATCCACCCAGCCCATACCCCAGACTAATGCAAACTCTATCCATATCAACCTTACATTTACCCTCCTTGAAACAAACACTGGTTAAAAAAAAAAACCTAACTCCAAACCCCAGTTCTATATTTATCCTTAACCCCAATCTGAAGACAAACACAGCACCGACCAACTCAACAAACACAACACTTAATAAGTCTACCAACACCAATATCTAGCTTCAACTCAACAATCGGCCCACATAGAAACACCATCTACTCCCAGCTTTACCCAACTTCACTGAAAGATCCATTAAATCACAAATATAATTTCCAACCCAACCTATCTCAAACCATCAGCCCAGCTTAATTGTTGTTGTTCAGTCACCCAGTCATGTCCAACTCTTTGTGACCCCATGGACTGCAGCACACCAGGCCTCCCTGTCCCTCACCATCTCCTGGAGTTTGCCCAAGTTCATGTGTATTGCATCAAATACAATCTGTCACTTCCAATTAATCATTATTTATTTTTCTATCATCACTCCAACCAAAAGGTCCTGTCCTCTGCGCAACACAATCTAGTTTCCAATCTCCAAAGTAACCTCTTGATTGATCTTATAATATCTCACCTTGGACTCAATTCCTCACACCTAACCCACATCCCAAACTCTCATCTCAATGACATTGCTACCTTAATATACTCTATGCCCAATTTTCTCCACCATTACACCACCCAGGAGCACAAAATCCTTGAGTTAAACATAGCAGTACAAAGCCAGTAAGACTGGTATTGTCTCTGGTATTACATGAACTTGGACTTAACACCCTAAGCTGTCTGACACTAGGTCACCAAAATTACAAACCATATGCAAGACCCCAGAACCTTTGAGAGTAGCTCCCGTTACCTGAAGTCTTATGAACCAGGATCAGAAGGATGACAATGGTCATTAAATAAGTCTTCATAACTGATAAGTTCTCAGAGAATAAAAGGTACACAGAGTGGACAGAATAGAGATTTTTGTAGCAGGGAAGTGTCCTGTTTTATTAGTTTCAAAAGTAGGCCAAGGCTGTGGGCAGTTAACTGAGGAGGATGGGACATGCCTAAAGTCACTGAGGCAGAAAGATAATGTGTATGACATTTTATCTGGACACTCTGTGTGAGCCTAGAAACTTTGCCAGCACCCATGATAAGGCGGGACTTCCTTCCCAGTAAGAGACAAAGTAAAATTAGAGCCAATTTGTGTTTTGTGTAAGACAAACTGGAATGAATGAGAAAATAAATCAAACAACAAAACAATAAAGTAAATAATTATAAGGATTTTAAAAAGACTTTAAAAATATGTATTTCTTTATATTCCTGTAAAGAGTTTATCACATTAATCAACAGCACTTACTTCATATACAGCACTATACAAACCATCAAGATAAAAGAAAAGAAAAAAGATGGGAGGAAGTTGAAGGAGAGAGAAAAGAAAAGGGAGGGAAATATGAAAGATAAAAAAATAAAAGTCAGAGAGTAATACAGTAAGATGGCAGACTAAGCAATCATAGTAATAGTATTCATCCCCTAACAAAAACAGCTCTGGGAGAGCTCCAGAGTACAATGAAGCAGCTACAACCCAGTGGAGACTAAAAACAAAGGATATCAGCATAGAAAAGTGCAGGAAGTTACTTGCACCACCATATCCCCCAGCCTAGCAAAGTTTAGCAGAAAAAAAGTCTTTTAGTAGCAACCTGTCTCCAGAGGAAAAGGAGAGAAGAAGGACCCCAGAAATCTTTGTCATCAAGGAAGAAAGCAGCCCTCACCACCAAAAAAATAAAAACAAAAACCACCCACACCTAAATGTTTTACTACTGAGGACTCCTGCAGTCTCTGCCAATGATAAACCTAGCCAACAGAACTGCCCAGAGCTCATACTGCTACAGGAATACTGTCCTCAGCAAAATTCTCTAAAAATGAAAAAGAGAAATTTCTAGGAGACTAGGGATATGGGGGCATGTCAAAATATCCCTTCTAAGGTGAAGGATAAGTTGTTGCATCTGGCCCCTCCTATAATCACAAAAGAGGTACATGCTTTAGCGGATCTCTGTAGAAGTTGGAGGCAAAATGTTCCTTATTTTGGTGTGTTTCTGTGGCCTACTTACCAAGTGACCTAAAAAGTTGCTAGCTTTGAGTTGGGTCCCAAACAGGAGAAGGCTCCACAGCAGGTCCCAGCTCCTGGGCAAGCTGCTCTGTCACTTGCGCTCTGTGGTCCAGGAGATTCAGTGTGTCCTAAGTGTCGGTGGCAGGTGGGGAGTCTGTTTGGAGCCTTGGAAATAGATGATTTCACACAGGCCTTTAGGATTTGGGAGCAAGACCCCACCATCATCTGCTTCTGCTGACTGGAATAGTTTTCGAAGAACTTGGGGCTTTAGGATTCTCAGCTCACCCCTCCAAGTGTTTCATGCCAGATCAGAGAATTCAATGTTTTCCCTATCAGAGCCCTGGCTTTGACATAAGTCCCACGGAGTTCATACATTTAGTCTCCTTTGAAACTCTGCTACCTTTATAGTCAGATCCTAAGCCTGAATGTCAGTGCAGTGTCTGTGACAACAGAAGGGAGTGTCCTTTAAATCTGGTTTTTAGAACATGGCTTACTTTGACCATTAGTTGCCTTAAGCCTATGGCATTTTTTTTCAAAACTATTATTTCAGTCAGCAACTCTGCACCATAATCCTTCTAATTATCTTTCTAATCCTTCTAGTTACTGCCCCCATGCTAATCTAGTATGGCAGCCACTTGATCTTGATATGTTTTACTGTTCATTTGTATTTCATTCCATGTAAACAGGTGGAAGTTTTAGTAATAGTGGTACCATTATGTGCCAGGGTAGTACCACTCTGCTTATCATTAATAATAAGATCCCCATTCCTTTCTAAAAGGTGGAAAATCCAACTCTAAATAACATCCAAACCTCTGCTTTCTAGGACTGCTCCTGATATCAGCTGTCTTACCTTGGACTCCAAAGAACACTGGTTCTCAAAGTGTGGTTGATGAACCAGTAGTATCAGCATTACCTAGGAACTTGTTATAAACACAAATTCCTGGGCTCTATCCCAGATTTACTGATCAGGAACTCTCAAGGTGGGCCCAGCAGACTGTGTTTTAACAGGTTGGAGAACCACTGCCCTGGAAAGCACTCTAACACTTCATTTGGGATGTTAACCCAGAACAGAAATGGATTCAAGGAGGTACATTACCAAGCTGTCCACAGCTTCAAGAAAAAGACTAATCAATTGTTTGGTCATCAGGACAGTATATTGGTAGCTGGGGTGGGAGAGGGGACGAGAAGAGAGGCGCATACCTGCTGGTTTCTTCCTGTAGCAAGGCCTTTATTGCTAAAAGTTGGCCTCATGGACAGTTACTCCTTTGCTTTTCCAAGCTGCATCAGATAGCACCTGCCCCGCTAGCAGCCCCTAGAAACCAGTTCTGATTGCCCAAGATGTAACACTTCTCCAGAAACAGTGAAAGCAGTCAGAGACTCCACAAACTTGCTCACGTCAGGCTCATGTGCTGATGCTGCTGTGTTCCCATCACATTGGCATGATACCAGCATCATGCAGGAGCCAAGCCTCATTCCAGATGGCAGATGTAGGCGCTGAAGTGATGGCAGGGCTCTCCTACGAGCAAGCGACCAAAGGCCTAAGAAGTAGATGGGGTCAGGAAAACCACAGGAGGCATATAAAAGTGGGTCCGTTTCCCTTGGTTCAGTTAAATGCCAAAAATAATGCAACGAAATTTAATACACTGCATATTTTTACCCAGTTATCCATTGGCTTAGTTCCAGTGCATCTTATTTTCTGTGTGTCTATAAAGAAAATTAAATCTTTCGGAACAATCTCATTCCTAAATTTCCTTATGTCATTTTGAAAGTATATAATAGTTCATTAAAATACTAAGAAGGTTCTAGCCCTTGGCATTCATGCATAAGATCATGTCCCCAACCTTCTGTTTAGAACTTCTATGAGTGACTTTGACCTCTTTAACAAATTTGAGGTTGACAATACAATTTCAATGCATATTAAAATACCACAGTGCTGGTGGTACCTGTCAATTTGATTAAGCATGAAACTTACAACTGATTTCAATGTGTAGTGATTAACAGGGTCTTCTTAAATTGATGGTACAGTGCATCTTTAACAGTGATTGCACAAAGCATCCAAATTTCACAAGTGTTAAAATGTGCAAGGAAATATGTGTAGGAGAAGTTATATATATATACCAGACTTAGGGTTAGATATCTTACATACATATTATATTTATTGCCCACAGTTACTCTTCATACTCTCATTGATAAGTTTGAGTCAACATGGTTTTCCCTCTATTTCAAGGCATTAGAGACTGAAAACTAGCTGGGACAAATATGAAGGCTGTAGAAAATGTTGAAAATTTGGTGAAGAAAGGAAAAACGGTGTGTAAAGGGGAAATTTTTCTAGCAAGAGAAACCATGGGTTGCTCCCCAATAACCCCATTATTTCCCAATAAAATCCACTAGCCAGCCCCTGTGCATCCTCCCATCAAATAGGCAACTCCTACAAAAAAATGTAAATTAAAAGTGACCTACCACATTCATTGGGGCTTCCCTGGTGGCTTAGTCAGTAAAGAATCTGCCTGCAATGTGGGAGACCCGGGTTCGATCCGTGGGTCAGGAAGATCCCCTGGAGAAGGAATTGGCAACCTGCTCCAGTATTCTTGCATAGAGAATCCCATGGACAAGGGAGCCTGGCAGGCTACAGTTCATGGGATCACAAAGAATCGGACACAACTGAGTGACTAACACTTTCACCTTCACTACATTCACTAGAACACACCTCTAAATGGAAATGGAACACCAGCCATCTGGGATGGACCAGATGATGAGGGACGGTGTCTCTGTCTTTGATTGGGATGCTTAGAATCTCCTCCACTGGCTATTTAATTTACATGGATTAGGATGATTAATACTAGTTACTGTGATAAATAATCCCCCCAAATCTTGTTGGTTCAAGAATACAAAAGCTAGTTTCTTTCTCACATCACACTCCCTTGCTGGTCATCTGAGAGCCCTGGAAAACTTTGGATGGTGATACCAAGTGATGACTCGGGTATCTTCATTCTTCCCATTTTGTGGCGGTGCCATCTTTAAGTCTTTCCTTCCTTGAATTAAACATGTCTTCTCCCTCCCCAGAGAGGACAAGCCAGGGTCTTCTCCACTCACTGTCTCCAGCTGAAAAAAAAAAACAGTATTTCTAGGTAATCAGCCTTCACAATTACTTCTTCTTAGTCCACTTCTGCGCAATTAATTCCTCTTAGTCCTGTAACCTATAAACCAAAGACAAGTTCTCTGCCCCTTACCCTGATCCACACACTGAATTTAAAATGATAAAGCAGAGACAAGACAACTGCAGCAAAAACTCCAATTCAAGAAAAGGAAGCTTAGAAGACACACAGCAGTCACTGGTCCATGGCAATGCAAATTCTGAATCCAAATAGCTCAGGCATGGTCAAGGCCTCTACTGTGAATGTGGGGACATTTTTCTTATGAAGCACAAATTCTCAGAGGAGAGATCTTTTCATCATTGTTCTCTATGGCCCCTGGATCCACACTTTAGGAGTCTTTACCTTGTCCAGTATTCTTCCTGGCCAAATCTGAAGTTAGGGAGCTAGACTGTGTCTAACTTTAAAGGTACAGCCTTTAAAAGCCTGCCTCCTGCTCAAAGAGGGGGACCATTGGTTGTTCTAATTCTCGGAAAGTCAAAAAATTTTCGGTAAAATTTTATAGTTTCTTGGCAATGCAAATATAATCAGTGATATCAACACTTCCAGGTTTGACCATGAAAGGTCCTACCATTTTTCTCTTTATTAACACATTATTGACTGGAGACATATTGATGCCATAGACGTTAGTTATTGCAACCTCAACCCCCCAGTCAATAATGTGTTAAGCTTGGTAAGCTTATTTTTTTTTTCAGTTCAGTTCAGTTTAGTCCCTCAGTTGTGTCCAACTTTTTGCGACATCATGGACTGCAGCACACCAGGCTTCCCTGTCCATCACCAACTCCCGGAGTTGCTCTAACTCATGTCCATTGAGTTGGTGATGCCATCCAACCATCTCATCCTCTGTCATCCCCTTCTCCTCCTGCCTTCAATCTTTCCCAGCATCAGGGTCTTTTCCGATGAGTGAGTTCTTCGCATCGGTGGCCCAAGTATTAGAGTTTCAGCTTCAGCATCAGTCCTTCCAATGAATATTCAATTTTGTGTTAGTTTTAAGTGTACAGCAAAGTGATTCAATTATGCATACACATATTCAGCCATATATATTCTTTTTCAAATTTTTTATATTGTAGATTATTGCAAGATATTAAGTGTAATTCCCTGTGCTATACAGTAGGTCCTTGTTTACTTATTTTATATATAGTAGTGTGTGTATGTTAATCCCAAACTCTTAATTAGTCCTCCTCCCCACCCCACCCCTGCTATCCCCTTTGGTAACCATAAGTTTGTTTTCTATGTCTGTCTAAGTGTGTTTCTGTTTTGTAAATAAGTTCATATATAATAGATAAGTTCACATAAAATAGATTTCACATATAAGTTGTATCATATATTTTTCTTTCTCTACCTTATTTCACTTAATCTGATAATTTCTAGGTCCATCTATATTACTGCAAATGGCATTATTTCATTCTTTTTATGGCTAATGTTCCATGATATACATATGTATATATATGTGATATATATACATATATATATGTATATATATACATATGTATATATATATACTACATCTTCTTTATCCATTCAACTATTGATGGATATTTAGGTTCCTTCCATGTCTTGGCTATTGTAAATAATGCTGCTATGAACATTGGGGGTGCATGGATCTTTTGGTTTTCTCAGATATATATCTGGGAGCAGAATTGCAGGATCAAACTTGGAAGCCAAGTCTTAAGTTGGGTTTCCACTGAGAGCCACTGAAAGATCATAAAAAATAGGAGAAATGCTGCTGCTGCTAAGTTGCTTCAGTCGTGTCTGACTCTGTGCAACCCCATAGACGGCAGCCCACCAGGTTCCGCCGTCCCTGGGATTCTCCAGGCAAGAACACTGGAGTGGGTTGCCATTTTCTTCTCCAATGCATGAAAGTGAAAAGTGAAAGTGAAAAGTGAAAGTGAAAAGTGAAAGTGAAGTCACTGAGTCGTGTCCAACTCTCAGAGACCCCATGGACTGCAGCCTGCCAAGCTCCTCCGTCCATAGGATTTTCCAGGCAAGAGTACTGGAGTGGGGTGCCATTGCCTTCTCTGAATAGGAGAAATAGTCCATGGCTATAAATATTGACATAACTTTGAAAGGTATTATTGTTTCCCAAATTCGTCTATGCATTTTACATAATGTCAATCAAAATTTCAACAAATTTTCACAAAATCGAGAGAAAAAAGAATAAAAAATTATACAGAGGCTAAAAGGTCAAAAATTGCCAAGAAATTTCTGAAGAAAAATAATCAGGATGGTGACTTAACCTACCATATGTTCAGTTCAGTTCAGTTGCTCAGTTGTGTCTGACTCTTTGCGACCCCGTGAACCACAGCACGCCAGGCCTCCCTGTCCATCACCAACTGCCAGAGTCTACTCAAACCCATGTTCATTGAGTCGGTGATGTCATCCAGTCATCTCATCCTCTGTTGTCCCATTATCCTCCTGCCCTCAATCTTTCCCAGCATCAGGGTCTTTTCAAATGAGCCAGCTCTTTGCATCAGGTGGCCAAAGTACTGGAGTTTCAGCTTCAACACCACTCCTTCCAATGAACACCCAGGACTGATTTCCTTTACGATGGTTGGATCTCCTTGCAGTCCAAGGGACTCTCAAGAGTCTTCTCCAATACCACAGTTCAAAAGCATCAATTCTTCCATGCTCAGCTTTCCTTATAATCCAACTTTCACATCCATACATGACCACTGGAAAAACCATAGTCTTGACTAGATGGATATTTTGTTGACAAAGTAATCTCTCTGCTTTTTAATATGCTGTCTAGGTTGGTCATAACTTTCCTTCCAGGGAGTAAGCATCTTTGAATTTCATGGCTGCAATCACCATCTGCAGTGATTTTGTAGCCCCCCCCCAAAATAAAGCCTGTCACTGTTTCCACTGTTTCCCCACCTATTTGCCATGAAGTGACGGGACCAAATGCCATGATCTTAGTTTTCTGAATGTTGAGCTTTAAGCCTACTTTTTCACTCTCTTCTTTCACTTTCATCAAGAGGCTCTTTAATTCTTCACTTTCTGCCTAAGGGTGGTGTCATCTGCATATCTGAGGTTATTGATGTTAGAGCTATTTATATCACTACAGTCATCAAGACAGAGAAATGTTAATACCGAGATAAACATAACTAATGGATATATAACCAATGTTGATACAGAGATAACCAATGGAACAAAATAGGAAGCCCAGAAATAAACTGTTTATACAAGGAATTTTTATATATGATTGACATAGGTGGAAAATTAGTAGAGGAAAAAGAGACTAGCCAATGATTGGAGCTGTAAAATTTGGTCATACTTCGGAAGATGCAATTATATTCCTACCACCACCCCCCACCCACCATACACACACACAAAGAAAAATATGCCCCTAGTTTAAAAATTTAGTACAAAAAATAAAAATTTTAAATTTGTAAGTGATGAAAGTAAAGCTGAAAGTTCCTAGTTATTTTCAAATATTTACTGAATACCAACTGTTTCCAGACCCTTTGGGACCATCCCCCAAAAAAAGAAATGCAAAAAGCAAAGCTGGTTGTCTGAGGAGGCCTTACAAATAGCTGAGAAAAGAAGAGAAGCTAAAGGCAAAAGAGAAAAGGAAACAAATACCCATTTGAATGCAGAGTTCCAAAGAATAGCAAGGAGGGATAAGAAAGTCTTCAGGATGGGGAACACATGTATACCTGTGGCAGATTCATTTTGATATATGGCAAAACCAATACAATATTGTAAAGTTAAATAAAATAAAATAAAAAAGAGAGAAAGTCTTCCTTAGAGATCATTGCAAAGAAATAGAGGAAAACAACAGAATGGGAAAGACTAGAGATCTCTACAAGAAAATTAGAGATACCAAGGGAACATTTCATGCAAAGATGAGCACAATAAAGGACAGAAATGGTATGGACCTAACAGAAGTAGAAGATATAAAGAAGAGGTGGCAAGAATACACAGAAGAACTATATAAAAAAGATCTTCATGACCCAGATAACCACGATTGTGTGATCACTCACCTAGAGCCAGACATCCTGGAATGCAAAGTCAAATGGGCCTTAGGAAACACCACTACAAACAAAGCTAGTGAAGGTGATGGAATTCCAGTCGAGCTATTTCAAATCCTAAAAGATGATGCTGTGAAAGTGCTGCACTCAATATGCCAGCAAATCTGGAAAACTCAGCAGTGGCCACAGGACTGGAAAAGGTCAGTTTTCATTCGAATCCCAAAGAAAGGCAATGCCAAAAAATGTTCAAACTACCACACAATTGCACTTATTTCACACGCTAGCAAAGTAATGTTTAAAATTCTCCAAGACAGGCTTCAGAGTTCATAAACTGTGAACTTCCAAATGTTCAAGCTGGATTTAGAAAAGGTAGAGGAACCAGAGATCAAATTGCTAACATCCGTTGGATCATAAAAAATGCAAGAGTTCCAGAGAAACATCTACTTTTGCTTTATTGACTACACCAAAGCCTTTGACTGTGTGGATCACAACAAACTGTGTAAAATTCTTAGAGACAGGAATACCAGACCACCTGACCTGCCTCTTGATAAATCTGTATGCAGGTCAAGAAACAACAGTTAGAACTGGACATGGAACAACAGACTGGTTCCAAATTGGGAAACGAGTACTTCAAGGCTGTATATTGTCACCCTGCTTATTTAACTTTTATGCAGAGTACATCATGTGAAATGCTGAGCTGGATGAAGCACAAGCTGGAATCAAGATTGCCGGGAGAAATATCAATAACCTCAGATATACAGACAACACCACCCTTATGGCAGAAAGTGAAGAAGAACTAAAGTGCCTCTTGATGAAAATGAAAGAGAAGATAAAAGGTTGGCTTAAAACTCAACATTCAGAAAATGAAGATCATGGCATCTGGTCCCATTACTTCATGGCAAATAGGTGGGGAAACAATGGAAACAGTGACAGACTTTATTTTGGGGGGCTCCAAAATCACTGCAGATGGTGATTGCAGCCATGAAATTCAAAGACACTTGCTTCTTGGAAGAAAAACTATGACCAACCTAGGCAGCATATTAAAAAGCAGAGATATTACTTTACCAACAAAGGTCCATCTGGTCAAAGCTATGGTTTTTCTAGTAGTCATTTATGGATGTGAGAGTTGGACTATAAAGAAACTGAGAGCCAAAGAATTGATGCTTTTGAACTGTGGTGTTGGAGAAGACTCTTGAGAGTCCCTTGGACTGCAAGGAGATCCAACCAGTTCATCCTAAAGGAAATCAGTCCAGAACATTCATTGGAAGGACTGGTGCTGAAGCTGAAACTCCAATACTTTGTCCACCTGATGTGAAGAACCGATTATTGGAAAAGACCCTGATGCTGGGAAAGGTTGAAGGTGGGAGGAGAAGGGGAAGAGAGAAGGATGAGATGGTTGGATGGTATCACCGACTCAATGGACATGATTTTGAGTAAACTCCAGGAGTTGGTGATGGACAGAGAGGCCTGGCGTGCTGCAGTCCATGGGATCGCAAAGAGTCGAACACGACTGAGCAACTGAACTGAACTGAACTTGGGAAAGCTGGAGCTACAAATAATACAAATTTAAATATTCAGGAAATATTGGTTAATATCTTTTGACCTCATTATGGGAAAAAAAGGTTGATAAATTTAACTATCGGGTGTACCTTGATTCAAGATCTAATACCTTGTCAGTTATTGACCTGTGGCTTGATAGATTCAGGTCAAAATTAAACTTTTCTTTATAATTTCATAACTCTACAGAAAAAAATATTATTAATCTAAAATCAGTTTAATTTGCATAATTGTTTCATACTAAGACATTCAGTATTACTCTTACAAAATATCACCAAACCACAAATACAAATTTTATATATTTCATACTTTCATCATATATGTATTTATTTTGATAAAGAATAAACTATGTAGAAAACTTGCAAAGTTAAAAACCTGATACATGTAAGAATAAAATGAACAAATATAAATTATTTCATTCAACTCATAAATAATGAACAAACCACTAAGATGTTAAGATTGGTTTAGAGGATCAGTGATGAAAGAAATTTTAAAATAAATTTGCAAATTGGTATCAGTTCAGTTCAGTTCAGTCGCTCAGGCACACCAGACCTCCCTGTCCATCACCAACTCCCGGAGTTCACTCAGACTCACGTCCATCAAGTCAGTGATGCCATCCAGCCATCTCATCCTCCGTTGTCCCCTTCTCCTGCCCCCAATCCCTCCCAGCATCAGAGTCTTTTCCAATGAGTCAACTCTTTGCATGAGGTTGCCAAAGTATTGGGGTTTCAGCTTTAGCATCATTCCTTCCAAAGAAGTCCCAGGGCTGATCTCCTTCAGAATGGACTGGTTGGATCTCCTTGCAGTCCAAGGGACTCTCAAGAGTCTTCTCCAACACCACAGTTCAAAAGCATCAATTCTTTGGTGCTCAGCCTTCTTCACAGTCCAACTCTCACATCTGTACATGACCACTGGAAAAACCATAGCCTTGACTAGACGGACCTTTGTTGGCAAAGTAATGTCTCTGCTTTTCAATATTCTATCTAGGTTGGTCATAACTTTTCTTCCAAGGAGTAAGCGTCTTTTAATTTCATGGCTGCAGTCAACATCTGCAGTGATTTCATCTGTTTAATATCCTAAAGGGTAATAAAGTATAACATTCAGTATTAACTCTCCCGTCAAACAAAAATCAAGGGCATCTAATTGCATCTTGTCTCTTTGCATTGTTATGCATGGGAATAGTTTGCATGACTCTGAAAGAAGAATTTCTGCAGTGATACTGGTTTTTTTTTTTCAACTTAATCTTTACCCAAAGTTTTGATACAACATAGTCATTGGGAAATGGTTCAAAGGTACACACCCTTATAAAATTATAGTCCCAGGAGAATCTACAAAATCATGTCCAGCTCACTATTGAAAGGACATCCATAATGTCTTATACAGCCATAATGTCCTTTACATCCATAATGTCCATGGAATTCTCCAGGCCAGATTACTGGAGTGGGTAGCCTTTCCCTTCTCCAGGGGATTTTCCTGACCCAGGAATCAAACCAAGGTCTCCTACATGGCAGGTGGATTCCTTACCAGCTGAGCTACCAGGGAAGCCCTATTTATTTCCAAACTTTGGACTTTTCTTAACAATTCTTTGATATAATGGTGCCTTTATGCATATAATTTTATTCATTTATAAATTATAATATAATTTTAAATGGAGACACAGATGTAGAGAATGGACTTGTAGACAGTGGGGGAAGGAGCATCGACATACAGACATTATCTTGTGTAAAAGTAGCTGGTGAGAAGTTGTTATGTAACACAGGGAGCCCAGCCTGGGGCTCTGTGATGACCTAGAGGGGTAGGATAGAGTAAGGGGAGGGAGGCTCAAGAGAGAGAGGGTATATGTATAATTATGACTGATTCACATTACTGTAGGGCAGAAACCAACACAACATTGTAAAGCAAATTTTCTCTAATTAAAAAATAAATTAAAAAAAAGCTTAAAATGCATGTGTAATGCTCCAAAATGTTTTTGCTTTTTTTCATCTTTGAAAGGAACAAATCCTTTTATCTATAAATTAGAGATTACTTTACATGTTAACATACAGGCTTGTTGCATCCACTCAATGCCTTCTTCTAGATTCAGTCTTGTTTAAAATACAGTCAGTTCCTAGTAATTGGTAATCCTAGACATACTTTGTAAAGAGTTCTGTCTTCTGATCTATTATGTTTTGAATAGCAAAAAAGTCAGTTTCCCTAAAACAGAGTGAATCTGGTGAAAAGTCTCTGATGTATTTAATCTAAGTGGAATAACATCTATTTCCTATTATTTCTAGCATGTATTCTTATAAACACTAAGAAATTATAGTAAGAATGCTTTGAGGGCTTAATCTTATATTGAAGCAACTTCATAGTTTCTGAAATCTTTGTAGAAAATCTGGAGGAATATAGAAACTTTGGCGATGGACTTATTTTTAAGTCAACAATACAAATGGGGGTTTTTTGGTGAGGGGAGTTTGAGCTATGTGTATCAGAAAAGGTTTTTTTTTTCCTTTAGAATTCATAAATTATGTTTTTCAATCTCTCATAGACATATCTGTAAAGGAGAAAGTTTCAAATTTTTATTTCCTTTTGTAAGTCGCTTCTTCCCATAATATCATGACTACTTTCTGGCCAAAATGGAAAGTTTCCACATTTTTGTCTTAGATATTTTGGAACATCTTTCCCCTAGAATAAAGCAGGAAAATTGATGATTGATAGGGCCCACATGGGGTCTCATTGATAATATGGCTCATTATGTCAATCTTGCAAACAAAGAATAAATCACAGTAATCTGTGAAACTGACCAAATTGCCCAAATGGCATCCTGTTATCTCAATGGCGCCTATCTTTCAAAGCTGCAAGACCACCAGATTCCAGACCTCCAGCTACGTGACCGTCCCTTCAGATAATTTTTCATTGGTGGGGTATAAGAAGGACTCTGTCAGAAAGGGAAAACACTGGTTCTCTTAAGAGCCAGTCACCCTCTCTTTTCCCACTAATAAATTTCCTTTTCTTGCCTGACTGCCCAGCTCCCTCTCTTTTTCTCTGCACTTGCCTTACAGTGATTAGAGGTAGTAATCTAATCACCAATTCTGAATTATACCAAGTGATATCACAGTGGTTTAAAATAAGCTAAAACAGTGATGGAACTTTCTGCTTGATCATTTGAGTGAGGACCACATAGAGTGGAGTCAATCCTGGAAAACAGTAGACATGATTTTTCTCAGGTATAGGCAATAAGGGTTAACAGACAGGTAAAAAAAATTGTCAAACTCAATTCCTACCTGAAATACAAATGTTCTCTGAGCTCAGGTGTGGAACCATGGAATCTATGGACCCAGAAGGGAGATACGGAGGAGGATCTAAAAGCAAGGAAGGCCATGTGGGAATTCAGTCCACATTCTGTACTCCTCCTCCACTTTCCTTAGGGTCTTACAAACTATGCCAAATGGTTGCACAAGAATGACCAGACTCAAAAAGTCAAAATATGTATTTGCCATTTATTAGAAATGTTTTTCAGGAAGGAAGGAGAAACATGCCCATTAGCCAGGGACAGAAAATTACTTCACACACTTTTTAATGGTTTGTACATGGTGGCTTGAGATGAATTGTGAGGGATCAAAAGTGACTCTCAAGTTTCTGAACTGAACAACAGAAGGGATTGTAGATTCCAATTACTGAAGAAAAAAGACAAAAGAAAAGCCAGGCAAACAGATTCAGAATTCAGCTTAGGACGTTTTGAGTCTGAAATGATTGAGAAATCTAAGAGAACAAAATAAATATGTAATTTAATACATAAGTCTAGACTTCAGAGATGTCTGAGTTGAACATATAAATGCAGAACTTGTCCAAGATCCCACAGCTTCTGAGCAGTGATGGGGAAAAAGGGACAAACCCTTCTGACTTTAAATTCATGTTTCTTTCATTAATATATGTAGAAACCAGAGAAATGGGAATCTGGGCTTTAAACCTAGAATTTCACAACAATTTTCCCTCTACAAATATTGTAGAAAGTAGAAAGTCTAAATATATTGTATTTCAAGTACATGCTAAACCCAAGACCAACACTCTCTTCCAAATAATAAAACTTGTTTTTAATCACTCTATTTATACCAAAAATTTTCTGCATCCCTTCTTGAAATCTGGTTCTGCTAAGCCTCTATCCATTCTTACAAACATGTCTAAATGTCACTGAATCTCAAAGATAGAAACATTTTTGAATTTTTCTATCGACTTCTAGGTCCCATAAAAATTAAAAATTCAGCTGTATAAAATGGTCATTTAGTGAGTATATGGACTTTGATCCATTGGTTTGGGCTAGGATTGTCATTTGTCTAATAATGAGAAATACAGGTAAAGTGTTTATGGTAAAAAAGAGAGAAAGTAGGCAAGATGGCAATGTATTATGGGGCAGATAGTGGAAGAAGAAACCTCCAACAATGGCCAAAAGAACACCCAGAAGTCAGAAGCTAAGGCTAACAAGGGTTTCAAGGAAGGATTAAGGGCAATGCAGTGAAAGCATATCTAGAGGCAAAGTAAACAGTAAAACCTTAAAAATATTAAAGTTTTTCAACAAGAACGGCTTTGGTGAGAAAAACCAGTGCCATTCCAGTGATGTGATAAGCATAAAAGCCTAATTACTCTCAGCTGAGGTGAAGCTAGGACTTTGGAGCTTAGAGAACTTAGTTGAGAACACTTGTTCTAGAAGTTTAGATTCAAAAAAGAAACAAAGCCAGTGCTCTGGGATAACCTAGAGGGATAGGGTGGGGAGGGATGTGGGAGGGGGTTCAGGATGGGAGGACACATGTATACCTATGGCCATTCATGTTGACGTTTGGCAGAAACCATCACAATATTGTGAAGTAATTATGCTCCAATTAAAAAAAAGAAAAAAGAAATGAGATGAGACACCCAAAAAAGATTAGTATACCAAACACAATGAAAATGCCATAGCATGTCAAATATTTGTGACTAAGTTTAGAATGGGAAGACAATATTCCTCAGTTCTCAAGAATGAAAAGATCTTAAAGGTCATCAAATAAAATGTTCATCCCAAATCCCTCTCTAATGCTACAACTACCTTCATCTCTGCCCCACACCAGAAATTTTCCTCCAGCCTCAAAATTGGAAAAGTGCCCAGGGACAAGCTTGCTTAGTCCACTTTCCAACCGCTTTACCACTTATAGAATTTTGTCCTAATTTGTTCAAAGGATTCCTACACTCAATTCTAACCATCCATTTGCCTGATTCTGGTTTTCCTGAAGACATCATGTAATACCAGACATAACAGGATATTCCTAAAGTGTTTACTTAGGGGACTCAGTGATCTCCCCTACATGCTCACTGGATCATCCAGACTCAATCCAGTTTTTATCATCCCTCTTGCAATCTCTAGAACAAATCATAACCTTCCTCGTGGTACCAAAGAAGACCAGAAATGTGGTCCCCTCCCTTCTTCAATATCTACCGAGCCACCCTAGCATCCTATTTGCTTCTTGGGTCAGTGCCCTTTCCTACACCACATGTCTCCCCAGCCCCCAGCCCAACCTTCCCCTGTCCAGTAATGACTGCTCACACATGAGAGACACACACATGAGATGCATTTTTATGGGAAGCGTGTTCCAGACGGGAGAAGAACTAGGCCGGGGAGGGGGGGGTGGGTAAAGCTGGTGACATTCAAATCTGAGAATAGTTTGAAAGCATTGTAACTGACAAACTGGAGTTGGAGTTAGACTCCTGCTTCACATGGTTTGCACTTGGCACTTTCACAAAAAATTTTAGGCAGCACTTTTCGTGATTTAGACAGGTTAAGTATTGAAGTTCATATTTTGTGCAGGCATTTCGGCATGTGCCTTGGTGAAGCTGGCATGGATTCCAAGACTCTTCTTGGCTCTTGCCATAATAGGGTCTGAACAGGCCACCTGGGAAAAACACAGCCATATTAATTTCTATGCAGCAGTGGTAAAAATAGGAGTAGAGAGGCGTAATTTAAAGACAAGACCTACAAATATTAAGAGCATAGGATATGGAGTCAAAACCATCTCAGTTCAAATCTGGACTCTTTCATTGTGGCTTTTCATCCTCCAGAAAGGTTACCTCCATTTTCTGGCTCATGCTTGCATCATCTTCACAATGGGCATAGTAACAGAGCCAACTTATTAATAATTTTATGATGAATAAATTAACATACATCATATGCCCAGAAAACTATCAGGCACATAATAAGAAGGAATTAAACATTAGGTAGTGTGGTTGATACGAAAGCCTTTTCTTGAGGGTCCAGGATTTCAAGACTGCCACTGGGAGCATGTATTGGACATGTTTTCAAGTGCTCATTTGGATGTATATTCCTCACATACTGGTCTCATCAGAGTTAAGCAGCACCTACTTTGAGGCAAAGAACACTTATTTGAGCAGCTGCACACCTTTGTAGTCTGAAACATTTGAGCAAATATATACAATACATGTCTCTCTTTGTGCTTTGGCCCCACAGAAATAGATACTGTATGTAATGAGCAGCACACACACAGAGGCACACTTGCACAATTCATTTTACTCACACATCCACATTCACACATAAATTGAGCATATATGTACACATGTATATGTACACACGTGTATACACATGAGCATCTATCACACATTTTGCACATATGGCTAAAGCCCATTTGTGAATAGTGATAGCTATGTATTAGTCATTGAGATATGTGCATGTGTATATAGGCTCTTCAGCTGAGAAAGTTCTTGACACTTTGTCAGCATTCTGTAAATATAAGTCATGAAGTGGTATTAGGGCTTCCCTGGTGGCTCACACAGTAAAGAATCCGCCCGCAATGTGGGAGACCTGGGTTCCATCCCTGGCTTGGGAAGATCCCCTGGAGAAGGGAATGGCTACCCACTTCAGTGTTCTGGCCTGGAGAATTCCATGGACTGTATAGCATGGGGTCACAAAGAGTCAGACCCAGCTGAGTGACTTTCAGAATTAGTTACCTGTTGGATCTTCCAAGGACAAAGGAACTGCTAGAAAGAAAATAATACTAACAATCACGACCATATATGTTCAGCATCTAAAATATATCAAGCATTTTGAAAATCACATTTCACTGAACCCTCATCAAACCTTCTGTTTTCTCCATCATTTAGATGAAGACATTGAGGCTCAAAGAGAGCATTGTTCTGTCCACATTTTTATACTTCAATTTTGGGTCTACACAATAGACTATGTTCTTTCTTCTCTGTATCACATTCATGGTGTTAGTCGCTCAGTCATGTCCAACTCTTTACAACCCCATGGACTATAGCTTGCCAGGCTCCTCTATCCATGGAATTCTCCAGGCAAGAATACTAGAGTGAGTAGCCATTCCCTTCTCCAGGGGATCTTCCCAACTCAGGGATCAAACCTGTGTCTCCTGAATTGCAGGCAGATTCTTCACCACTGAGCCATCAGGGAAGCCTCCAATTTCTGGTCTACATGATAGACCATGCTCTTCCTTCTCTGTATTACATTGCCTCTTTTATAATAGGATCTCTAGGAGAGGGTAGCATCTTCCTGCATGACATTTGCAGGCAGAAGGCCTTCCACAGCTTTCAACAGATAGTTCAAAATCCATAGCTTAGCATTCAAGGACTTTTGCAACCATTCACCTATCCTCTTCCACATCAGCTTATCAGCACTCACTGTGCACCAAGGCACACATTCAGTGCTATGCATGCAGAGGTCTCCAAATGCCCACCCACATTAATAAAAATCGGGAAAAGCAAGTTTGATGTTATTTCCTGCAAAGAAAAAGTTTCTTATTAATTTTTTGACAAGAAAAAGTAAAATTTTCCAGGTATAGGTGATGTAAGAGAATGGAAGGGGAAGGAAGGAAGAAAAATGCCTCAGTGGCAGATTTCCCATAGCATTGGGGTGCTGGCATATGTATAAACTGCACCAGAAATGGGCACTTCAACCCAGAGAAGGCACTCAGTTGCTGCTACGTCAGCCAGCTTGTTGGTTAACCAGAGGAAGGAGATAAAAAATGGCCCCCCTTCATCCATGCTCCAGCGTTATGGTACCATTGTATTTCCTACAGTGGCCCTCACACTCATCATGAAATCTCTCTTTTGGCACATCCTACTTATAGGAGGAAAGGCGCTTTTGGGGTTCTTTCTAGTTACATCTACCCTCTTTTGTCCAATATCTGAACTGGAGGACTTCCTGCTTCTCCCAAATCCATTGGATAGAAGGCAAGACACTCAAGATCTTCTCTTTCTAGTCACCAGAGAGTGGATAGGGACATAGATATCAAGAAGATCAGGCAAGCCGATGTTTCCTATGAAAATCAGGTCAAGGCAGCCCCAGGAGAATTCTACTTGTTGTTCAGTCACCCAGTTGTGTCTGACTCTTTTTGACCCTATGGACTGCAGCACACCAGGCTTCTCTGTTCTTCACTTTCTCCTGGAGCTTGCACAAACTCAAGTCCATTATAGCTTCTCACTCCTTCAGCTGTTCTGACTCTGTATTGCCCTGCAGCATAACACTCACGTCAAGTTAATGTCACTGTTGATGATCCTTCCATCTTCAAATTGAAGTCAGAAGAGACCTGGTCTTAAATGCCAGCATTGTCCCTGACCTCTGGAGCTCTAGCCTGAGTCTCCCCATGAAAGAAATGGGAACAGAAGAGTTTGCACCTGATCAAGAAATTTCAACTGCGTTTGTGCAGAAGGAGGTTAATTAGATGTGTCATACTTTTGTAATAACCTAGAGTTTCCCAGAAAACACTCTTAAGGGCTCTTCCTTAAGTGAGGGACACAACCCTGCTGACTTCACATTCACCCATAGATGTTTCCCAGCTCATTTTCCTACACTGGACTTGTTTTAAGAGCAAGTTAAATATTATAAATTTAAAAAACACCACTTATGTTCCTAACTCTTCTGAAGAACTCCATCCAGAGTTAGAATCAATATGATAAATGATTTCTCTGCCGTGTGTGCTCCCTAAACATGATTCTCTTCCATCCGCCTTCTGATGTTCTTCCTACTAATACATATTTTTTAGACATAAGTCATTTATATGTCCATTCACTGAGTAAACATTCATCAGGATCTACTCTGTACAAAGCACTCAGATAAATACCAATAATACAGAATTTTAAAACAGAGTCCTAGCTTTCACAAAGTTCAATTTCAGATGCATATGTTTGGGGGTGATGAAAGGAAAACATGACTTTGATTATTCCAGAAAAGTTTGTACAGAACTGTTCCTGCCCATTAATTCTGCCAGGTGAAAGTATTAAACAGTTAAAGAAACAACTCTATGTACAACTTTTGAAGCATAGAGATCTGTCTTCCAGGCTGTCTTCCTTCCTTCCTTTTTCGTTGCTTTTTGGGGGGCAAACCCACCTGTGGTTTCTGCTATTACAACATGGAAACTGAGCTTTAACAAACATGAGAAGAAGTGTATTTCAAGTAGGTAGGATGAAACAGGATGGGAACAAGGGGTAGGTAAGTGAGAAGCAGGAAAAACAGGGGGAAGGGAAGGAGAGGGGGGAAAGAAAAAGGAGAGGGAGGAAAAGAGGAAGAGAAGAAAACACTAAACACATTGCCTCTGAATTCAATCCCAAGAAAGGAGAGACAGCCTTGGTATTCTATAGGGTTGGGTTGAGACTACTGCTTTGTCTCTCTGTACCGTCCAGAGTTTTACGGGAGAGCCTTGAAGACATTCCAACCTCCTGATTTCATTTATCCCCTCACTGCCTACAGTTATATCTACTGTTCTTCAGTGCCCCTGAAAAATCATAAGCAAGAAACTTTTTAAAAAAGAGTTTGAAAATATTACTGCCTATTTTCCATCCAGCATCTGTCCTCCCCATTTAAACAGATGCAGCTCTGCTGTGATAAATTTGACTGTCTTACTCAACTTTATCCATTGCCAAATTCAGGCTAAGCCAACCTCTTCCTAGATAAAGCCTGCATACACTCTGCTTGAATAACACACCTACATGAACCAAACACTTACCTAAAACTCCCAGCCCTGTCTCTTCTGAATACTGATCTAAGGTTCAGTTATAAAACTTTACACAAACATAACACTGGCCAAGCCATTCAACCCCAATTCACAGTGTCAATCCAAAATATAGCTCAACTATGAACTTCACTTTACCCTAGCTCCCAGTTCTACCCAACTTCATCCCAGCTCAAAAAATAATAATAAAACCACAAAAAAACACCATTCCTTCTCCAGACTACAGCAAAATATTAGTCCAGCCCAATTCATTTATAGAATTTATAGAATTGCTCACCCCCTGCTGATCCCCACTTATTTTTTCAATATTCCTCTATCTCTAAGATCACATACTATCCCCACTACAATGCACTCTCCAAACTCCAAATTATCATTGATTCCTCCTATAGCTCCCCAACTTTGATCTAATCTCTCACACTAAATCCATGAATCAAACTTCCATCTCAATTACAGCATTATCTGAAATGCTTTGTTCGACACTTCACTATCCCAGGAACAACAAGAACAACAATCTTAAATTTGTTTTGGCAGAACAAAACCAGGGCGATCTTGACATGAGATGAATCTTGGGAGTAACCTTCTAAACCTGAGACCAGAAAAGGCTTTAGGTAGTGCCTACTATATGTGAGTAGGAGTCATCTCAGAAGTTACCAAGAAACCAACAGCACAAGCAAGACCCCAGAACCTTTGAGAGAGGTCTGAGTTACCTGGAGTCTTATGAACCAAGATCAGAAGGATGGAAATGGTCATTAAACAAGGCTTCATGACTGATATATCCAGAGAGAATGGAGGGTTGTGTTGCAGGGGACTGAATAGATATCATTGCAGTAGGACAAGGCCCTCCCTTTATTAGTTTTGGAAATGAGCCAGGTTTGTGTTCAGTGAACTAAAAGAGATGAGACATATCTGGGGTTAGCCAGGCAGAAGGATAACGCATATCCCATGTCTAGGCTGGGCACTCTGTGTAAACGTGGAAGATTTGCCAGCAGCACCCACATCAAAGTGGGATTTCCTTCTCAGTCAGAAAAAATAAAGGCAAATGAGAACCAGCTGGCATTTTGTGTGAGATAAATTAAAATGAATGAATGAGTCAATTAAACAAGCAATCAATGAGAAAATTGACACATCACTCTAAGAAATAAAGATTCCTTTTTTAAACATATGTCGTTATTTTCTTAATAGTAGTATGTCCCCCTCTATCAGTTATACTTACTGTATACCCAATCCTATACTAGGCATCATGGAAGAAGAAGGAAGGAAAATGAAGAAAGAAAAGATGGAGAGGAAAAATTGAACGGGAAGTGTACATGGATGAAGAAAGGAAGAGAAATGAGGCAAAAATAATGAGGCATATTTACCATGAATCTACCATGTGCCAGTTTCTATACAAAATACCATGGTATAGATATGAACACTTACTACAACACTATGAAGTTAGATAGCATTTTCCACTTCACAGATGAGGACAAGAAAATTTGAAAAGATGTTGTAAGATCCCAAGACCGCATATCTAACACAGCATAGAGTCTAGAAACAATATCTGCTTTTGAAATTCTGAATCTGTGAGTGGAAGGGCAGAAAATGAGAAATAAAGCAAAAGCATATGCAAGTTGCTAAAGACAGAGACTAATCGCTGTTTTAGACAATACAAATTTAGTTTGAGGAATTCAACGCTCTTCCCTTGAGAAATGGGAATGAAAGGGTTTTCTAGAGGAGGTCACATTGACTTTTTACTCCAATGTGTCATGTGGAAGATGAATAGATAAAGTCTAGTGTTTTGAACAAAAGCTTAGAAATAAGGGAAAATGTTCTTTGAAAAGCCTAGGATAGGATTTCCACAGCTTGACATGAAAAGGCAAATGAAACTGGACTAACCCTCCCCAAAGCAAATGGAATTGTACTACTCTTCCCACTGTAAACAATTATAACACAGGAAAAAATATAGAAAGAATAACTGTGCTTCATTGAATTAAAGACAGAGCAGAAATGAAAAAGCAACCTATGAAATGTGAGGAAATATTTTCCAACCATGTATCTAATAAAATTTAATATGCAAAACATATAAGGAATTCAATAGCAAAAAAAATCAAATAATCCAATTTTTTAGATGGACAAAGGACCTGAATAGACGTTTTCCCAAAGAAAATTTTCAAATGGCCAACAGGTACATGAAAAGATGCTCAGAGTTACTAATGATCAGGAAATGCAAATCCAAACTCCAATAAGGTATCACCTCACACCTGTAAGAATGGCTATTATTAAAAAGATAAAACAAGTGCTGACTAGTATGTGAAGTAAAGGGAACCCTTGTTCACTGCTAGTGGGAATATAAATTGCTTTAGACACTGTGAAAAACAATATGGAAATTCCTTTAAAAAATTAAAAATAGTGGACTTTCAATGGCAAAGGAACAAGAGACAGAGAGGGCCTTCCCCTACATCAAAATTCATCTTGCGTGTGGAACAAATTCTACAGAACACCTTCTGAATGCTGACAGAAGACCCCAGACTTCCAAAAAGACAAGCCAATCTCTTCAGAATGAGGAAGGGCAAAAGATAATGATAAAAAAAAAAGACAGAGGATACGTGACCCATGAAGTTCCAGGTGTTCAAGCTGGATTTAGAAAAGGCAGAGGAACCAGAGATCAAATTGCCAGCATCCACCAGATCATCAAAACAGCAAGAGAATACCAGAAAAACGTCTACTTCTGCTTTATTGATTATGCCAAAGCCTTTGACTGTGTAGATCACAACAAACTGTGGATAATTCTTGAAGAGATAGGAATACCAGACTGCCTTACCTGCCTCCTGAGAAATCTGTATGCAGGTCAAGAAGCAACATTTAGAACTGGACACGGAACAACAAACTGGTTCCCAATCAGGAAAGGAGTACATCAAGGCTGTATATTGTCACCCTGCTTATTTAACTTCTATACAGAGTACATCATGTGAAATGCTGGGCTGAATGAAGCACAAGCTGGAATCATGATTGCTGGGAGAAATATTAATAACCTCGGACATGCAGATGACAACACCCTATGGCAGAAAGCAAAGAACTAAAGAGCCTCTTGATGAAAGTGAAAGGAGAGTGGAAAAGCTGGCTTAAAACTGAGCATTCATAAAACGAAGATCATAGCATCCAGTCCCATCACTTCATGGCAAATAGGTGGGGAAACAATGGAAACAGTGACAGACTTTATTTTGGGGGGCTCCAAAATCACTGCAGATGGTGACTGCAACCATGAAATTAAAAGACGCTTGCTCCTTGGAAGAAAAGCTCTGACCAACCTAGACAGCATATTGAAAAGCAGAGACATTATTTTGCCGACAAAGGCCCATCTAGTCAAAGCTATGGTTTTTCCAGTAGTCATGTATGGATGTGAGAGTTGGGCCATAAAGAAGGCTGAGTGCTGAAGAATTGATGCTTTTGAACTGTGGTGTTGGAGAAGACTCTTGGGAGTCCCTTGGACTGCAAGGAGATCCAACTAGACAATCTTAAAGGAAATCAGTCCTGAATATTCATTGGAAAGACTGATGCTGAAGCTGAAACTCCAATACTTTGGCCACCTGATGCGAAGAACTCACTCACTGGAAAAGACCCTGATGCTGGGAAAGATTGAAGGCGGGAGGAGAAGGGGATGACAGAGGATGAAATGGTTGGATGGCATCACCAACTCAATGGACATGAGTTTGGTAAACTCCAGGAGTTGGTGATGCCTGGCATGCTGCAGTCCATGGGGTCACAAAGAGTCGGACATGACTGAGCGACTGAACTGAACTGAACCTGCACCCAGAGGGGGATTCGAGAGGGAGGAAAAGTTTTGGTACACTCAGAAACCCGCTCAGGGGTGGGGACAGGGGAGAGCATCGGAACCTCAGAGGGGCGCGCAGCAACAAGTGTTCAGAAGGCAGAAAGTGAAAGTCACTTAGTCGTGTCCGACTCTTCACTATCCTGTGGACTATACAGTCCACGGAATTCTTCAGGCCAGAATACTGGAGTGGGTAGCCTTTCCCTTCCCCAGGGGATCTTCCCAATCCAAGGATCGAACTGAGGTCTCCCGCTTTACAGGCGGATTCTATACCAGCTGAGCCACAAGGGAAGCTGCTCAGAAGGCAAAATGGAGAGAACTCACCGTAGAGTCACTGCCAAACAGCACTTCAGTCTAGAAGCAGCTTACATGGCCATGCCACTGCAGAGAGTGGGGACAGTGTGCTGAGGCTCAGGCTTCAGGGATCGGACCCCAGGGAAAGGACCAGGTTGACTGCCCTGAAGATGCTCTGAGGTGGCTAGTAGGACATAGCTGAGGGAGTCCAGGGAAGCAAGAGATCCTTGCCATAGGAATGCTCTAACTCTGAGCACTTGCAGAACCCAGGACCCTGCCTTGGCTGACGGCCTCAGGGGGATGAGTCAGCTATGGTCTGCAGCTCCAGAAGTAGAAAAGCCATGGAAGTGCCAGAGGTGAGGACACCAGGCTGCTACAGCCTCAACCCCAGGGCCACAGTTGTCACCAAGCTGTGAGCAGGCACATGTCACTGCTCACATCTTCCGGGAGCCTGAGCAGCCTGGTTCTGCCAAGAGACTCACAACCCAGGGTCAACTCCCCTGAGGAAGCTGGCCACCCGCCTCAGACTGTGGCGACCTCCCTCCCACAGGTTTCAGCCACAGCAGGCACTTTCCCCACACACCCCAACTGTGTCTGCTGTACCCCTCCCTCTCCTCACCCCAACTAAGCAAGTGATACTGGAGGGCGGCCTAGAAGCAGAGGCACAGCCAGAACCAACGTAGAGCACCAGGGGATGTGTGACCAAAGGAGAGAAGGGGAAATCACTCCTGAGTTGCAGGTGCAGTGGTTAAATCCCTGCAGCTAGCCTGAGACTGGGCTTTACGGGCAACTGCAGACTTTGGGCGGAGAAGGCAATGGCACCCCACTCCAGTACTCTTGCCTGGAAAATCCCATGGACAGAGGAGCCTGGTGGGCTGCAGTCCATGAGGTCGCTGAGGGTCAGACACAACTGAGCGACTTCCCTTTCACTTTTCACTTTCATGCATTGGAGAAGGAAATGGCAACCCACTCCAGTGTTCTTGCCTGGAGAATCCCAGGGACGGGGGAGCCTGGTGGGCTGCCGTCTATGGGGTCGCACAGAGTCGGACACGACTGAAGTGACTTAGCAGCAGCAGCAGACTTTGGGAGGGCTTCCCAGGTGGCACTAGTGGTAAAGAACCTGCCTGCCAATGCAGGAGATGTAAGAGGATGCAGGTACGATCCCTGGGTCAGGAAGATCCCCAGGGGGAGGAAATGGCAACCCACTCCAATATTCTTGCTTGGAGAATTTCATGGACAGACAAGCTTGGTGGGCTACAGTCTATGGAGCTGCGAAGAGTTGGACACAACTGAGCGACTTGAGCATGCACATACTTATGAGTGGGATTGCTGGATCATATAGTAACTCTGTTTTTCATTTTTTAAGGAAACTCCATGCTGTTCTTCATAGTGGCTACACCAACTTACATTCCCACCAACAGTGTAGGAGGTTTCCCTTCCTTTTTGTCCACACCCTCTCCAGCATTTATTGTTTCTAGACTTTTTCACGACAGCCATTCTGACTAGCATGAGGTTTTGATGTGCATTTCTTTAATAATTAGCAATGCTGGAGCATCTTTTCCCCGGCCTGTGGGCCATCTCTCTTTTTTGGAAGAAACATCTATCTAGGGTTTCTGTTTCTTTTTTTTTTTTAATTTAGCTGCATCAGGTCTAGGTTGCCACACACGGGATCTCCCTTGCATCATGCCAGGTCTCCTGATGTGGCACACAAACACTTTAGTTGTTGCCTGTATGCTCAGTAGTTCTGGTGAATGGGCTTAATTTCTCTGCAGCATGTGGGATTTTAGTTCTCCAACAAGGGATGGAACCCACATTCCCTGCATTGGAAGGTGGATACTTTACCAGTGGACCAACCACCAAGGAAGTCCTTTCTGTTTGTTGACTGAGTTATTTGTTTTTTTTATATTGAGCTGTATGAGCTGTTTGCATATTTTGGAAATTAAGCCCTTGTCAGTCACATTCTTTGCAAATATTTTTCCCCATTCCACAGGTTGTCTTTTCATTAAAAAAAAAAAATTTTCCTTTGCTTTGCAAAGGCTTTTTCTAAGTTTAATTAGGTCCCATTTATTTAGTTTTGCTTGTATTTCTTTTGCCCTGTGAGACTGACCTAGGAAAACATTGCTATGATTTATGTCAGAGGATATTTTGCCTATGTTTCCTTCTGAAAGTTTTATGGAGTCATGACTTATGTTGGGTTGGCCAAAAAGCTGGTTCAAGTAACTTTTTGTTTAAGTCTTTAAGCCATTTTGAGTTTATTTTTTGTATGGTGTAAGAGAGCGTTCTAACTTCATTGATTTACATGCAGCTGTCCAACTTTCCCAACTACACTTGCTGAAGAGACTCTCTTTTTTTGCCTTGTATATTCTTAACTCCTTCGTCAAAGATCAATTGACTGTAGGTGTGTGGGTTTATTTCTAGGCTCTCTGTTCTGTTTCATTGATCCATATGTCTGTTTTTGTGCCAATACTATGCTGTTCTGATTACTAGGGGTAACTTTTTTGAATCCAGCTGTTCAATTGCCAGATCCTAAACAAGCAGTGAACATGACTGCCTTCCAGTTCTAAAAGATACTCAGCCTCAGTCCGCTAAATCTGGTACTTGTATTCCCAAGGCTGACTTAATATAGTTCATTAATGGATCTTGTATGAGAGACACACAGGGAAATATAAAAGCATTGATGCAATAGTCAGTCCTCATGAGGTTTTAGAGGCTTATGTTCTCACAAACATAAAATCAGCCAAGCAGCAGCACTCATGGCTATTATGTGAACTTTTAAATTAGCCTCCAGTCTTAAAGTGAATATTTATCCTGACTGCCAATATGAGTGAGGGTCCTGAATACTAAAGACCAAATTTAGAAAAATGGAGACTATCTAACGTCAATAAGAACTGTAGTATCACATAGGAATTGATTGCTGATTTATTAGTCATTGAAATTTCCCATTCAGCTTTACATAGTTCATTGCAGAACTCATATAGGACTAGATAAAATATCTAAAGGAAATGAATTTGCACCAAAATGTCTAAGATTTGGACTGAGGAAACTGAAGTTCCATTACTTCTATCCAGGGACTCATATTCACAGTTTAAGAATTACATAATTAACTCCTCCCAAATTGGAAAGTTGGAATTCAAGGGGAACTAAAAAGAGCATAGGAATGTAGGATTTACCCGTTGGCATTATTTCCCTGTGCCCCAAGTGTATGCATCCATGGCTTTTCATGTAACCTAAGCAGCAATATCTTTCAAGTGAAATGAATATAATGAAAATCTTGGAATCATACCACTTCTATATAAGGACCAAATGTTTCAGTAAATAATACAAAGATGTGCTGATGGTTAGAAATTTTCAAAAAAAAAGAAAACAAATTTTCTTTACAGGGAATACTGAGGCCCACATCACCTCAGACCTGATAGCAAATGAACATTGTCGAGCTTTTGCCATCAGAGGGTAAGAAATACTATTCAGTAATAGAATGCATGGTATCTAGATGATGAGACGTGTTCCCATCGGCTAAAGCAGATCCTCAAATGGTGATCAAATCCCTACTGAATTATACCATCCCAGTCCTTGGAATTCCTGAACATCTAGAATCTGAGACAAGGTTTGTTTCAATGGTAAATCGGGGACTCTATAAAACTTTACAGACACCAGTGCTTATCATACTCCTTATTATTCCCAGTTTTCTGAACAAGTAGAATGAATTTTACCCTAAAGAATTCTTTGACTAAATTGCACAACTTGCTTATGATGACCATCAGACTTATTTTGGTTCAATGAAAATTAATTTCCTTTAGCAAGCATGGTATTTAAGCCCTTATCCGATAACAATGGTAAACACTCCTGATCAGAGACATTAAGGGTTTGCTTGCTTCCTTAGGCTCATTCTGCCATCATGTGGCCAGATGATGGAAGGATCCCCCTGAGAAAGTGTCATCAACATAAGCCAGGAGATAACGCGTGCATGAAGTGTTCTAGTGGCAGGCTAGACTGTCATTTATGCTGGGGAGTATAATGACACCCCACCAGGTATTGCTGATAGCTCACACTGTCAAAGTGAAGAAGAAGCACAGTTGAATACATGCTTCTTATGTGAGACCAGCACCCAAGACTGAATGGCTTGTAACTCTCATTACATACCAAGGTTATATTCTCCAGCAGTAATTTATCATAATATACAAGATGAAGGAAAAGAGTCTCTAAAGGACTTATGATAAAAGAGACAGGTTAGTGTTACTTTCTTTTTAGTTTTCTTTTATAATTTTAATATTTTATTTTGTACCAGTTAAACTTGAAGCTTATAGTTTTATTCCTCCTTCTTTTAAAAATAAGCAGCTCAACATCATGAAACTTTGTACTAACTACAATTGTCCCAAATATGAAGTAAAAGCTCAACAAATCACTTGTCTGTAACACTTCAGACCTACTAACTGGGTGGTTGAAATGTAAAGGAAATGGAAAATTTCAAATTTTCCACAGACTGAAATCAATATTACTCAAATAATAAATAATATAATTTTAAGCATCACCTCCTATCGTATTACTAAATATACCAACTAGGAGGAATTGATTATAATTATACTCAAATTATATTCCCCCTGATAAAGTGTCATCAATATAAGCCAGGACTCCCACTGCTCATCTTTCATAGCCACTGAGGCCTGGTTTGTATGAGAAAATAATCTTAAAAAGATCGGAATTTGTGAAATGCCGGGCTGGATGAATCACAAGCTGGATGTTAATGGAGATATTTGGGAAGGTGAGATTGAAGACTAGTTAACTCCAACTGCTTAAGATGTGGAAATGGAGTAGTGCATACAGATGTTGAATTATAATTCTGTATACATGAAACTTATATAACAATTTTTAAAATATGTGCAAGTAAAATGATTTGCTTTAATTTTTTGTCAGGCACACAAAGCAACTTTGCAGGATATTAAGGTGGTATTTATTCACTCTTCAGATGTAGATGATATGAAAGAAGTAGGTTTATATTTTCATGCATCACTACTAATTGACACATTCATACATTTTTCAATGTAACATAATTGAGAAATTTATAAGCCAAAAAAATTTCAGAAAATGAAAACTAGATGTTAAACTTAAATATTAAAACATGTCTGAAGCTCTGAGTAGTTAAAAATTATATATTTTCCCCCAAGCTTTGATTAAAGAGAGAATTCAGAGCTAAATTTACAGACTATTTTATCTCTGAGAACATCCCTCTAAGATATTCTGTGGGATCCCCACTAGTACTACTCCTCAAAGCTGAGGTAGGTAGAAGCCTTACTAGAATGGTACTGAGAGCCTGATATCATCTACTCCGTGTTATAGTTCTTCCAATCTAAATTTCCGCTAAGGTAGTTCTCTTTGGAGGGTTCCCTCTAAAACTGATTGGATAACTTGGTGTCATTTTGACCTGCTGCTTTTCAGAATAGAATTTTATAGATAATTAAACTTTTTTTATTACCACAAAAATTGTGGGTTACTTGATATTTATTAATGGTGTATAGTCCACTGGTTTTGAGTCTAGGATATAATGATACTGACTTGGAAGAATTTTACCCTATTCAACTTTCCTGAGCAGGAAATATATATATGTAAAATTTATATATCATTACCAACAAGAATGTAGGGTTGGTAACGATATATAAGTTTTACATATATATATATATATATTTTTTTTTTTTTTTTTTTTGGTCTGTGCCGATCTTAGTTGCAGTATGCATGATCTTTCAGTTGTGGCATGCAGGATCTACTACCCAGACCAGGGATTGAACCCCAGCCCCTTGCATTGGGAGCATGGAGTCCTAGCCACTGAACCATCAAGGAAGTTCCTGTAACAATAATTCTAATATTAACTCTATCAGCTCGTATTTTTAATTCCTCCACTAGAATAAGAGAAAGCTTAATATATTCTCAAGCTGAATAAGCTGAACATTCTTTAATTATTTGTTTTTTGAACCTATTCCCACCATTGTAGTTCTAGTTCTCACTTTCTCAATTCTTTCTAAAGGTCTTCTCTAATGAGCTATGGGGATTGGTTTCCTATCGTTTTTTGCAACAGAGGGTTTTGAGGTATAACTTTGGCTTTATACCTAGATCTCTTTTGCTGGGTTTTGTTGGCATTTTGAAAAACTACCTTTCCTTATGATTTGATGAGTGGCTTGGTTGAAAGAGTTCTTGAAAAAGAAGAGAGGGAAATTCAGCTCTGGTCATAAAAACATTTTTTCTTCCCTTGTGATTTAGAATTGGAGAATTATTTTTAATTTTTTTGCATATGTGTCCGAAGAGTCTGCAAGAATTGTTTCTGCATTGTCAATAAGGATGCTTAATCTTAGAAATAAAAATGAAAGTGAAGTGAAAGTGTTAGTTGCCCAGTCGTGTCTTGACTCTTTGTGACCCCATGGACAGTAGCCTGCCAGGCTCCTCTGTCTGTGGAATTCTCCAGGCACGAATACTGGAGGGGGTAGCCATTCCTTTCTCCCAACCCAGGGGTCAAACCTGGGTCTCCTGCATTGCTGGCAGATACTTTACCAACCAAGCCACCAGGGAAGAGCCAGAAAAAAAATAGTTTTAAAAATTGTCTTACTTAACAGTGTGGGAAATCTAGTCAATAACTCTGTGGTATGGTAACAATGCAACTAGACTTCTCTTGGTGGTCATTTTGAACCATATGCAAATACCAAATCACTATGTAGTGTCACAGGAAATAACATAAGGTTGTGGGTCACATACTTCAAAAGTAAATTCCTAGAAAAAGAAAAAAATGGTCTTACTTAAAAAAGAGTAGATGCAATCTTCACTCTGTAGAAACCACCAGACGTCTCTCTCTCTTCTCTATGTTAGTAAGAGGAGTGAAGAGGAAGAAGGACACTGATAACAGATAGTAGACCTCCCCCTGGTTGAGATTTGGTGAAAGATACAGTGAGATTGTGGTACTAAAACAGAGAGGTATG
This sequence comes from Bubalus kerabau, assembly GCF_029407905.1. NCBI lineage: Eukaryota > Metazoa > Chordata > Mammalia > Artiodactyla > Bovidae > Bubalus > Bubalus kerabau. The sequence continues at coordinate 61,546,518 of NC_073636.1, forward strand.
ATCAACATTTGTTCATCATGAGTTATTTCTGGGGGTCACCAGGAGGCCAGCAGCTGAGCAAGCTGCATTTCAGGGTTACTCTGGAGATTTGTCCATCCAAACTTGGAAGTAGAGGATCTCTGGTACAGAAGCACTCGTTATCCATCTGTGGGTAAGACCAAAGAGAAACATTATTCCTCCTCTTTCCTGTTTTGTTTGGCTTAAGCAAACTCGTTTTCTCTATTAAATTAAGAGAATTGCAGAAACTACTATGGGGAATATGTGAATGCTACATACTCACTTTGCATTTGATTCATTAACTAGTTTGGGCATTGAGCATCTCCGTGTGCCTAGCAGGACAGGTAAGGCCAGATAGAGATAGAGCCTAAGTGCTATTAAATATAGGTTGCTAAGCAGTTGGAAGCATGAATTGTGGAAGACTTTAAACCCAGGTGGCACTAATGGTAAAGACCTGCCTGCCAATCCAGGAGACACAAGAGACGTGGACAAAAAGTCCATGCTCTTTCAACTGAACCACTTTTCCCCTCAGTGTTGGGACTTTGTATTGTCTATGCCTAAAATCCAAATTCTTTAATCTGGTGTTTAAAGTGAGTGAGCTAAGTCGCTTCAGTTGCGTCTGACTCTTTGTGACCCTATGGAGTGTAGCCAGCCAGGTCCTCTGTCCATGGAATACTCCAGACAAGAATACTCGAGTGGGTTGCCATGCCCTCCTCCAGGGGATCTTCCTGTCCCAGGGATCAAACCTGTGTCTCTTACATTTCCTGCATTGGCAGGCAGGTTCTTTAAATACTAGCACCACCTGAGAACCCCTTATATTGCTGTACTTATTGTTAAATATTTATAGTACTGCACCTTGGTATAGATATTGATAATACCTATGATACAATGCAAAGAAGGAGAATATAGATATATGTGTATCATATAGCTCATAAATATGTTACATGTGTAAACCATGTGTGCTGAAGGGACAATATTTGTAAGGAAAAATCCCCGTCTTCCCTCGTCTTTCTCAAACTTGACTTAGCTAATCATGAATCTGTACTATTCCAAAACAAATCTTAGAGAAAACTTCTTGAGCTTGCCCAGAAAAACTAACTCGAATTTTTACTAAAAATGTATTGAATTCATAGACTATTTGGGAGAGATGGACATTTTGTGTCATCTTATCCAGGAACACAGGTATCTCATCTTCTATTTCCTGTATTTGTATTTTAAAGCTTTCCCCATGCAAGTCTTACATATGTATAATCAAAATAAAGTTGAGAGACTTTACACTTTTGCTGCTATTGAAAATTATGTCTATTTTACATTGTATTTTCCACTTGATCATTGGTAACATGGAGAAATGCTGTTGATTTTTGTAAGTTGATTTTATGTCTAGCAAGCCTACTAATCTCTTTTTTGAGTTCTATTAGTTTATCTTTTGATTCTATGGTTTTTCCAGGTTAAATGATTGTATCATCCGCAAGTAATGACAATTTTTATCTCCACCTTTTCAGTCCTTGCACATGTTTCTTATTTTTTAACTAATTAATTTAAATTAATAGGAGGATAATTAGTTTACAATATTGTGATGGTTTTTTTCCCCAACAGCATGAGCCAGACCTTCCACTGTTACAATATTTTCAATGTTAGTAGGAATCCTTGTTTCCTTCCAATTTTAAAGAGAAAGTATCTAAAAGTTCCCTGAGTAAATAACAACAATTTGTCCCAAGAATTTGGCATATAATCTTTAATGCATTTAGTAAGTTCCCTTCTCCTCCCAATTTCTTAAGATATTCTACTACAATTGGTTTTAGAAATTTATAAAACACTTTATTCTGGATCATTTAACGTGATCATATAGTCCTTCTGCTTTTATCTATTAACATAAAGAATTACATTGCTAGACTTTCTGATTAACATATCATCCTCACATTTTTAGATATATCCTAATTGTTCATGAAGCAACAGTTAGAACTGGACATGGAACAACAGACTGGGTCCAAATAGGAAAAGGAGTACGTCAAGGTTGTATATTGTCACCCTGCTTATTTAACTTATATGCAGAGTACATCATGAGAAACGCTGGGGTGGATGAAGCACAAGCTGGAATCAAGATTGCCGGGAGAAATATCAATAACCTCAGATATGCAGATGACACTACCTTTATGGCAGAAAATGAAGAAGAACTAAAGAGCTTCTTGATGAAAGTGAAAGAGGAGAGTGGAAAAAGTTGGCTTAAAGCTCAACATTCAGAAAATGAAGATCATGGCATCTGGTCCCATCACTTCATGGCAAATAGATGGGGAAACAATGGAAACAGAGGCTGACTTTATTTTGGGGGGCTCCAAAATCACTGCAGATGGTGACTGCAACCATGAAATTAAAAGACACTTGCTCCTTGGAAGAAAAGCTATAACTAACCTAGATAGCATATTCAAAAGCAGAGACATTACTTTGCCAACAAAGGTCCGACTAGTCAAAGCTATGGTTTTTCCAGCTATGGATGTGAGATTTGGACTATAAAAGAAATCTGAGTGCTGAAGAATTGATGCTTTTGAACTGTAATGTTGGAGAAGACTTTTGCGAGTCCCTTGGACTGCAAGGAGATCCAACCAGTCCATCCTAAAGGAGATCAGTCCTGGGTGTTCATTGGAAGGACTGATGTTGAAGCTGAAACTCCAAAACTTTGACCACCTGATGTGAAGAACTGACTCATTTGAAAAGACCCTGATGCTGGGAAAGATTGAAGGTAAGAGAAGAAGGGGACGACAGAGGATGAAATGGTTGGATGGCATCACCAACTCAATGGACATGAGTTTGGGTAAATTCCGGGAGTTGGTGATGGACAGGGAAGCCTGGCGTGCTGCAGTCCATGGGGCTGCAAAGAGTCAGACACGACTGAGCGACTGAACTGAACTGAATTGTTCATTGTATATTTTAACACATTATTAAATTTGGTTATCTACAATTCTATTTGGAATTTTGGCACATACAGAGATACAGAGAGATATGGTCTATTTTCTGTCCTTTGTTATTCTTATCTGGTTTTGAAATCAAGATAACACTAAGCTCCTAAAATCATCCAAGCAACTCTTATGTTTCCTCTATTTTCTGGAACAACTTGTGTAAGAGAGAAATTGACTGTTCCTTCAAGGTTTGCAAGATCTGAGGTGGCCATAAAATTCATCCATAATTAATGTGAACAGGACACATTCAAGAATAAAGGAAACCATTATTAATAATTATGCCAGGGCAAAAGAGCATGAACAAAGACTAGTCTAAGCAAAACAAACTGGAACTCAATGTTAATACTTTATGGGTATGGGAGTTCGTGGGAGAAGAGGCCTCTTCGTACCACGTTAATGTCTTCATGCTTGGTTGATCTATGCAGGTTTGCGTTTCTTTCAGTACTACTCTTGATGGATCGCTTTTCTTTGAAGTATTTTTTAATACTTATTATGCATGTTCGCTTATCATAGAGCAAGATGTTCTGTAAAGTTGGCATGCCCAAAGCACTGTATGTAAGTTTCATATTCCTCCAATCTCTTTCAAGCCAGCACATTTTGTCACACACTAATTTGTTGAAAACATTGGGCCAGTTGTCCTAACAGTGACTTACCTTCTGCTTTATTTACTTTTCTTTAGCTTGTTCACCAATATATCAGGTAAACTGGAGGCTAGTTCTAAGGGCTTCATTAAGTCAAGTTAATATGTTTGGCAAAAATGCATCAGAGATGAAGCTATGTTCTTTAGAAGGTAACACATCAGGATTTGACATCTGGACATCATCTAATATTCAGATTCACAATGAAATTAAATTGATAATGAATTTTTTTATTGAACAGTGCTGGTTTCCCCCTTTATATTCAAAATAATCAATATGGTGCTACTTTTGTATTTACAAATGTCTGGTTCCATCTCAATCATACAGTTTGTGGTTTTAACACTAATTTTAGTCCTTGATGGAGTCAATAGTTTCTTTAGAATTTGCAAGATAAAACTCAGTAAAATAGAACTTTCCCTTATGAACTAGAGCTATTTGTTTACTAGAAATACAGCTCCTATTAGAGAGGCAGGATAAACACATAATTCATTCAAATTAGCTACCAGTTTCCAAAGAAGTTTGCTTCGTGGTTGCTTCAAATCATAACATATGAGCTTTCCTGGTTATCTAACTTTGGGCATCACTAGGCATTCATGTCTCTTCATTGATTAAATGTATTTCAACCCATTATATTTGGCTTTATTTTTGAAGCTCAAATCGTCATAATTTTAACAAGTAAAACTTCTTCCAGCTGGCTCCTATGTCCTCTTAAATAATCCCTTTACTTTTTTATTGAAATAAAATTATAAATATTTATTAGTGTCTTAAATAAGTCCAAACAGTAAGTCTAATAAGTAGTGCAATTTCAAAATAGTGGTGAACATAAATGATATCTCAAGGTATATGCAATATTTTTAATATGATATATAATTATTTTTCTTTTGGTGATAGAGTCAAGAGAATAAATAATAACTAAAAAAATTGTTGACCATATTTATAAATCAAGGAAATGCTCATATTGTAATTAGAGATTAGTGATAATAAAGACATCATTTCTCCATTCATGTACATAACTCTCAACTTATGAAAATGTACTAGTGGGAAAAACTTTGGTCTCAGAGTGAAAAAAAAAAACTTAGTTTGGCAATCTAGTGCTGCACATTCTCTCTCCGCCCCCACCCCCAACCCTGCCATTTTTGTTTAGATTCAATTGACATGCAACATTGCATTAGTTTAAGGTGTTCAACATAATGCAGGCTTCCCTGGTGGCTCATGGATAAAGAATCCGCCTGCCAATGTAGGAGATAGATTCAGTTCCTGAGTTGGGAAGATCCCCTTGTTGTTCAGATGCTAAACTGTGTCTGACCCCAAGCTTCCCTGTCCATCACCAACTTCCAGAGTTTGCTCAAACTCATGTTCATTGAGTCAGTGATGCCATCCAACCATCTCATCCTCTGTCACCCCCTTCTCCTGCCTTCAATCTAGCCCCAATTCAACCCACTACCCTGCCTAATCCTTATAAAACCGTTTACCACAGATTGGGACTTGAACACACAGTGCCTGGTTTCAGGACCTAATGAAGCTCAGGTTCTTGATGTCTCATCGCAGAAAGAATTCAGTGAGAGACACAGTGATAGGTAAGGAGTGGATTTATTCAGACACAGAGAGAAGCACACTCCACAGACAGAGTGTGGGCCATCACAGAGAGCGAGTGCGGCCCTGAAGTTTGGCATGGTTAGTTTTAATAGGCTGTGTAATTTCATATGCTAATGAGTGGGAGAATTATTCCAACTATTTTGGAGAAGGGGTGGAGATTTCCAGGATTTGGGCCACCACCCACTCCTTGGTCTTTTTAACAGTGCCTTGGAACTGTCCTGGCACCTCTGGGTGTGTCATTTCACTTGCTGATTGAGGATCAAGGTCTTGTCTTGTCTGCCATCTTGGTTCCATTTGATTCTAATGGGTTTTATGTTGTGTCCTTGGGCTATGTCATTCTTTCCAAAGTTGTGTCCCGCCCCTTTCCCTCCTGTTACACCTACACCCAGATTCATTTGTCCTAAAATTCCATCCTTTCTCCAGACCACCCCCACCCAATCCTATCTTCCCTAATACAGCTCCCCACCTAAGAATCATTCTGACTCTATCTCCCTTAACTGTAAGCTCCTCCACCCACTGTCCACACCAATTCATCCCTTAATATACAATATCATCTCTCAGAGATCCCTCCCCTTTGAAACCTGGACAAAATTTCTTGCCCCTAACCATAAATCAAATTAAATTTTAAATCAGTCAAAGTCCTATCTGTTATTTTGACAGAGAAAATGTAATACTTAAATAGAACATTAATATTAACTAATTTAATTTTAAATGTAATATACATAATTGTTAACTAGGCATTTAAAAATTGAAAAAAATTAAAAAGATAAAATTTTGCAGAGACAGTAACTGCAGGAATCAGCTACCACTCCCAGGGATGAGATAACAAGAAAGGAGATTGGAAGCATTGAAGCTTTGAAACTTGGAGGAGAAACTGAAACTTGGAGCAGAGCTGAAACTCAAACCTCTAAGGCAAGAGCTCTGCTCAGCTAGAGCTGATAGCTCTGTGAAGCATAAGGCTGGCTTTGTAAATGTTGGAAATTACAAACTGAGTCCAGCTGCTGCTGAGGGAATGCCCTGCCAGTGTTGGGGTGAAGAAGCAAGGCTAGGGTAATGCCAGTGGCAACAGGAAATAGATAGGAAGCCCTGAGGAAGCAAAGAGGATGGAGCAAGTCCTTCTTCCTTCTCCCACCTGGTAGTGTCCCTCTAGCAACCCCTCCTGGCAGAGCTTCAAGAAGTGACTAGCAAAGGAGAAAAATGGTTTGCAGCATGCTACCCTCCGCAATGCAGAGCAGACACACCAGTGCTAGCCTTGACTCTGACACATGCTCAAACCTTCAACCATTCCACCACTGCAGCTGCACCAATAAATCTAATTTGGCAGGAAAGAATCAGAAAGAGATGCTAACATGCAATGAATATGGGGGGAAATTCATCAAGATGCCTAAAACCAGGCTTCAGTTGCTTGCCATCCTAATATAAGACTAGTATCTTAAAACAGATCAGGACTACAGCACTACTGAGCGAGTCCCGTATTATTTGAGTTTCATGGGCAATTTTCCATGACAAAAATGACTTTCCATGACTTTTCCATGACAAAAATCAGGACATGAAATTCCATGACTGCAGGACCCCAGAAGTAGTTGGCTGATTCATGAAGGATGGAAAATTGTTTCAGTGGCAAAGCTGAACTCTAGCATTATTAACTGCTGAAGCAAGCTGGGTTTGTGTCAGTGAAGTACAGAGAGGGAGAAAACTTATCTGAGGCTGACTAGCAGACAGACAACATTTAATATATGTCCTTGCTAGATCCCATTTGGAAAGAGCTGGACATTGGCCAACATCCCTAACAAAAGGAGGCTCTCCCTCTTATTAAAGCAAACTGAGAAATGGAAACCATCTGTCCTTTATGTGAGACACAAATAATCATGGAAGTATTTTTTAAAGAAAAGAATTTTAAGTATTAATAATAAATTGTCTTTGTCCACCTGAAAGGAGAGAGTTATGGAGGACTTCATATGTACTCAGGCTCATGCTAGGCACTGAAGGAGCCAAGAAGACAGAGGGGCAATTAAAACTGTGGGAAAAAGGAAAGAAAGGAAAGGGGGAAAGTGAGAAGGTCAATTAATATTTATCAAGCAGTTATTTTTTGTCAGGTTTTGTTCTAAACAACAACATGTTCAGTAGATACAGATAAGGGAGGGGATGTTCAGAGACGGGTGTTAACTTTCCCAAGGTCATCAGCTCCTGAGAACAATGATGAGAATGCAGATATTTCTGAAGTCTTAAACAACGTATATTTTCTTCATAGAGATAGGGTGAAAGAGATATTTATAAAATGATACTGCTGAATCAATTATTTTATTAATGTGTGTGTTAGTAGCTCAGTCATGTCTGACCCTTTGTGATCCCATAGACTATAGCCCACCAGGCTCCTCTGTCCATGGGATTCTCCAGGCAAGAATACTGGAGTAGGTACCCATTTCCCTCTCCAGGGTACCTTCCTGACCCAGGGATCAAACCCAGATATTCCAACTTGCAGGCAGATTCTTTACCGTCTAAGCCAATTTTTCTTAATAGCCATCATTAATTCAAATATATCCAACTTTGGGTTTAGTAAGAAACCAGTGGGGTCACTTTATTTTTTTTGTTTCATTGTATGAGAGGAGTTGGAAGATCCAGTGATCCCCTTCTGACTTTTTATCTTTAAGAAAATATAAAATAGAACTCTTTTGTGACCCCATGGACTGTAGCCCACCAGGTTCCTCTGTCAATGAGATTTCCCAGGCAAGAGTGGGTTGCCATTTCCTTTTCCAGGGGATATTCCCCAACCCAGGGATCAAACCTGCATTTCCTACATTGCAGGTGGATTCTTTACCACTGAGCCACCCAGGTCTCCCAAATTGCAGGTGGATTCTTTACCAGCTGAGCCACAGGGAAGCCCAAGAATACTGGAGCAGCCTATCCCTTCTCCAGAGGATCTTCCTGACCCAGATATCAAACCGGGGTCTCCTGCATTGCAAGTGGATTCTATACCAACTGAGCCACCAGGGAAGCTATGACAAGTATCATCAGTTCAGTTCAGTTCAGTTCAGTCGCTCAGTTGTGTCCGACTCTTTGAGACCCCATGAATCGCAGCACGCTAGGCCTCACTGTCCATCACCAACTCCTGGAGTTCACTCAAACTCATGTCCATCGAGTTGGTGATGCCATCCAGCCATCTCATCCTCTGTTGTCTCCTTCTCCTCCTGTTGCCAATCCCTCCCAACATCAGAGTCTTTTCTAATGAGTCAACTCTTCGCATGAGGTGGCCACAGTATTGGAGTTTCAGCTTTAGCATCATTCCTTCCAATGAACACCCAGGACTGATCTCCTTTAGAATGGACTGGTTGGATCTCCTTGCAGTCCAAGGGACTCGCAAGAGTCTTCTCCAACACCACAGTTCAAAAGCATCAATTCTTCGGCGCTCAGCTTTCTTCACAGTCCAACTCTCACATCCATACATGACCACTGGAAAAACCATAGCCTTGACTAAACAGACCTTTGTTGGCAAAGTAATGTCTCTGCTTTTTAATATGCTATCTAGTTTGGTCATAACTTTCCTTCCAAGGAGTAAGCATCTTTTAATTTCATGGCTGCAATCACCATCTGCAGTGATTTTGGAGCCCAGAAAAATAAAGTCTGACACTGTTTCCCCATCTATTTCCCGTGAAGTGATGGGACCAGATGCCACGATCTTCGTTTTCTGAATGTTGAACTTTAAGCCAACTTTTTCACTCTCCACTTTCACTTTCATCAAGAGGTTTTTTAGTTCCTCTTCACTTTCTGCCATAAGGGTAGTGTCATCTGCATATCTGAGGTTATTGATATTTCTCCCGGAAATCTTGATTTCAGCTTGTGCTTCTTCCAGCCCAGCATTTCTCATGATGTAATCTACATATAAGTTAAATAAGCAGGGTGACAATATACAGCCTTGACGTACTCCTTTTCCTATTTGGAGCCAGTCTGTTGTTCCATGTCCAGTTCTAACTGTTTCTTCCTGACCTACATATAGGTTTCTCAAGAGGCAGGTCAGGTGGTCTGGTATTCCCATCTCTTTCAGAATTTTCCACAGTTTATTGTGATCCACACACTCAAAAGCATAGTCAATAAAGCAGAAATAGATGTTTTTCTGGAACTCTTTTGCTTTTTCCATGATCCAGTGGATGTTGGCAATTTGATCTATGGTTTCTCTGCCTTTTCTAAAGCCAGATTGAACATCTGGAAGTTCACGGTTCACGTATTGCTGAAGCCTGCCTTGGAGAATTTTGAGCATTACTTTACTAGCGTGTGAGATGAGTGCAATTGTGCAGTAATTTGAGCATTCTTTGGCATTGCCTTTCTTTGGGATTGGAATGAAAACCGACCTTTTCCAGTCCTGTGGCCACTGCTGAGTTTTCCAAATTTGCTGGCATATGGAGTGCAGCACTTTCACAGCATCATCTTTCAGGATTTGAAATGGCTCACTGGAATTCCATCATAAATGTAACCAATTGGAACTACAGACCTCATGGAGGTTAAGGTTAATTTCACAGGACATAGCAACAAACTTAGAAGTCTGGGTGGTTTACAAAACTTCTTTGTTAGCATTAATCCTCATAAGAATAGCTTTATCAAACTGGATATTATCTGCTTTCCTAGTAGACTGTGAGGGAGGAAGGAACATTTTCTTCTTATTTTGTTGAAATTTATTTCACCAACAGTGAGTAGGATTTACAGTTGCCAGGACAAGTGCTGGAACCTCAGTGATTACTGAGGAAGGGAGGGAAAAGCAAGTTTAAAACTTACAGACAGAGACAAAAGAAGTTTTTTAATAAGTAAAATATGGAGCATATAATGTTTTACATTCACAATTCCATTCTCTGTTGCCACGACAATTTACCCTAGCCTTGAATTTGCAGTAAATGCCTTAGCATCTTTTTACCGGCCTTCTTTTTCTAGAATGTATTGGAATCCATGTGAAAACATTTGTTACCTATTAGTTAAGGTTGCAAATAATGCAACATTCCATAAATGTCATTGCTTAATATAAAGTGTTTCTCCTAGCACCATTACCATCCTTCAAGTATTGGGTCCTTTTTTTGTTTGTTTTTTTAAGGAATTACCCTCTGTATATACTTTCCTTTTACCAGACTTCCAGATATCCTCACTCAGGCTCCCTTACACTTCTTTTCCTCCTCCACTTTCCCTTTTATACACTCAAACATTTCTGAAAATGTCTTAATTGTCTCTTAACCAAATGATAAGAGTCATTGCTATCTATCATTTATACATGAATTTGTACAAGAAATCAATGAATGGCAAGCCTCAATTCTGCTTCAAGAAACCCATTTTGAGTAAGAATTTATAAATTAAGGCTTCAAAGCTAACTCTTACCTGCAAGACTGATACCTCAGTCCAGCCAATAAATTATTACCTAATAAATTACTGTTTGCCTTTGAAAAGAAAATAGAGTTTAATCTTTGAGAATCAATTTCTCCTCTTAGTCTTCTTTCAGGCTCCTGGACAACACAAGTCTAGCACTCTGGTTACCCACAGCCTTTTTGATTTAACTGGTCAACATACAGAGGTGTCCAGAAAGATCTCAAAGCATACATCTCTTGGTGTATACTCTGTTGCACCATCTAGAATCCCCATCAAGACTGAAGCCATAATTCCCCTAGCTTCCAAGATGTTGGCTGCCAACAGCTGAGTCTCTCTCTGTCCTTATCCGCTATGGAAAGAAGCTGCCATACCCAAGGTAAGGTTATATGTCAATTATACCTCAATAAAATTGATTGATTGATTGATTAAAGGGAAAATAGAAAGCTATTCTAACAAAGAGACTTTTGTACAATTAAAAAAATGTTTATCTGGGCCACACTTCATGTATACATTTTAAAAAATCTGTCTAAATATTAACAATAGGCCTTCAAATGTAGGGGCTCCCCTGGTGCCGCAGATGGTAAAGAATCCACCTGCAATGCAGAAGACATAGGTTTGATCCCTGGGTTTGGAAGATCCCCTGGAGAAGGGAATGGCTACCCACTCCAGTATTTTGGCCTGGAGAATTCCATGGACAGAGGAGCCTGGTAGGCTACAGTCCATGGGGTCACTAAGAGTCAGACATGACTGAGAGACTTTCACTTCAAATGTAGGTATGAACTGCTTTCTTTACCTGAACACTATAAAAATAACCACGTTTTAAATAAAATAAATATACAATACGGTTGAGCAATTCTGAAAGAAATCTGAAACATACTAATCAAGACTAAGTGCTAAGATATTCTTTCTCTGTGTGTATCAATGTTATAGATTACATAAGCAAAGTGAGAGAGTAAATCTTTGGTGCAAACAAGCTTACTTATGAATACCAAAGCTGATGTGCATACAAAAGATGCCTGTCAGTTTCTGAAGGTCTGAATTGAGTCCTGATTTGGGCAAGGGTAATATCTGTGAGCACTGTCACAGGAGGTTTGTTAGTTGAACGTAAAAGCATAGGTTTTTAAGAGAAGGATCTTTGGAAATTTCAACTTCACCAGAAGTGAGGGACTCTTTATTATTTTTACAGTTGTCTAAGTCATAAAATGCTCTGAATCATAATGAGTCATTGCTCTTTTGAAATCAGAGAAAACACATTTGATGAAGGGAGAAAGGCTGTCACCTATATAAAACACCCAGGTAGCAAAATTTGCTAACTCATATTCGGAATAGACTATGGATGTGGAGTTCAATTTTCTCTTCTCAAGTCTACCAGTCTTCCTCCTTTATTGAATTCAAATGTCTTTTTTCATTAGTTTTAATATACCTTAATATATACTTATGTGTAGATATACAGTATATACCTAACCAAACAATGCATTACATGACAATGTGTACTCTAATGTTAAAACAAACTATCTTATCAAGTATATTCTACAACAATGTATATAATACTTTGATTATGACATCCACCCCAACTTGAATGGTTTGAAGAACAAATTTATTTATATCAGTAAAAATACATAAGTTTTAAAAGATTAGAACTGTGTGATAACTATAGACTCTATTTCCTCTCTCTCCAAATGTTAACTTTTTTTTAAGTATCAAGATAAACAAGGGTACCTACCCAATTGCCATAATTCTAAAGATCCTAATTCAATAACAGATTTCAGGAAACATATTTAAGTTAACTTTAAATCATAGTTCATAATTTGACAAAGGAATAAGGACATCATAAACTATACCCAGATGCTATAAGTGGTGAAACTATCAATCCACATAAATGGAATGTTATCTTAAGTTTACAAAAGACAAATTTATAAACACTATATGCTTAAATGAGTAAGAAAGTATTAGTCACTCAGTCATGTCCGACTCTTTGCAATCCCATGGACTGTAGCCCACAGGTTCCTCTGTCCAGGGACTTCTCAAGGCAAGAATACTGGAGTGGGTAGCCATTTCCTTCTCCAGGGAATCTTCTTCATCCAGGGATCAAACCCAGGTCTCCCACATTTTGGGCAGATTCTTTACTGTCTATGACTTATTTAATTGAAGACCAAGGTTTACATTTCATATCTTTAAATGTTATTATAATTAATAAAAACTGATCTACAAAGTATAAGGAATTTAGGTATTTAGTAAAATAATAAAAAGTCTTAGATAAACTAAAAATTTCATGTTTGTATTTTCATTTCCCACTGAGACAATTCAGAGAGAATAAGTATTGAGTTCTTTTAAACCAAAACTTATCAAAAAATAAAAATATTTTCCTGGCTTGGGAGTATTGATGGGAACTGGATGTAGCTATAAAAATCTCTCTCTTAACTAAGCAGTGTTAAAAACTTTACAGATGGATGAATCTTGTAATGCTGAGGGAGGAGGGAAGCAAATTGTTTATGATTTCTTTATACAAATATAATAGATATTTTTCTCACAGCATAGTTCTTAAACATAGGCAAGCTACTTCAACTGATTTCAGCTGAAAACAGCAAACTCTTCCACATTACAAAATATCCTTGGTTGTGTTGGATTTATTGCAAGATAGTATACTACTGTACTTTGTGGATAATTCAAAGTACTCCCAATGTTATTTTGAATTGATGTGATTTTTTGCTTTTAATGAGATTAGAATCTCTTGGAAAAAAGACTCTTTAGCTAAACTAAAAAAAAAAAAAACTTTACAGAAGGTTTCATAATGCCTTTTTATGGTTACTCATTATTAGGCTAAAGTCAATTTGCATATCTTTTGTTCCTAATATTGTACTCAGCAGGAACACTTAGATCATTTAACTAAAATTAGATTTCCCCTTTTCTCATCCAAAAACATAGTTAAGTGAAAGTATTTATATTAGAACACAAGAAAACCATTTAAATCACTTTTAAGAACTTTGTGATTTTGCACATTTCTTTATACATTTTTATTTGTTTTTTTTTTTAATTTATTCCTGAAACAGTATATTATCCTTGGCCAAAATATTTTAAACAACTCAGTGATTTAATTTCTTCACTTGCAAAGAACATTTTCAAGAAGAAATCCATTATGAGATTCAGTCCTCAAAGATAGATTTCTTAATTATTTAATGTACTTAATGTATACCCACATGTTACAGGTTTAACTGATGTCTCAGTTCCTCAAGCACTTGCCACTTTCTCCTAGGCTGGAGAGCTTTATCTTGAAGTGCTAGCAGATTTAACACATTAGATTTTTCCTCCCCAGTGTTAACAAAAACCTTTATACCCTTTCCAATAACTTCCTTGGGCAACCTCACCTATCTAATGTCTAACATTTTAAAGGAAACTTCCTTCTTTTCTCAGTCATATCATATCTACGTCAACATTCAAATATATGTGGCTTCTACAACTGTGCATACTGAGGTAGCATCAGAAAGTATCAGAAAGACTCTAAAATTAAAGAATCTTATTGGATTCTCCACTCCTGGTCTCTCAATTCACATCATCTCACATATGGGGGGAAAAAATCTCACGAACAACAGAAGAAGATACAAATTATTGGCAAGCTGGATGTTGTAGAGCAACTCCTATTTTTCAAGGAAAAGGGGAAAAAATGAACATCTATTCAGAAGAAAAAACACACAAAGCTGCTTTGAGCTTCAGTTCAGTTAAGTTCAGTTCAGTCGCTCAGTCATGTCCAACTCTTTGCGACCCCATGGACTGCAGCACATCAGGTCTCCCTGTCCATCACCAACTCCCGGAGTTTACTCAAACTCATGTCCATTGAGTTGGTGATGTCATCCAGCCATCTCATCTTCTGTCATCCCCTTCTCCTCCCACCTTCAGTCTTTCCCAGCATCAGGGTCTTTTCAAATGAGTCAGTTCTTTGCATCAGGTGGCCAGAGTATTGAAGTTTCAGCTTCATCATCAGTCCTTCCAATGAACATTCAGGATTGATCTCCTTTAGGATGGACTGGTTGGACCTCCTTGCAGTCCAAGGGACTCTCAAGAGTCTTCTCCAACACCACAGTTCAAAAGCATCAATTCTTCGGCACTCAGCTTTCTTTACAACTCTCACATCCATACATGACTGCTGGAAAAACCATAGCCTTCAGTAGATGGACCTTTGTTGATAAAGTAATGTCTCTGCTTTTTAATATGCTGTCTAGGTTGGTCATAACTTTTCTTCCAAGGAGCAAGCATCTTTTAATTTCATGGCTGTAGTCAATGGCACCCCACTTCAGTACTCTTGCCTGGAAAATCCCATGGATGGAGGAGCCTGGTAGGCTGCAGTCCATGGGGTCGATAAGAGTCGGACACGACTGAGCGACTTCCCTTTCACTTTTCACTTTCATGCATTGGAGAAGGAAATGGCAACCCACTCCAGTGTTCTTGCCTGGAGAATCCCGGTGGGCTGCCGTCTATGGGGTCGCACAGAGTCGGACACGACTGAAGTGACTAAGAAGCAGCAGCAGTCACTATCTGCAGTGATTTTGGAGCCCCCCAAAATTAAATCTGTCACTGTTTCCATTGTTTCCCCATCTATTTGCCATAAAGTGATGGGACCAGATGCCATGATCTTAGTTTTCTGAATGCTAGTTTTAAGCCAACTTTTTTACTCGCCTCTTTCTCTTTCATCAAGAGGCTCTTTAGTTCTTCACTTTCTGCTTTGAGCTTCCTGTGAATTAAAACTTGACCTCTAGGGGGCAGCAGTTCCCTAATACTGAGACAGGCGACATTTCAGGTTGAGGGCTTCATTGCTGGGATGGTCCATACTCCAACCCTTGTTTCCCAACAGTAGAGGTGTATTCTCACAAAGTAAGAAAACTTATTTGCTTGGAGGAAAATAAAATGCAACACTAATCCGTGCTCAAACTTACAAACATTCACTGCAGGAGAACAGAAACAGGGAATCCTTCTCTAAGGCCATTGTTGATGGCTTCTCATGTAAAACTCTACCTATATGCCACAAACAAACGTGTGGCAAAAGTCATAAACCCGCAATCAGTAACAATTACAACATTTTAAAAAACTTTCCAGTGACTTTATAGATTCTTGGGAAATGGTTCTTTACAGTGTTTGTAAGACCCAAGTGGAAATAAATCTTACCTCTCTTTAGACAGCTTATGAAAGTGAAGCTTAGTCACTCAGTCATGTCTGACTCTTTGCAACCCCGAGGACTGAAGCCAACCAGGCTCCTCTGTCCATGGAATTCTCCAGGAAGGAATACTGAAGTGGGTAGCCATTCCCTTCTCCAATCTTGGATGAATATAGATACAAAAATCCTCAACAAAATTCTAGCAAGCTGAATTCAACAACACATTAAAAAGATCACACACCATGATCAACTCGGGTTTGTTCCAGGGATACAAGGATTCTTCAATATACACAAATCAATCAATGTGACGTGCATGCATGTGTGCGTGCTAAGTCATTTCAGTCATGTCTGACTCTGTGCAACCCTGTGGACTGTAGCCTGCCAGGCTCCTCTGTCCATGGGATTCTCCAGGGAAGAATATTGGAGTGGAGTGCGTTGCCATGCCCTCCTTCCTGACCCAGAGATCGAAACTGTATCTCTTACATCTACTTGCATTGGCATAAAAACAGATGCATAAGCCAACGGAACAGAATCAAAAGTCCAGAAATAAACCTTTGCATATACAGTCAACTAATATTGAACAGGGAGCCAAGAAGAGCCAATGGTGAAAATACAGACTCTTCAATAAATGGTGCTGGGAAAATTGGATATTCACTTGCAAAAGAATGCAACTACACCCTATCTTACACCACTCAAAAAATTAACTCAAAATGGATTAAAGACTCAAATGTATAATCTGAAAACATAAAACTCCTAGAAAAAGAACATAGGGGGAAAAACTCCTTGACATTGGTGTTGAGAAAGATTTTTTGGAATTGACCCCAAAGATATAGGCAACAAAAGCAAAAATAAGGAAATGGGACTACATCAAACTAAAAGGTTTCTGCAGAGCACAGAGGATATTCTCTTTTTAAAAGAATGAGTGTTTCACAGCAAGAATACTGTAGGGATTAAGACCGAAACCAAACAGACCTGGGTCTGAATCTGACTCTGACATTTATTACATGAGGGGCAGTATGGTCATTCATCTGTTTTAGATGCCTGAAATCTGCATTGACTTATATTTGAGTAATTTCCTACCATATGAGACAAGGTGAGAAAATACCTCTCTCTCTCTGCAGCTGGGAAGATCACAGTTTTGTTTCTTAGTCCTGCTAGGGTAAGGGCATGTGATCTCTAGTGCCAGTGTTCTCTTTGCTTAAGATCCTAGTTCAACTCAGAAGATCAATTCACCAGTTATTGGGTTATGGTTTTGTGGTTAGCGGGTCCAAGGGAGGCAGTTCGTCAGAGGGATATGCTGTACAGACAAAAAACAGTTTACTTCTACAACATTCTCTTTGAAGCAAAACTAATAGAAGAATCAGGTGAAATTTTAATTTTTTGACATAATGAAGACTTTCAAGGAAATAAAAATGGAACACAAAAAGAACCCTCTAGAACTCAAAGCAATATGATCGATTTAAAATTGTATCAAAGTAAGTAAAGAATGGTCACAAGAACTGAATTGGTGATCTATATTGATGAAATAGAAGAAATATTTCACAGTGCAAAACAAAATACAGTGAAATGAACATTGTTAGCTGGGGGATGCTTCCTGCACTTTGCTCATGCTTTCATGAAAAGACTTCTGCTACACACTCTGAGAGGGAAAAGTACCTCTCCAAATAATGAGCTCAAGAATTAGAAGGAGGACATGTACAAGTTATAATTGTTATAATTAGAAATTTCTCAAAACTGAAGAGAAATATGAATTTTTACATCAAAAGTATTCACCAAATCCCTGGCATATCCATGAGAGAAAACATTTATGTAGACACAAAATGGTAGAACAACAAAAAATTCCCAGGATAGAAAGGCATTATTAGGAAATCTAGGCAAAGATACAAGTTCCAACAAACAAAAGAGTATCAAGCTAACATTAGACTCTCAAACTAACATCTGATGTTAGTATCAAACTAATATCTGCAATTCTGGAAACTGGGAATGCAATACAATAACTTTTTTTCTTTTGCTGCGCTGAGTCTTCGTTGCTCTGACATGGCTTTCTCTAGTTGCGGGGAGCCAGGGCTACTCTGCATTATGGTGCACAGGCTTCTCATTGCTATAGCTTCTCTTGCTGTGAAGCCTAGGCTCTAGGGAGGCAGGATTCAGTATTTGCAACCCACAGGCTCAGTAGCTGCAGCATGCGGGTACAACAATTTTTATAAACTTTTGAAGCAACTTCAACTTCTGAATCAGATTCACAGACAGAGTGCAATTTCTATGTTAACACAAAAATTAAAGTGTAATTCAAGGGCAAGATGAAGTAAAATAGTCTGAAAAGGAAATGTCACAATCTACAGAGAAGCTGTAATGACTGATGCCATAAAATAAACCAACAAAATGGATTTTAGTGTTAAATTTAATATAAAAAGAATTTGATTAAATGCTTAATCATACTTTGGGGATTTTACTGCAATTATCTGAGTCTTTCACAGTTCATGTAAGTAGAAATTAAGTAAGAATATTGGAAATTGATTAAGAGAGTAAAAACTTAATTTAGTAGGGAACATGGTCCTAGATTATACCCCCTAAACCCCCAGTTCATTAACAAAAGGAAACCTTTACAACAGTCCCCAAATTAAAGAATAGCAGGCCCTGGTTTCTGACCATGATCCATTGAGACCAGCAATAAACTACAAAAATAATAATAATAATAACCAAAAGAAATAAACCGCCTGGAACATTCAGAACAAGAATATTAGACACTTCCTATGAAGATTTATTAGAACTTCTGTGGCCAAGCAGGCATGTGGTCATAAAGTTATATGACTGTTTCTCCAAGGGCTGGCACAGGGCAAAAATAAAGCCTAAGAAAGACACAATTGAGCTGGATCCAGTATGTCAGCTGGGTCCAAAGCCAGAACTTTAGGTCAAAGTATTCAGGGAAGTTTCTGTGCTTTCCCAGGATGCCCGTGTCACAAGCAGTGTGGTGATTACACGTCACCCACTCTGTGCGTCTGTGTGTGTTAGCCCCTCAGTCGTGTCTGTCTCTTTGCAACCCCATGGGGTGTAGCCTGCCAAGCTCCTCAGTCCATGGGATTTTCCAGGTAAGAATACTGGAGTGGGTTGGCATTTCCTTCTTCCTGACCCAGGAATCAAACTGGGTCTCCTGCATTGCAGGCAAACTCTTTACCATCTGAGCCACCAGAGAAGCCCTCATCCACCCTGGGAATAGTGAATTTCTGATCATATCGGGCCCTCTGGAAGGGGGCCAGGTATACAGTTGGAAGAGTCCTCTCTGCAACTCCTCTCTTGACCTCAGTGTTCCATGGATAAAATAAATAATTCTGACTACTTGATTCCAAAGATCCTAATTGTAAGAGTCTTTAGGATGTTATAATTTGTACTAAAAATATGTTTACTTACTTCATGAAACCATTGTTTTCTGTGTCCCTCTTAATCTAAGACCCTGGCCCTGGGAATGCAGTAGAGTCAGTTTCTGCCCACAATGCATTTTCAGTTGGTTTAATGCAGTGTGATGAGGACCCAGATAGTGGAGGAGGGTCTAGGAACAGAGACTATAACACTCCAATGAGCAGGGTGAGACGGGGGCAAGGAAGACTTCCTAGTGTGTGAATCCTCTTGTTATATACTGCCGTGATATTTTAGCTTTTTCTTCTGTTCTTCTGCCTTTCCTCAGAGTGCCTAGGATAAGGTTCTGAGTTGCAAGTAATCAGTTAGTGCTACTGACTAAAGTATCCATGTTCCTCTGTGCCTCTTATTTCACTGCCAGTGCCCCAGCCCCCTGAGCCCCGCCCCATGGAGGCAAATAAAAATCTGTATCCAGAGCTCCATCCGAGAAGTTCTGGACTCTTGGATCTGACACTTCTTTCTCAAAGACCATGAAATTCTTGCTCCTTACTGTCTTTCTGATCCTGTTCCAGATGTTTTCAGGTAACCAGAACCAGGAAAGAAGGAAAAGAGCACTAGGGTGGGGAACTGCCCATAATATCTTTCTGTCCATTCAGACAGGGTTTTAAGAGGCTTCTGAAATCTGCTTGACCTTATCAGAATATACCTTTCCCAGGACAAGCCTGAGGTTCCATATTAAGAATATGTGTTTGGCCAGAATCCCCAGACCCATGGAAAAGGGTTGGCTGGTACCACATAGTCCTTCGGTACTCAGGTGTAACCTTCGCAGGCAAAATTGACTTTGATACTTTGCACCAATCAATGTCCCAAGGGCCCGACTGAGCAGCTGTCTGGTTTCAGCTGTCTTTACGTTCTCTGCCAGATCATGGGTCCTGGAGCGTATCTTAGACATTAAGTTCTATTATCCCTTCATGTGAAAGCCTGGGATGATAATAATGGAGCAGTCATGTGGAAGTGAGCACAGGTCCTTTCTTCTCCTTTCCAACTACTGAAGTCTATAATTTTGTTAATGATCTATAATGAGATTATACAAACACATGGCCAGAACTTTAAACTCCTGTTTATGAAGGTCTGAATAATTTTTAAGCAAGGTACTATTCACTTCATCTGTCTGATATTTGTAACCTTTTTTCTGTATATTTATAAATTTATATAAATACGTATGTACCTATAGTTCTTTATTAGCCAAAAAAAGTAGCTATATATTGCTCTAAAATTTTTTTATTCAACAGTACAAGGTGAATGTCTTTCTTGTCAGCACATAAAAATTGACCTGATTGCTCCTAGAAGTCTCTTAGTCCATCTTATAAAGAAATCATAATTTGTACATCTAACCCCTCCGAAGGGTAAAATGTGATTTTTTCCCCCAAATCTTTGATAAGACTAACAAAACTGCAACTGACTTCTTGCACATGTATTTTTACTTACTTAGACAAAAGTTTCTAAATAAGTTCCTAGAGGTTAACTTGCTAGGTAGAATAAAAA
The DNA here is from genome assembly GCF_029407905.1 of Bubalus kerabau. NCBI lineage: Eukaryota > Metazoa > Chordata > Mammalia > Artiodactyla > Bovidae > Bubalus > Bubalus kerabau. The sequence goes on from NC_073636.1 coordinate 61,567,091, forward strand.
CAAGCTCTTAATTTAATTGATCTTGTCTGTTGCTTTTAATCTCCATTTTACTTCCTCATTGATCTTTATGTTCTTCCTTCGATGGGGTATGTTTTTGTCTGTTCTTCTTTTTCTAATTTTTTAGGTAATAGTTTAGGTTGTTTATTTGAGATTTTTCTTAATTCTTATAAAAGGCCTGCACCACTATGAACTTCCCTATTAGGAAGGAACTTCCTCTTAGGGAATTTCCTCTTAGGGAACCTTTTAGGGAAGGTTCTATTTTCATTTTCATTTGTCTCCAAGTATTTTCTGGTTTCTTCTTTGATTTCATTTTTGACCCATTGTTTTTTTAATAGCATGTTGGTTAGTCTCCATGTGTTCATTCTCTTCTGCTTTTCTTTCTCTGATTGATTTCTAGTTTCATACAATTGTGGTCAGACTTCCCTGGTGGCTCAGTGGGAAAGAATCTGCCTGCAATGCAGGAGGCACAGGAGATGTGGGTTCAGTCCCTGGGTTGGGAAGATCCCCTGGAGGACAGCATGGCAACTGACTCCAGTATTCTTGCCTAGAAAATCTCATGGACAGAGGAGCCTGGGAGACTACAGTCCATAGGGTTGCAAAGAGCTGGACATGACCGAGAGACTGAGCATGCCTGCACAGTTGTGGTCAGAAAAGATGCTCGAGCCAATAAACACATGAAAAGATGCTCAACATCGCTTATTATTAGAGAAATGTAAATCAAAACTACAATGAGGTATCACCTCACATCAGTCAAAACGACCATCATCAAAAACTCTACAAATAATAAATATTGGAAAGGGTGTGGAGAACAAGGAACCCTCCTGCACTGTTGGTGGGAATGTAAACAAATACAGTCTTTTTGAGAACAGTATGGAGATTCCTTAAAAAACTAGGAATAAATCTTTAACATATGATCCAGTAAACCCACTGCTAAGTCGATTCAGTCGTGTCTGACTCTGTGCGACCCTATAGAGGGCAGCCCACCAGGCTTCCCCGTCCCTGGGATTCTCCAGGCAAGAACCCTGGAGTGGGTTGCCATTTCCTTCTCCAATGCATAAAAGTGAAAAGTGAAAGTGAAGTCGCTCAGTCATGTCTGACTCCTAGCAACCCCATGGACTGCAGCCTACCAGGCTCCTCCATCCATGGATTTTCCAAGCAAGAGTACTGGAGTGGGGTGCCATTGCCTTCTCCGGTAAACCCACTACTGGGCATATACTCTGAGAAAACCATAATTGAAAAAGACACATGTACCCCCCCAATATTCATTGCAGCACTATTTACAGTAGCTAGGACATGTCGATGTCCATCAACAGATTGATGGATAAAGAATATGTGGTACATATTATACAATGGAATATTACTCAACCATAAAAAGTAACAAATTTGAGTCAGTTGTAGTGAGGTGGATGAACCTAGAGCCTCTTACACAGAGTGAAGTAAATCAGAAAGATTAAAGCAAATATCATATATTAACACGTATATGTGGAATCCAGAAAAATAGTACTGACAAACCTATTTGCAGGGACAACATGGAGACGCAGATGTAGAGAACGGTCTTGTAGACAAAGAAGGGGAAGGAGAGGGTGGACAAATTGAGAAAATAGCATCAACATATATACACTATCATGTGTAAAATAGATAGTAAATCAACTATACTCCAATATAATATAAAAAGTCTTTAAAAAGAAAAAAAACAAAAATATAGCATGTACAGTACCTTGCTTTGCTTACAGAATCTCCTTTAATAGGGTTATTATGAAGCTTACAGACATGGTTGCTCTAACTGTTATGACTATCTTCCTCAGTATCTGGAGATAATTGCCCTCTTTTCACTCTTTTTAGTCTGCAGGGGCCGAAAATCTTGTTGGATCATTAAAGGACACTGCAGGAAAGACTGCAAATCTGGTGAACAGGTTAAAAAGCCATGTAGAAATGGTGACTATTGCTGTGTTCCAAGCAAAGCAGATTCTCAACCACACAGACCAACTCAAGCAACTGCCAGAAAGTATCAAACTTTTACTGATAAGATGAAAAGTAATGCTCTTTTGGAGCAAATACCAGTAATCTTCCAATAGAAAGCAGAAAGTAGAATAAATGGGGGACTTCTCAGACCAGGGATTGTTAACTTCAGTCTCTTTTACATGAGTCCATTAAAGCACATGAAAAACTCCCTGCTATCATCTCTGTCCTCACACGGCTGAATTTAATGGAAGAATCAATGCAAGTACAGCAAATGATATGTAAAATTGAGTAGAGAGGTTTTTACTTTTTTCTTTATAGTTATTGTCATCACCTTTTCCTAGAACGGCGTGAGGATGGTGAAGCATTCAGCAGTCACTTCCATCCATCTGCAGCAATACAGTTTTATGTCAAACAGTTTATGCTCAAGTCTGAAATGAATTATATTCTATGCCTGGGATTTAATAAAATGTTTTTGATCATTCAAAAGAAAACAAGATGTGAAGGTGTCCAAAACACTGAAAATACCCTGATGTCCCACTCCCACTAATAAATAATTCTAAACCAAACAATGATAAACGAATTAGTTAGAAGGAAATTCAGAAAACTTCCAATATTTCCCATGAAAACTTCTTCAAAGAATTCTTTTAAAAAGATCAAGCATCAAATTACTTCAGCCAATAAAAACACGTTCCATTTCTTTTGCACCTGCTTTGGTAGTGCCCCATGTCAGTGGCGCTATTCTCTCCATTTGGGCCTTGCTTTCCCAAAACAAGTTTGGGAAGCCTCAGGGAAATTTCTTGTTTTATGCTTGCCTTCTGGTCCAACATTAATACCTCCTAAGTTTTATTTTATTTTGCCAATAGCTACCAGGACACTAAGAGTTTTTTTCATAAGTTAAAAGACACCTCAGATAAATGCATCCTGTTTATCACTCAACTTTGCTTGTAAACTTCTATCTGACACAGGCTAACAGAGAAGAATACAGAGCCAAGAATTAAAACCCCTCACATATGATTAACTAATAATTCCACAATGGGGCCAAGAATAGTATATGCGGAAAGGATAAGTCTCTTCAATAAAAGAATGGTATTGGGAAAACTGGATAACCACATGCAAAAGAATGAAATTGGACCCCTCTCTTACACCACTCACAAAAATTAACTCAAAATTGATTGAAGATTTAAATGTTAAGAGCTGAAACTTTCGGAGAAGGCAATGGTACCCCCACTCCAGTACTCTTGCCTGGAAAATCCCATGGACGGGGGAGCCTGGTAGGCTGCAGTCCATGGGGTCGCTCAGAGTCGGACACGACTGAGGGACTTCACTTTCACTTTTCACTTTCATGCACTGGAGAAGGAAATGGCAACCCACTCCAGTGTTCTTGCCTGGAGAATCCCAGGGACGGGGGAGCCTGGTGGGCTGCCGTCTGTGGGGTCACACAGAGTCAGACACGACTGAAGTGACTTAGCATAGCATAGCTGAAACTTTAAAATTTCTAGAGGAAAAGCTGATTGGTCTTGGCAATTTTCTTTTGTGATATGATACCAAAAGCCCAAAAAACAAAAGTGAAAATAAACAAGTGTAAGTACCCCCAACTAAAAATCTTCCACACTGCCAAAGAAACCATCAACAAAATGAAAAGGCAACCTATAAAATGGGAGAAAATATTTGCAAATCATGTATTTCACAGGGGTTAAAATTATAAGGGACACATACAGTTCAATAGCAAAAAAAAAAAAAAATCTGTACCTGGAAACGTGGCCAACATCACTAATAATCAGGGAAATTCAAATCAAAATCATGAGATATTACCTCACACCTATTAGAATGGGTATCACCAAGAAGATAAGAGAAAAAAAATGTTGATGAGGATGTAGAGAAAAGTGAATTTTTATGCACTGTTGTGGGAGTGTAAACTGGTTCAACCACTATGGATATATACCTAAAGGAAATGAAAACAAGGTATCTAAGAGCTATTTGCTCTCCCAAGTTTATTCCAGCGTTAGTCACAATAGCCAAGATACAGAAACAACCTAAGTGTCCCTCAAGGATAAATGGATAAAGATGTGGTATCAGATCAGATCAGATCAGTCGCTCAGTCGTGTCCGACTCTTTGCGACCCCATGAATCGCAGTACACCAGGCCTCCCTGTCCATCACCAACTCCCGGAGTTCACTCAAACTCACATCCATCGAGTCGGTGATGCCATCCAGCCATCTCATCCTCTGTCGTCCCCTTCTCCTCCTGCCCCCAATCCCTCCCAGCATCAGAGTCTTTTCCAATGAGTCAACTCTTCACATGAGGTGGCCAAAGTACTGGAGTTTCAGCTTCAGCATCATTCCTTCCAAAGAAATCCCAGGGCTGATCTCCTTCAGAATGGACTGGTTGGATCTCCTTGCAGTCCAAGGGACTCTCAAGAGTCTTCTCCAACACCACAGTTCAAAAGCATCAATTCTTCAGCACTCAGCCTTCTTCACAGTCCAGCTCTCACATCCATACATGACCACAGGAAAAACCATAGCCTTGACTAGACGAACCTTTGTTGGCAAAGTAATGTCTCCGCTTTTGAACATGCTATCTAGGTTGGTCATAACTTTCCTTCCAAGGGGTAAGTGTCTTTTAATTTCATGGCTGCAGTCACCATCTGCTGTGATTTTGGAGCCCAGAAAAATAAAGTCTGACACTGTTTCCACTGTTTCCCCATCTATTTCCCATGAAGTGGTGGGACCGGATGCCATGATCTTCATTTTCTGAATGTTGAGCTTTAAGCCAACTTTTTTACTCTCCACTTTCACTCTCATCAAGAGGCTTTTGAGTTCCTCTTCACTTTCTGCCATAAGGGTGGTGTCATCTGCATATCTGAGGTTATTGATATTTCTCCCGGCAATCTTGATTCCAGTTTGTGTTTCTTCCAGTCCAGCGTTTCTCATGATGTACTCTGCATATAAGTTAAATAAACAGGGTGACAAGAGCCTTGATGAACTCCTTTTCCTATTTGGAACCAGTCTGTTGTTCCATACATATATAATGAAAAAGAAAAAAAGTCCTGTCACTTAGGACCTCATGGATGGACCTTGAGGACATCATGCTAAGTAGATAAGTTATATAGAAAGAATGTGTTAGTCACTCAGTCATGTCCAACTCTTTGTGATCCCATAGACTGTACACCACCAGGTTCCTCTGCCTATGGGATTCTCCAGACAAGAATACTGGAGTGGGTTGCCATTCCCTTCTCCAGGGAATCTTCCTGACCCAGGGATCAAACCCAGGTCTCCCTCATTGTGGGTAGCTTCTTTACCATCTGAACTACCAGGGGAACCCTCAGATAAGTCATAAAGAGAAAGATAAATACTGGAGGATATCACCTATATGTGGAAACTAAAAAAAGTCAGACTCATAAAAACAGAGAATAAATTGGAGGTTACCAGGGGCTGGGGGTTGGGAGAATAGGAGAGATGTTGTTTAAGGGTGCAAATTTGCAACTAGGAGACAAATAAGTTGGAGAAGGAAATGGCAACCCACTCCAGTGTTCTTGCCTGGAGAATCCCAGGGACGGGGGAGCCTGGTGGGCTGCCGTCTCTGGGGTCGCACAGAGTCGGACACAACTGAAGCAACTTACCACTTAGCAGTAGCAGACAAATTAGTCCTAATGTATAGTATAATTAATATAGATAACAGTAGTGTGACGCTTACTCCTTGGAAGGAAAGTTATGACCAACCTAGATAGCATATTCAAAAGCAGAGACATTACTTTGCCAACAAAGGTCTGTCTAGTCAAGGCTATGGTTTTTCCTGTGGTCTTGTATGGATGTGAGGGTTGGACTGTGAAGAAAGCTGAGTGTCAAAGAATTGATGCTTTTGAACTGTGGTGTTGGAGAAGACTGTTGAGAGTTCCTTGGACTGCAAGGAGATCCAACCAGTCCATTCTGAAGGAGATCAGCCCTGGGATTTCTTTGGAAGGAATGATGCTGAAGCTGAAACTCCAGTACTTTGGCCACCTCATGTGAAGAGTTGACTCATTGGAAAAGACTCTGATGCTGGGAGGGATTGGGGGCAGGAAGAAAAGGGGACAACAGAGGATGAGATGGCTGGATGGCATCACCGACTCGATGGATGTGAGTTTGAGTGAACTCCGGGAGTTGGTGATGGACAGGGAGGCCTGGCGTACTGCGATTCATGGGGTCGCAAAGAGTCGGACATGATTGAGCGACTGAACTGAACTGAACTGAGTGTATTATAATTATCAAACTTGATGAAAGACTAGATCTTAAATGTCCCCATTACCAAAAAAAAATGGTAATTATGTAACATGACAGAGGTGCTAACTATCACTATGATGGCAATCATATTACAGTATAGAAAGGGATCAAATCAACATGATGTATACCTTAAATGTGTGCAGTTTTACATGTCAAATACATTTCAGTTAAAAGATAAAGTTAAAATCTCCCTAAATAAATAAGTAACTTCTGTCTGATGTCCTGCCCTAGAAAGAGGTGAGCCAGGGGTATGCGATCCTTCTGTCTCCTTTGCTTAAGGACCAGACAACAAAAACAGCCTTGTTGGTTTACAGGCTCCAAGGCCTTATTTCTTGACCCAAGCTCTAGCCATATTTGGCAATCCAAGAACCTATACGGGAAGTAGCTAACCCTGTATGATACTTGCTTTCATGAAGACATACGCGTTAGGGGAAGAGGACTCAGAAAAGAACCAAAAGAAGTTCTAATTTATGTTCCAGCGTAAGCACCAAAGGGAGGAGAAGGCTCAATATCAGTTTTATTGTGTACTTTTTGTTACCTCTGTTAAGAAGTTCATTCCCCAGGTCCATGCCTCAAGGATTCTGGATTGGTTTTGATCTCTGCACATGTCTGTTTTCTTGGAGACTCAACAAAGTGAGAAGCCTTGAGTTCCCCTTCATGGTCTGAATATGTGATAATCTCACATTATGGGAAATTGTAGGAAAATCTTATCCTGAATAAAACGTGTTTATTTATGGCTGCTCCACTTGAGGTTAAGCCCAGGTGTGCTGGCCACAGTCTCGCAAACATTTCCTAGCCCAGTAGCCCTCATTGAACCAGTCCTTGTTAAATCATTATAAACTCCCAGCTGATGTGATTCTTTCTAAACTTCAGATGTTAAAACATTAGGAGCTCTATTTCCCTTTTGAATTTAACAACAATTAAATATGAGTTCTAAGAACAAATCACTACTCAAACATAGCAGCACTAAAAAAAATTTTGTTTTTAAACTGTGACCTAGAAAATTAACACTATTACACTTTATAGATGAGAAAACTAAGGCCCAAAAAGTTTCATTTGGTTAACTTATTTAACAAATGTTTTGAAAACATTAACAAATGTTTTTATCTATCATTTTGAAAGACATTGTGGTTGACACTGGAGCTACGGTATTGCATATGCCAGGCTTGTTATCTGATCTTGTAAAACTTGCTTTCTAGTAAAAAAAAAAGTGGAAAGTAAACAAGTGAAAAATAAATATTTTGTGATTGCTGCTATCAATGAGATAAGAATGGGACTCATACCAAATAACAACTTAAATAAGATTGCTGACTTTAGATGGAGTATTCAGAGAAATCCCTTCTGAGAATGTGACAGTCAAGACAAAACCTGAAGCAAACACCCACAAAAAAATATTGTAGGAACAATGTTCTAAGAAAAGAATATAAATATATATATATATATATATATAATAGATGGTATATAGTCAGGATAGGATAGATTCTATTGCAATAGCAAATAAACCCTGAAATCTCAGTGGCTTAACGATAGCAATTTATTATGCAAAGTTTAATGTGGTTCACTCAGACCTTCTCCTCTCAGTTACTAATGGCATCTGAAAAATGTGGCATCTAAGATAAACACAGCAAAGAAAAAGGGGGCTGGATAACCATATAAAGTGTCTTTAAGTAAGACAGGAAGGCTTACATCATTTTTCTTGTTATTCCATTGGTCAGAGCCCAGTCACATGACACCAACTTAGCTGCAAGAATGTCTCTAAAATGAAGAAGCCCATAGAAATTCAATGAGTCTACCATGGTCTCAAATGGTCAGATCCTCTTAATCTCTTCTTCCTGCATATGGAACACATTCAGTTCCTTTCCAAGAGGCACAATTCAAAGTTCAATCCAGCTCAAAGCCCAGTATTCTTGAGTGATGCATGGCTCTCACCATCAGATCTGAAAGTGAGTTTTCTCAATCTGACAGCCTACGAACTAAAAAGACAATCTGTATGCCAATTCACACATATAAATGCTAGATCAGAAATAAAGTAACTAGACTTCCCTGGTGGCACAGTGGATAATAATCCTCCTGCCAACGCAGGGGACACAGGTTCAATCCCTGGTCTGGGAAGATTCCATATGCCGTGGAGCAACTAAGCCCGTGTGCCACAACTACAGATCCTGCACTCCAGAGCCCAAAAGCTGCTACTACTGAGCCCCCACGCCACAACTACTGAAGCCCGCACACCCTAGAACCAGCAAACTACAACTACTGAGCTGGCACGCTACAACTACTGAAACCCATGAACCCAGAGCCTGTGCTCCACGCAAGAGAAGCCACCTCCATGAGAAGCCCATGCGCCACAAATAGAGAGTAGCCCTCACTCTCAGCGACTAGAGAGAGCCCATGTGCAGCAATGAAGATCCAGCACAGCCAAAAATAAATTTTAAAAAGTTTTTAAAGAAATAAAGTAACTATAATAAATATTCTCTGTTAGAAAAGACCAGCAGCCTTTGGTCCATACCAATGCTGAAATGCCTTTAGGCCTAAATTGTAAGGCTCTCACCCTGTGCCTAAGGGAAAGTCCTTGCCAACGCCATAATTCTGTACTCTGAGATGAATTCCCTTGCCCTTCATTCTCTGTGATTCCCAAATCCATTTCTTGGGAGCTTCCTTCACAACTACACATAATTCTTGTACATTCTTCCTCCTGGTGCATAATTCTTGGTCATGTCCCAAACTGTGTTTGAAAACTTGCCTTTGAAGCCTGCCTCCTTCAAGGAGATCAATGGAATCACTGAAGATCAGGATCTTCAGTGGAAGATCAGAAAATCAAAGATTGTTTGCCAGCTCAGACAGAGGCTTCGTTGATCTGGGGTTAATGGTTTCTTTGGCAATATGGTAGTATTAGAGATTTAGTAGCTTCCTAACCCATTTGCTTCCAGTCAGTTCCATCTGCAGCTAACCGAGTCCAATGTCGCTTCTAAACTTATGCTTCTTTGTGCTATTGTCTCTTTCTCTTTCTCCCTCTCTCTCTCTCCTTCATTGAGTGGCAGCTACCTTGAGACTCTCCGGCTTCAGTTGCAAGTCCACATCCCTAACCTAATTGTTTCTCTCACTTCATCCAGAAATGAAACATTTTGCTAGATTTAGTTGTTCAGTATCTTTTTAAATTCTATCCCTAAATATTTGGGAACCCAAGATAAGTCTACTTTTCTAACCCTTCAAGGCCCTCAATTTCTGGACTCCCTTTATTCCAGATTATTTCTATTTGCAAACTGGCCAGTTCTTTCTTGAAGTTGTCCTCTGGGAATACCATACCAAACACAGACACTATCACTATGTACCAGCATACACCACAAGATGTGTTTGTTCTCCATATTTTTCCCCTGCTGCTGCTAAGTCGCGTCAGTCGTGTCCAACTCTGTGCAACCCCACAGATGGCAGCCCACCAGGCTCCCCTGTCCCTGGGATTCTCCAGGCAAGAACACTGGAGTGGGTTGCCATTTCCTTCTCCAATGCATGAAAGGGAAAAGTGAAAGTCAAGTCGCTCAGTCGTGTCCGACTCTTCACGACCCAATGGACTGCAGCCCACCAGGCTCCTCCATCCATGGGATTTTCCAGGCAAGAGTACTGGAGTGGGGTGCCATTTTTCCCCTAGAGGTGGGAGATTAGCAGACATGTGATCTCCAGCCCTTGTTACAGGTAACAGCTTTACCAAATATTCTGCCATGTCACAGTATGGATAACCACCTTTCCAGCCTCCAATGTCAGTTCTCTCCCTGCCTACTGCTGGACTATTGAATCAAAGCAAATATTTTGAGTTCCTGTTAGGGTATCAACTTATTTCTTATAACAATTCCTAAATTAGTTAGGGCAGGAAAACCTCTACCATGGTAACAAATAAACCCTCAAAATCTCAAATAAAGTTTTATTCTCATTGATGCAGAGTCCAGTAGGCCTTAGGAAGCATCACTATGAACAAAGCTAGTGGAGGTGATGGAATTCCAGTTGAGTTATTTCAAATCCTAGAAGATGAAAGAATCCTAGAAGAGGGCTGTGAAAGTGCTGCCCTCAATATGCTAGCAAATTTGGAAAACTCAGCAGTGGCCACAGGACTGGAAAAGGTCAGTTTGCATTCCAATCCCAAAGAAAGGCATGCCAAAGAATGCTCAAACCTCCACACAATTGCACTCATCTCACACGCTAGTAAAATAATGCTTAAAATTCTCCAAGCCAGGCTTCAGCAATATGTGAACGGTGAACTTCCTGATGTTCAAGCTGGTTTTAGAAAAGGCACAGGAGCCAGAGATCAAATTGCTGACATCCGCTGGATCATGGAAAAAGCAAGGGAGTTCCAGAAAAACATCTATTTCTGCTTTATTGACTATGCCAAAGCCTTTGACTGTGTGGATCACAATAAACTGGAAAATTCTGAAAAAGATGGGAATACCAGACCACCTGACCTGCCTCTCGAGAAACCTGTATGCAGGTCGGGAAGCAACAGTTAGAACTGGACATGGAACAAAAGACTGGTTCCAGATAGGAAAAGGAGTATGTCAAGGCTGTATATTGTCACCCTGCTTATTTCTTATATGCAGAATACATCATGAGAAACACTGGGCTGGAAGAAGCACAAGCTGGAATCAAGATTTCTGGGAGAAATTTCAATAACCTCAGATATGCAGATGACACCACCCTTATGGCAGAAAGTGAAGAAGAACTAAAGAGCCTCTTGATGAAAGTGAAAGAGGAGAGTGAAAAAGTTGGTTTAAAGCTCAACATTCAGAAAACTAAGATCATGGCAGCCGGTCCCATCACTTCATGGCAAATAGATGGGGAAACAGTGGAAACAGTGGCTGACTTTATTTTTCTGGGCTCCAAAATCATTGCAGATGATGATTGCAGCCATGAAATTAAAAGACACTTACTCCTTGGAAGGAAAGTTATGGCCGACCTAGACAGCATATTAAAAAGCAGAGACATTACTTTGCTGACAAAAGTCCATCTAGTCAAAGCTATGGTTTTTCTAGTGGTCATGTATGGATGTGTGAGTTAAACTAAAAAGAAAGCTGAGCATGGAAGAATTGATGCTTTTGAACTGTGGTGTTGGATAAGACCCTTGAGAGATCTGCAAGGAGATCCAATCACTCCATCCTAAAGGAGATCAGTCCTGGGAGTTCATTGGTAGGACTGATTTTGAAGCTGAAACTCCAATACTTTGGCCACCTGATGCAAAGAGCTGACTCATTTGAAAAGACCCTGATGCTGGGGAAAATTGAGGGCAGGAGGAGAAGGGGACAACAGAGGATGAAATGGTTGGATGGCATCACCGACTCAATGGACATGGGTTTGGCTGGACCCCGGGAGTTGGTGATGGACAGGGAGGCCTGGTGTGCTGCGGTTCATGGGGTTGCAAAGAGTCAGACACAACTGAGCGACTGGACTGAACTGAACTGAATGCAGAGTCCCACGTAGATCAAATGGTCCGTTCACAACTTGTAGCTATATGTGGAACACAGGGCCCCCAAGTTCACCACGGCAGGGGGAATGAAGACTGACTAGACACATGGAATGTGCCACATGCCAGGCCTGGAAGTGACACACAGCACTTATATGAATCCTATCAGCGACAGCCCAGTCAAATGGTCCCATGAGAAGCTGAGGAGTGCAGAGGAGCACTTGAATATTTGGTGAACTCTAACAATTTCTGCTCTAGTAGGAAAGAGATTTTGTGTAGCTATTGTGATGACTAAATTAAAGTTGGGAAACATGGAAAAAGAAAGATGATTTAGGAGGCATTTGAGGTGGCCTGATCAGGATGTTCATGGTAGGGAAAAAAAAGTATGTAATTGTGATATCTATTTTATTTCATTTTTTAATTTTTATTTTATATTGGAGCATAGTTTATTAACAATATTGTGTTAGTTTCAGGTTTACAGCATTTACATATTACATGTACATATATCTATTCTTTTTCAAATTCATTTCCCACTTAGGTTATTATTCAACAGCATTCCCTGTGCTATATAGCAGTGTGTACATATCAATTCCAAACTCCCAATCTATTCATTCCCCTTACTCTTTCCCTCCGGTAACCAAAAATTCATTCTCTAAGTCTATTTCTGTTTTGTAAATAAGTTCATTTGTAGGTTTTTTTTTTTAGATTTCACATGTAAGCAATATGTTTTGGAGGTGGAGGCACAAAAGGAATGATTTGCTAATAGACTAGGTGTGAAAAGTGAAAGTGAAGTTGCTCAGTCGTGTCTGACTGTTTACGACCCCATGGACTGTAGCCTACTAGGCTTCTCCATCCATGGAATTTTTCAGGCAAGAGTATCAGAGCAGGTTGTCATTTCCTTCTCCAGGGAATCTTCCCAACCCAGGATCAAACCCAGGTCTCCCGCATTGCAGGCAGTCGCTTTACCCTCTGAGCCACCAGGGAAGCCTTGTGTGGATTAGGTGTAGTTAGAAGAAATGAGGCAGAGAAATGTCAGGATCAATAATGACTCTGAAGATTTAAGCACTAATGTGAACAGTGATGCCATTTACTGAAATGGGGAAGACAGAAATGGAAGCAAGTAGAATGGGTTTAGGGACAGAACTATGACAAATCCAAGTGGAGTTGACCCACATACAATTTGATATGCGAGACAGTAGCTCAAAGCAAATTTGAAGCAAAGGATATAAATTTAGAACTTTTCAGAACACATAGCTCATCAGAAATGTAACTACAGGATTCCTCCTGAAACCCTTAATAAGTTAACATGTTTGCAGTTTGTCACTTAATTGCTAGGTATATTTTGCAGTAAAAATTTCCAATATAAACTTAAGTATTTGTTCTACCTATCTTTTCCTTGAAATCTGGTCTGAGTTTCATACTTGGAAGGTGTTTTCCCCACTGAAAGATTATAAAAATAGCTATGTATATGTTCTAGTACACTTGTGGGTCCTAAGAGAATGAGCTTTCATTTGCAAGATAGTTGACTTGGATAAGGTTATTATGTTGTTGTTCAGTCGCTCAGTTGTGTCCGACTCTTTGTGACCTGATGGACTGTGGCAAGCAAGGCTTCCCTGTCCTTCACCATCTCCTGGAGTTTGCTCAAAATCATTTCCATTGAGTCGGTGATGCCATCCAACCATCTCATCCTCTGTCGTCCCCTTCTGTCTTCAAACTTTCCCAGCATCAGGGTCTTTACTAATAAGTCAGCTCTTCGAATCAGGTGGCCAAAGTATTGGACCTTCAACTTCAGCATCAGTCCTTCCAAAGAATATTCAGAGTTGATTTCCTTTAGGATTGACTGGTTTGATCTCCTTGCAGTCCAACGGACTCTCATGAGTCTTCTCCAGCACCACAATTCGAAAGCATCAATTCTTTGGTGCTCAACCTTCTTTATGGTGCAACTCTCACATCTGTACATGACTATTGGAAAAACCATAGCTTTGACTATATAGACCTTTGTTAGCAAAGTGATGTCTGCTTTATAATATGCTATCTAGGTTTGTCATAGCTTTCCTTCCAAGGAGCAAGTATCTTAATTTTATGGCTTCAGTCACCATCTGCAGTGATTTTGGAGTCCAAGAAAATAAAGTCTGTCACTGTTTCCATGAGTACCTATATGTCAAAATTATCAAATTGCATACTTTAAATATGTACAATTATGGTTTGTTAATTATAACTCAATAAAGCTTTCACAGGTAACTCTGTCAATGGCCTTTAGGGTGGCCTTGTCAAAAGTAACATCCCAAGCTACCATGGAGCATTTCTGGTGACACTGGGTAACATCCCCCTTTTAGCCCTGTTTTAAACAATCTCCCCAAACTCTGCAGCAAATCAGCTTTACTATCTTAGACAAGTAACTTCCCCAGGTAGGCACATATGTGAGGGACTAGAAATTGACACATGTTCACTATGTTTTATTCCACAAACCTTTACTGAGAATGTGGTTTGTATCTTGAGAGTTCAAAAATGAGAGACACAGTCCTTATTCTCAGGAATCTCACAATCCAGCTGGGAGACAGACACAACTAAATAGTGTAAAAGCAGGTTTATCCTGGAGTGAGAGGGACTGTGACCAGAGAAGGCAGGACCCTGATGAGAGGTCTGCGAAAGCCAGGGACAATGTCTTGGTGTGCAATTCCTCTGTCTCCATTTCTCCAAACACTTCTTAAAAGCCTATAACTTATTAAACCTCTGCATGCCCTCCCCGTGTCTGTAACAGATGCTTGATTGATGTACCAGCCAACAGACTAATGTTCTGCATGGATTAACATTTACGTATCTGTCCAGTTCAGTGCCCCATCCATCTGCCCCCACTCCAGAGAGGCCAATAAAACTCTATTTCAAATTCATACTGCACAAAGTGTTCTTGACTCCTGGATCCACTGCCTCCAACTTCCTAAGCACCATGAGACTCCTGCTCCTGACTATTACTGTCCTTGTGTTCCTACCACAAGTGACCCCAGGTAATCAGAACCCAGGGAAGCTGCAAAAACAGAGGTAGACTAGGTTCCGGCCCATGTAAATTTCCAATGTGGCATGGTACTCCCCCAACCTGAGCAGCTCCGTGGTCCCCATGTCGGAACCATGTCCCTGGCAAGGGTAGACCCTAAGGGTAAGACAGGTTGTCTGCTGTAGACAGGGGTGATCCCAACCTCCAGAGTTGTCCTTGGTTCTGTGTCCCAAGTTGCTACCTAAGGAACCAGGTGGCAGCTTGACTCAGTTCAGTTGTCCTTTCAATTTGTGCCAGCTCTTGAAAATAATTCCCCAAGCCCACTTTCCTGTTTTCCTGACCCTAAAATTCCTGTTATAGCTTTAAATGAGTTTATTTTTTTCTTTTCATAGTCTGGAATTTGGCAAACAGGTCAGAAAGTATCTGCAGAGCTGTTATTCAAAAAATAATACTGACTTTCATTCTCTCTTCTATGATTAAAGTCTAGGCTTTTAATAATTACTGCTTTAAGATATAGAGAACAGACTTGTGGACACAGCAGAGGAAAGAGAGGCTGGGACAAATTGAGAGAGTAGCACTGAAATATATATATTACATATATAAAATAGATAGCTAGCGGGAAGTTGCTATATAACACAAAGCTCAACCCCGTGCACTAGGTGTCAATCTAGAGGAATGAGATGGGGGGTGGGGGGCTGGGGGTGGGAGGAAGGTTCAAGAGGTGGGAGATATATGTACACTTGTGGATGATTCACATTGTCATATGGCAGAAACCAATACAATATTGTAAAGCAATTATCCTTCAATTAAAAATAAAAACTTTTAAATAAAAAAATAATTACTGCTTTATTAAGTATATCTAAAGTCTGACCAAAACTTAGAAATTGTGACTGAAGGGTTTTTTTTTTAATTAATTTATTTATTTTAATTGGAGGCTAATTACTTTAGAATATTGTAGTGGTTTTTGCCATACATTGACATGAATCAGCCATGGGTGTTTGTGTGTCCCCCATCCTGAACCTCCCTCCACCTCCCTCCCCACCCCATTGATCAGGGTCATCCCAGTGCACCAGCCCTGAGAACCCTGTCTCATGCATCGAACCTGAACTGGTCATCTATTTCATATATGGTAATATACATGTTTCAATGCTATTCTCTCAAATCATCCCATCCTTGCCTTCTCTCACAGAGTCCAAAAGTCTGTTCTTTACATCTGTGTCTCTTTTGCTGTCTTGCATATAGGGTCATTGTTACCACCTTTCTAAATTCCATATATATGTGTTAATATACTGTATTGTTATTTTTATTTCTGACTTACTTCACTGTGTATAATAGGCTCCAGTTTCATCCACCTCATTAGAACTGATTCAAATGCATCCTTTTTAATAGCTGAATAATATTCCATTGTATATATGTACCACAGCTTTCTTATCCATCCATCTGCTGATGGACATCTAGGTTGCTTCCATGTCCTGGCTATTGTAAACAGTGCTGCAATGAACATTGGGGTACACGTGTCTCTTTCAATTCTGGTTTCCTCAGAGTGTATGCCCAGCAGTGGGATTTCTGGGTCATATGGAAGTTCTATTTCCAATTTGAAATTGTGACTGAAGAGTTTTTATACAAAGTACACTACTTTCTACTTTATTGTATATCTCTCAAGATATACATGTATATCTTGTATACATGTATACACAAAGCTTTGTATAAACAAAGCTTTATAAAAGTTAATCCATATATTTATTTTTATTAAAAAAGCAAACACACTATATGTATAGTTACGTGGTGTTCATCTTTCATTAACAATATTTTGTGACCATCTTTCCCTGTCACCACCTAAAGATCTGCCTCATTCTTTGCAATGTTGTAAAATTCCACTGTGAGATAAGCCATAATTGTTGAACGGTTATTTGGGAATTTCCTAACTTTCTAATGAACACATCATGAACATACTTGTATACATATCTTTACATATTTGGATCAGGATTATACAAAATAGATTCCCTGATGTCAAATGACCTAGAAGTCAAAAGTGTAAAAGATCTTATTCCATTAATTCCTTCCTTATATGCGTGGGGGGTGTTAAGACCAGGAAGGAGACAGAGGTGAAAGATTTTGTGAAAGCAATCCATAAATCTTGGAAACTTAGAGCACGTGGGGAGTGAAGGAAATATTACATGTTCTGAGGTTTTAAGTCTGAGTGTTCTGGTAAGAGATATAAATTTAACACCATCCCTTTAGACAGAATAGTTGAGATGATAAAGGAAGCATGAGGTCTTCATGTTTTATCTTGGACAGCCCCTATGTTTAAGAAAGAAGAATAAAAGTCAGTGACATTTATAGGAACAGGAAAATCCTTCTACCTCTCACCAACATTGTACAAGGGTCACCATATCACCATAATCCCTCCAGCACTCAGCATTACTTTTATCTGAGTATTAGCACTCTGTTGGGTTTTTATGGGTTTTTTGTTTTTTTTTGTTTTGCACTTCTCTTATCCACATCACCAGATGGTCAACACTGAAATCAGATTGATTATATTCTTTGCAGCCAAAGATGGAGAAGCTCTACACAGTCAGCAAAAACAAGACCAGGAGCTGACTGTAGCTCAGATCATGAACTCCTTATTGCCAAATTCAGACTTTAATTGAAGAAAGTGGGGGAAACCACTAGACCATTCAGGTATGACCTAAATCAAATCCCTTATGACTATACAGTGGAAGTGAGAAATAGATTTAAGGGACTAGATCTGATAGATAGAGTGCCTGATGAACTATGGATGTAGGTTCATGACATTGTACAGGAGACAGGAATCAAGATCATCCCCAAGAAAAAGAAATGCAAAAAGGCAAAATGGCTGTCTGGGGAGGCCTTACAAATAGCTGTGAAAAGAAGGGAAGTGAAAAGCAAAGGAGAAAAGGAAAGATATACCCATTTGAATGCAGAGTTCTAAAGAATAGCAAGGAAAGATAAGCCTTCCTCAGCGATCAATGCAAAGAAATAGAGGAAAACAACAGAATGGGAAAGACTAGAGATCTCTTCAAGAAAATTAGAGATACCAAGGGAACATTTCATGCAAAGATGGGCTCAATAAAGGACAGAAATGGTAGGGACCTAACAGAAGCAGAAGATATTAAGAAGAGGTAGCAAGAATACACAGAAGAACTGTACAAAAACGATCTCACAACCCAGATAATCACGATGGTGTGATCACTGACCTAGAGCCAGACATCCTGGAATGCGAAGTCAAGTGGGCCTTAGGAAGCATCACTACGAACAAAGCTAGTGGAGGTGATGGAATTCCAGTTGAGCTATTTCAAATCCTAAAAGATGATGCTGTGAAAGTGCTGCACTCAATATGCTAGCAAATTTGGAAAACTCAGCAGTGGCCACAGGACTGGAAAAGGTCAGTTTTCATTCCAATCTCAAAGAAAGGCAATACCAAATAATGCTCAAACCACCGCACAATTGCACTCATCTCACACGCTAGTAAAGTGATGCTTAAAATTCTCCAAGGCAGGCTTCAGCAATATGTGAACAGTGAACTTTCAGATGTTCAAGATGGCTTTAGAAAAGGCAGAGGAACCAGAGATCAAATTGCCAACATCTGCTGGATCATGGAAAAAGCAAAAGAGTTCCAGAAAAACATCTATTTCTGCTTTATTGATTATGCCAAAGCCTTTGACTGTGTGGGTCACAATAAACTGTGGGAAATTCTGAAAAAGATGGGAATACCAGATCACCTGACCTGCCTCTTGAGAAACCTATATGTAGGTCAGGAAGCAACAGTTAGAACTGGACATGGAACAACAGACTGGTTCCAAATAGGAAAAGGAGTACGTCAAGGCTGTATATTGTCACCCTGCTTATTTAACTTCTATGCAGAGTACATCATGAGAAATGCTGGGCTGAAAGAAGCACAAGCTGAAATCAAGATTGCCAGGAGAAATATCAAACCTCAGATATGCAGATGACACCACTCTTATGGCAGAAAGTAAAGAAGAACTAAAGAGCCTCTTGATGAAAGTGAAAGAGGAGAGTGAAAAAGTTGCCTTAAAGCTCAACATTCAGAAAACTAAGATCATGGCATCCGGTCCCATCACTTCATGGCAAATAGATGGGGAAACAGTGGAAACAGTGGCTGACTTTATTTTTCTGGGCTCCAAAATCATTGCAGATGATGATTGCAGCCATGAAATTAAAAGACACTTACTCCTTGGAAGGAAAGTTATGACCGACCTAGACAGCATATTAAAAAGCAGAGACATTACTTTGCTGACAAAAGTCCATCTAGTCAAGGCTATGGTTTTTCCAGTGGTCATGTATGGATGTGTGAGTTGGACTATAAAGAAAGCTGAGCACAGAAGAATTGATACTTTTGAACTGTGGTGCTGGAGAAGACTCTTGAGAGTCCCTTGGACTGCAAGGAGATCCAACCAGTCCATTCTGAAGGAGATCAGTCCTGGGTGTTCATTGGTAGGACTGATTTTGAAGCTGAAACTCCAATACTTTGGCCACCTGATGCAAACAGCTGACTCATTTGAAAAGACCCTGATGCTGGGAAAGATTGAGGGCAGGAGGAGAAGGGGACGACAGAGGATAAGATGGTTGGATGGCATCACTGACTCAATGGACATAGGTTTGGCTGGACTC
The DNA here is from genome assembly GCF_029407905.1 of Bubalus kerabau. Classification (NCBI taxonomy): domain Eukaryota; kingdom Metazoa; phylum Chordata; class Mammalia; order Artiodactyla; family Bovidae; genus Bubalus; species Bubalus kerabau. Next base: position 61,586,400 of record NC_073636.1, read on the forward strand.
CAGGAGTTGGTGATGGACAGGGAGGCCTGGAGTGCTGTGGTTCATGGGGTCGCAAAGAGTCAGACATGACTGAGTGACTGAACTGAACTGAAATGAACTATCCTGTATATATCCAAATATTTATGAACAGCCTGCTTTCAAAGACCTGTAAAACCCTGTGAGATCTCAACCTCCATTACATTTCTCCATTACTCTCCACCTAATTTATTCTACAGTCACCATGACAACCTTGTCTTCAAAAACTGTCTTCAAAAACTTTGAGATAAATCCTGCCTCTGGGCCTTTGTTCTTGCAGCTTCCTCTGTCTGGTACACTCTTCCTCCAGTTAGTATCAAAAGCTCACTTTCTCACTTCCTTCTCAATGAGGTCTTTTACTACTTCTCTTCCAAACACATGCTTCCTGTTCCTCTTTCCCTGTTACAATGCTCTTCAGAATACTTTTCATCTATATCTAATGGCATCTTAAATAAAGAACATTTTACTTTCTCTCTTACTTACAGTCTCATTGTTTCTCGAAAAGACAAATCTCCATGAGAGCAGAAAACTTAGTTTATTTTGCTAACAGATATATCTTCCTGTATCCTGAATGGTGCCTTCAACATTTGTTGAATAAATAAACAAGTTACATTTGTTGAAAGAATAATCAGATTCCACTTCTGTTAATTGCCTATTTATATCCTTTACTCATTGTTTCTATTTGGCAGGTGATGCTTTCTTGTTGATAGGCAGATCTTTATCTATTTTTTATATTATTCCCTAGTCAGGTTTAGTCACTGGGTATTATTCCTTATTCTGTCATCTACCTGTCTATGAACTTTGCCCATTACATGTCCTTCAACTGAACAGAAAACTTAATTCTGGTCTAATCAAATCCAACAATATTCTGCCTTGTGAGTCGTGCTTGGTGATTTTCTTAGTTTTTCCTCTTCTTAGGTCTCAAAGGAAATCTCTAATGTTATCTTCTAATAACTTTTCAGCCTTGCCTTTCACATTTAAATCTTTAAGCCACAAGAGGAATGTGTAAACCCACTTTTATTTTTCTCATGGAGTTGACCACTTTTCCCAGTACTGTATGCTAAATAATGTATGCCTCTTCATTGATTCACAATGTCATTGTTAGAGCGTATTAAGCTCTCCATGGATCTATTGCAAACTGTCTCCTCTGTTCTATTGGTTTATTTGTTCTGGTGACAAGCTGCTATGTATTTTTTATTACAATGGCTTGATAGGCTGTCAGTGCCTAGAAGGGTAAGATTTTATCTTGTTTCTTTTTTAAAGTAATATTAGCTATTGGTGGCCTCTATTCTTAATTATAAATTTTAAAGTAAAATGATGACATTTCCCAAAAATCCCACTGGGATTTTGATGAGAATTTCATTAAATTTGTGGATTAATTTACAGGAAAGTAAATCTAGATAATAATTGTCATCTCTTTCAAGATCACACTTTCTGTTATGGTTTTAAAATATATCCCATAGAGGTCTTCAGTTCGGTTCAGTTCAGTCGCTCAGTCATGTCCGACTCTTTGCGACCCCATGAATCGCAGCATGCCAGGCCTCCTTGTCCATCACCAACTGGCGGAGTTCACTCAGACTCACGTCCATCGAGTCAGTGATGCCATCCAGCCATCTCATCCTCTGTCGTCCTCTTCTCCTCCTGCCCACAATCCCTCCCAGCATCAGAGTCTTTTCCAATGAGTCGACTCTTCACATGAGGTGGCCAAAGTACTGGAGTTTCAGCTGTAGCATCATTCCTTCCAAAGAAATCCCAGGGCTGATCTCCTTCAGAATGGACTGGTTGGATCTCCTTGCAGTCCAAGGGACTCTCAAGAGTCTTCTCCAACACCACAGTTCAAAAGCATCAATTCTTCGGTGCTCAGTTTTCTTCACAGTCCAACTCTCACATCCATACATGACCAAAGGAAAAACCATAGCCTTTAGCTATTCTCAGTTTAAAACAAGATATTTCATGACTATGACATATATTTTATTATACTTTTTAGTCAGTTACTGTTGGTGTAGAAAAGTGCCATTGAGTCTTGTAAGTTGATATTGCATCTGACATAACTACTGAACTCCTGTTAATTGTAATAATTTGTTGGTTACTTCTTTATATTATAATCATGACTGCTAGAATGAATGACAATTTTCTCCCTTTCCTTCCAATCCTTATACTCTTGTTTGGTTTTGGTTTTTTCCTTAAAACATTAGCCAGGCCCCCATTATTATTTCAAAAGATAGTAGTAATAGAAGAGTATCTTTGTTTTCCTGACCTCAGAGGGAATTAGTTTCTCCAATAGATAATGTTATTTCTAGAATTTGATATATAACCTTCACCAAATTAAGGAAATCTCCATTATGCTTGTTTTGCCTAGTTTTCATCATAAGTAAGCACTGAATTTTATCAAGTAATTTTTCTGTATAAAATAAAATAATTTTATTATTTATCTCCTTAATTCTATATAGGTAGTGAATTTCACTGGAGGAGTTCGTAATGTTGGATGGTAATTTGGCTTTTGGGGTTAAACTCCCCTTGATCATGCTGTATTTTAATACATTGCTGAATTCAGTTAACTAATACTTTATTTAGGATTTTTTAAGTCTATATTTAAAAAGAAAATAGACCTATTATTTCCTAGTTTTGAATTATAGTTGTCTCATAAAATGATGTAGACAGCTTTCCTTTCTCCCTCCACCTCTATTTTGTGGAACATTTTATACAAGATTAATACTTGGATCTTCTGTGAAATTAGTAGAAGTCACCTTTAAAGTCATCCAGAATAACAGCTTTACTCACAGTAGCTAAAAGGTGGAAGCAATCCAAATGTTCATTAGTTGGTGAATAGATAAGTAAAATGTAGTACATATATGCAATGGAATATTATTCAGCTTTAAAAAGGAAAGGATTCTGACGCACGCTGCAATGTGGATGAACATTGAAGACACAGTGTTAAGTGAGATGTCAGTCACAAAATGACAAATACTGTATGCTTCTACTCATATGAGGTATTTAGAGTAGTCAAACTCATAAAGCAAAAAACAAAATGATAGTTGCCAGGGGAATGGGGGTGAGGGTTTTAATGGGCACGAAATTTCCACTGCAAGATGAAAAGTTTAGTGGGTGTATGTTGGTGATGACAACACAACGAAGTGAATTATACCAACGTGGGTGTGTGTGTGTGCACGCGCACGCCCACACGCGGGCGCTTAGTCAGGTCCGACTCTGTGACTCTGGACTGCTGTCCGCCAGTCTCCTCTGTCCATGGGATTCTCCAGGCAAGAATACTGGAGTGGGCTGCCATTTCCTCTTCCAAGGGATCCTCCCGACCCAGGAGTCAAACTCGTGTCTCCTGAATTGGCAGGAGGATTCTTTACCACTGAGCCACCAAGGAAGCCCTGAATTATACCAAACTGTACTACTTTAAAATGGTTAAATTGCTCAATTTTACGTTATATGTATTTTACCAAAATTGTAAAAATCATCTAGGGCTGAGTCTTTGGGGAAGAAGAGTTTTTTCACTACAATGTCAATTTCCAAACACCTTTTGATTTATTGAGGTTTACATTTTCTTCCTAGGCCATCACTGGAATATTTTTAGAAATTTACACATTTCATCTAGGTTTTCAATTTTATTAGCGTATAGTTGTTGATCATTCCTTTCTGTTGTTTTTAATATGTTGTATCTGGTTTTATTTCACCATTTCACTAGGGATGTCATTTTTATTTTCCTCTTTTTTTTCTTGATTGTTCTTTCCAGTTTTATGATTTCCTTAACTTCTAACTTTATCATTTCTGATTTTATTACTGCCCTTCTAATTTGTTTAATTTTTATCATATTGTTTAATTTTCAAATACATGGGGTTTTAATTCTGATTTTATTGCATTTGATTGGGAAACAGATCATCTGATATTAAGCAAAAAGAACTTAATAAGGTTTTTTTAATGGCCTGAAACCTTGCTACATAAGATGTAGTCCATGGACTAGTAGTACTGACACCTTCTAGAAGATTGTTAGAAAAGCAGAAACTCAGGTGTTTTCCCATCAACTGAAATAAAAATTGCATTTTACCAAGACTTCTATGATTTGTATGAAAATTACAAAGTGTAAGAAGTACTGGCCTCAAATTTGAGCAAATGAAGCATCTCACTTAGGAATATCTACACTGTTCTGAGGTCCTATTTCTCAGTTGCTCAGTCGTGCCTGACTCTGCAACCCCATGAATTGTAGCCCTCTGGTCTCCTCTGTCCTATCCCTCTGGTCTCCTACCTGGGATTTCCCAGGTCAAAATACTGGAGTGGGTTGCCATTTGCTTCTCCAGGGGATCTTCCCAATCAAACCTGCATCTCCTACATTGGCAGGCAGACTTTTTACCACGGAGCCACCAGGAAAGGGTCTAGTAATGTTCTGTTTCTCAATCAGAATGCAGGTATATGGGCATTCATTTTATTATTTTTTAAGTACAGAGATACATTTTATATACTTATTTGAATGTATATTTTGAATGCATTCAAAGAAATTTAGCCGCGTGGGGTATGAGCAATGCAAATAACCCAATCACACCTACGACAGGATGAACTTGTGTTATGCAGATTGCTTCACACAAGCCCAGGGGACTTCGTTACTAGTTCCAATTCCTTGTGACTAACAAGCTGCTTTTTATTTATGAGATGCAAGATGCATCTCTACATTCAGAAAAAATTTTTAAATGGGCAGATATGAGGTTCGGAACAGGTATTTTTAGAAACATGGTATTTACCAGGCCTGAGCTGGGAATCTTGCAAGTTGCTGGTTGCCAAATATACAGTCATGCTTGTTAAGTTGAGAGCCTCAAACCTAAAATCAGTGATCTTTCCTTTTATTTTTCAGCCTATGGGGGTAGAAGAAGATGCTGGAACAACTCAGGGCACTGCAAGAAAAAATGCGCTGCTGATGAAGTAGTAAGAGCAGTATGTAAGAATCGTCAATCCTGCTGTGTTTCACGGCAAGGACTAGTGGTTTTCGTCAAGGAAACTATCACTTCTTCCCCATCCACGAATGGTTGGGAAGAAGAGGCTATGGATAGAAGTGTATCAGTAGCATCTACTTCAACCTACTGGGAATAAATAACAGGAATAAAGAAGATTAAAAGTCTGACCCAGCCCTGAAAACCATATTTCTCTCCCACATGTTCTTCAAAGCTCACGACTTCCTCTTGACCATCACTCTCCCTATCTTCAAAGTGATAGCTTAAGTCGTGTAGATCAACACATTGAAAAATATCACAGTCACCCACTCCCACCTTCCATCAATGTGTAATTCTAGAGTAAAAGGCTGGGTAAAGAAGTCCCCCAAATTTCCAGCATTTCCAGTGGATAAACTCCTTGGTGCTTTTCTTGAAATTTCAAATTATTTCCACAAGTTTCAATCAATTTTTAGTGTTTCTAGTTTGTAGTTTACCTATGCACAGCCTTAATTACTTGAAGTATTCCAACTCTGATCTTCCCATTTGTCCTTCTGCCTTCTCAACAAGTGTTTTGGAATACCAGAGGCATTCCTTGTGTTAGTCCTGCCTCTTGATGGCAGCATAAATGGTGACAATAAAAATTCCAAGTCCTTGTGTTTAGGAGAGTAGTTCTAGGACACCAAAGGCTTTCTTTATAACAGCAGATACCTCAGATGAAAGGATGCATTTTATAAATGCCTTAACATTATCACTCACTGTAGGAAACTGGCTAGCTCAGGTATGAGCTATGAGAACTCCTTTTTACCCCAGTTGCTTCAAGGTTGGAGTAGAAGTTATTGAAAAGCTGGCTTCATAGACCCGTTTCCTTAACCAAGCCTTATTCACATACGGACATCCAAGGACTGGGATGATCCCTTAACTAGGGGTGAAAAGGTGGGTCCTTTTGTCCACCTTATTGCTGAAAGCTTTGTCTCCCCCTGTTGGCACAAACATATATTCACACCCTATCTCTTCTCAGAAAGGTCCATGAAAAAATAAAGTGCGGGCCTTGTTAAAAAAAAAAAAAGAAGAAGAAAGAAAGGTCCATGAAACTACCACATACTTCTACTTCTAATATTTTAAGTCTTTGAAAGGCTGAACCTCTGGTCTTTGGTTTCTGCTAACTTAAATTTATGGTGCCTTATTTCCTTGTGTGTTTTACAGTCTGGGGGGCTTCCCTTGTGGCTCAGCAGGTAAAGAACTACCTTCAATGCAGGAAACCTAGGTTCGATCTCTGGGTTGGGAAGATCTCCTGGAGAAGAGAATGGCTACCCACTCCAGTATTCTGGCCTGGAGAATTCCATGGACAGTATAGTCCATGGGGTCACAAAGAGTTGGATATGACTGAGCAACTTTCACTTTCCTTCCCTTTTTACAGTTTGGGGCTCTAATCTTTGCATTTTCCTTTATCTGAGTAAATTAGTTGGGTAGTGACCTAAAAGATTTCCCAGGTGTTTCAGTGCTTAAAAAAGAAAAAAATCCACCTGCCAATGCAGGAGCCACAGGAGACATGGATTCAACCTTTGGATTGGGAAGATCCCCCAGAGAAGGAAATGGCAACCCAGAATAGGAAAGATATCTTACCATGCAAAACTTAATCTCTCACTATGTTTTCCAATGGATGAGAAACACACAAGAGTGACAGGTGCATGAATTTTAATAAAGGAGTATTGGCAGCAGGTTGAGGATAGTGGACCACTAGCATTCAAGATACTTTTGGCCAGCGATTCTCTCGGCTCCAGTCATTTTTCCCTTCTTTGCCAGAAATGTCTATCCTTACAAAGAAAGGGAGGCAGCAGGGTTGATAATTTCTACAATAGAGGTAGGGCTCTTCAGACTGTCTGCAAGAAGGTCTACAGATTCCCAAGTCACCCATGCATCGAAGCATGTGACGTCTGCCTGGCCAAAAAAAAAAAAAATACAAATAGTTAATTTCTATTTAGCAGTAACAAATCTGACAAGTCAGGGAGCCTAGTGAAAGCATAAAGAGCTAAAACAGTAATAAGTACCATTTCACACCTGTTAAAGTGACCCAAACTCAGACTATTGAAAACAGTAAATGCTGGCAAGGAAGTGGAGCAATAGGAAGTCTCACTCATTGGTGGTGAGAAAGAAAAATGGTATAGCTTGGTGGTTTCTTACAAAACTAAGCATATTCTTACCCATGTGATCCTACAATTGCACTCCTTATTCTGTACCCAAAGGACTTGAAACTTTATGTCCAGACAAAAATCTGCACACAGCTTTGTTCATAAATGACAACATTTGGAGGCAACCAAGATGCCCTTCAGTAGGTGAGAAGATAAACTAAGACACATCCAGACAATGGGATATTATTCAGCTCTAAAAAAAAAAAAAAAAAAAAAAAAGAGCTATCAAGCTATGAATAGACACAGAGGAAGCTTAAATGCACATCACTAAGTGAAAGAAGCTGAACCAAGAAGCCTACCTACTGTATAATTCCAGCTATGTGACTTTCTGGAAAAGGATATGATAAAAAGATCATTGGTTGCCAGGGGTTGGAATGGGGGAAGAGATGAGTATGTAGGGCACCGATGATGTGGGGGGTGGTGAAGATAGTCTATGTGATACTATAATAGTGGATTCATGTCAATATACATTTGTCCAAATCCATAGAATGTACAACCCCAAGAGTGAATCTTCATGTGAAACTATGGACTTGGGGTGATTATGATGGGTTAATGTAGATATGTCAAGTGTAATAAATGCACAACTCTGGTGGCAGATGTTATAATAGAGGAGCCTTGAATGAGTAAGGGCAGACAGCGTATGGGAAATTTCTGTCCCTTCTTCTCAATTTTGCTGCGAACCTAAAACTGGCTTAAAAAAATAGAACCCGTTTTAGTGAATACCTTAAAATAAATAAAGCTGCTATAAACACTTGTCTATAGGTTTTTGGAACAACAATTTCATTTCTCTGGACTATATGCCCAAGAGTGCATTTGCTGTGTAGTATAGTCATTATATATTTAGTTTAGTTTTTATTTTTTTTTCTATTTTATTTATTTATTTTTTTTTTAATTTTATTTTATTTTTAAAATTTATAAAATTGTATTAGTTTTGCCAAATATCAAAATGAATCCGCCACAGGTATACAGTTTAGTTTAAAAAAAAAAAAACTGCCAAACTATTTTCTAGAGTATGGTTGTACCATTTAACATTCACTCAAGCAATGTATAAAAGAATCAGTTTCTCTGCATCATGGCTGGCATTTGGTATTGTCACTATTTTTAATTTTAATTGTTCTAATAGATATGTAAGGAATCTCATTGTGGTCTTAATTTAATTTGCATTTTTCTAATTGCTAGTGATGTTGAGCATCTTTTCATGTGCTCCTTTGCCATCCGTATAACCTCTTTAGTGAAATATCTTTTCACGTTTTTCTTCCAATTGGATTGTGTACTTTTTTCTGTTGAGTTTTGAGAGTTGTTTCTATATTCTAGATACAAGTTCTTTGTCACATATGTGGTTTGCAAATATTTCACCCAATTTTTTTTCCAATTTTTAATTTGTCTTTTCATCTGTCCTTTTCATAGGATCTCACAGAGTGAAAGTTTTAAATTTTTATTAAATCTATTTTTTTTTCTTTTATGGATTATGCTCTTCATCTCTAAGAACTCTTCACCTAGCCCTAGGTCTGAACATTTTTCCCGTGTTTTCTTCCAGAAGTTTACATTTTACTTTTAAATCTATGATACACTTTGGGTTAATTTTTGTGTAACTTGTTAGGTTTAGGTTGAGAGCCTTTTTTCTCTGCCTACAGGCTTCCAATTGCTCCAGCAATATTTATTGAAAAAGATATTTTCTTCTATTGAATTACTTTTGCACATTTGTGAAATATCAATTGGTTGCACTTGTGTAGGGCTATTTCTGTTCAATTGAACTGTGTGTCTATCCCTCCACCATGACCACACAGTCTTGGTTACTTTAGCTATGTAAGTCTTGAAATCTGGTAGAATAATTTCTCCACGTTTGTTCTTTGTTTTAGCTATTCTCATTCCTTTGCCAATTTCTCTACAGATGAAATATAGAGCAGACAATCTTATCTATATCCACAATAAACCTTATTGGAATTTTGATAGAAATTGTATAAAACGGATCTATAAATTTAAGGAGAATTTACATCTTTCCTATCTGAATCTTACAATCTATAATCACAATGTGTCTTCATTTATTTATATCTTCTTCGATTTTTTATCTACATTCTGTAATTTTTCAGTAAAATTTCTGTACATGTTTTATTAGATATTCACTTAAGCATCTTATTTTTTGGAATGATTGTGACTGATGTGTTTTTAATTTCAGTGTTCATATGATCTGTGATAGGACATAGCAATATAACTAATCTAATTTTAAAATTTTATTTATTTTTAATTGGAGAATAATTTCTTTACAATGTTGTGTTCATTTCTGCCATACATCCACAGGAATCAGCCATAGGTATACACGTGTCCCCTCCCTCTAGAACTTCCCTCCCATCTCCCACACTATCCCACTCCTCTAGGTTGTCTCAGAGCACCATGCTGAGCTCCCTGTGCTATACAGCAACTTCTCATTAGCTATCTGTTTTACAAATGCATGCATGTATGCTAAGTTGCTTCAGTCCTGTCTTACTCTTTGCAACTCTACAGACTGTAGCCCACCAGGCTCCTCTGTCCATGGGATTCTCTAGGCAAGAATACTGGAGTGGGTTGCCATGCCCTTCTCAAGGGGCTCTTCCCAACCCAGGGATCAAACTCGCATCTCTTACATCTCCTGCATTGGCAGGTAGATTCTTTTCCACTAGCGCCACCTGGAAAGCCCAGTTTACAAACGATAATGTATATAATATTTTACAAATGGTAATGTATATAAAAATGAAGATTAATCCTTTGTCAGTTGCTTCATTTGCAATTATTTTCTCTCATTCTGAGGGTTGTCTTTTCATCTTGTTCAGTTTCCTTTGCTGTGCAAAAGCTTTTAAGGTTAATTAGACTCCATTTATGGGCTTCCCTGGTGGCTCATATGATAAAGAATGGCCACTCTTTCAGTTTGTTCCACCCTCTCCTTCCCTCACTGTGTCCATAAGTCTGTTCTCCATGTCTGAGTCTCTATTCCTGTCCTGCAAATAAGTTCATCACTACCATTTTTCTAGATTCCATATATATGCGTTAATATACAATATTTGTTTTTCTCTTTCTGACTTACTTCACTCCATACAACAGACTCTAGGTTCATCCACCTCACTGGAACTGACTCAAATTTGTTCTGTTTTACGGTTAATACTCCATTGTATATATGTACTACAACTTCTTTATCCATTCATCTGTTGACGGACATCTAATTTGATTCCATGTCCTGGCTATTGTAAATAGTGTTGCAATGAACATTGGAATACATATGTATTTTTAAACCGTGGCTTTCTCAGCTGGGTCATATGGTAGTTTTATTCCTAGTTTTTTAGGACTCTCCATACTGTTCTCCATAGTGGCTGGATCAATTTACATTCCCATTAACAGTGCAGGAGGGTTCCCTTTTCCCCAAATCCTCTCCAGCATGTATTTTTTGTGGATTTTTTTATGATGGGCATTCTGACTGGTGTGAGGTGACACTTCACTGTAGTTTTGCTTTGCATTTCTCTAATAATAAGCATTGTTGAGCATTTTTTTTTCATGTGTTTATTAGCCATCTAGATGTCTTCTTTCAGAGAAGGCAATGGCACCCCACTCCAGTACTCTTGCCTGGAAAACCCCATGGATGGAGGAGCCTGGTAGGCTGCAGTCCATGGGGTCCCTAAGAGTCGGACACGACTGAGCGACTTCACTTTCACTTTTCACTTTCATGCATTGGAGAAGGAAATGGCAACCCACTCCAGTGTTCTTGCCTGGAGAATCCCAGGGATGGGGGAGCCTGGTGGGCTTCCGTCTATGGGGTTGCACAGAGTCGGACACGACTGAAGCAACTTAGCAGCAGCAGCAGCAGCAGATGTCTTCTTTGGAAAAAATGTCTGTTTGGGTCTTCTGCCCATTTTTTGATCGGGTTGTTTATTTTTCTGATGTTGAACTGCATGAGCTGCTTATATATTTTGAAGATTAATCCTTTGTCAGCTGCTTCATTTGCAATTATTGTCTCTCATTCTGAGGGTTGTCTTTTCATCTTGTTTACAGTTTCCTTTGCTGTGCAAAAGCTTTTAAGTTTAATTAGGTTCCATTTATGGCCTTCCCTGGTAGCTCATATGGTAAAGAATCCACCTATAATGCAGGAGACCCCAGTTCGATCCCTGGGTTGGGAAGATCCTCTGGAGAAGAGAATGGCTACTTACTCTAGTATTCTTGCCTGGAGAATCCCATGAACAGAGGAACCTGGAGGGGTTCCTCTAGCCTATGGGGGACCCCCATAGGCTTTGTGATCTATGGGGTCACAAAGAGTTGGACATGACTGAGCAATTAATATTTTCACTTTCAGCTTCTATTTGTTTATTTTTGCTTTTATCTCCGTTACTTTGGGAGGTGGATCGTAGATGATCTTGCTATGATTTATGTTGAAAAGTCTTCTGCCTATGTTTTCATCTAAGAGTTTTATAGTTTCTGGTCTTACATTTAGGTCTTTAATCCATTTTGAGCTTATCGTTATGTATGGTGTTAGGATGTGTTCTAATTTCATTCTTCCACACGTAGCTGTCCTGTTTTCCCAGCACCACGTATTGAAGAGACTATCTTTTCTGCATTGTATGGTCTTGTCTCATTTGTCAAAGATAAGGTGCCCAGAAGTGTGTGGTTTTATCTCTGGGCTTTCTATCTTGTTCCATTGGTCTATATTTCTGTTTTTGTGCCAATACATACTGTCTTGATGACTGTAACTTTGTAGTATAGTCTGAAATTAGAAAGGTTGATTCTTCCAGCTCCATTTTTCTTTCTCAAGATTGCTTTGGCTATGTGGAGTCTTTTGTGTTTCCATACAAATTGAGAAATTTTTTGTTCTAATTCTGTGAAAGATACCACTGGTAATTTGATAGGGATTCCACTGAATCTATAGGTTGTTTTAGGTAGTATCATCATTAGAAATACAACTAATGTTTGTATGTTTATCTTGTATCATGTGACCTTACTAAACTTACTCATTGTTCTAGATTTTTTCGTAGATTCTCTTGTATTTTCTGCATAAGTCATTATGACATCTGCAAATATAATTTTATTTCTTCTTTTCTAATCTATATGCCTTTTATTTCCTTTTCTTGCCTTAATGCACTATCTAGAACTCCCCAGAATTAAAAGGAATGAACCATTGATCCATATAATTTGGGTAGATCTCAAGAACATAATGTTGAGTGAAAAAAAAGTCAGTCTCAAAAGATCAAATATGATTCCATTTATACAAGTCTTGAAATGACAAAATTATAGAGATGGGAAACAGATTAGTAGTTATCAGGGATTAGGGGTAGTGACAGAAGGTGAGGGCAAAGAGGAGAGTCTGTGCCACTAGAAAGGAATAGCAGGAAGGAGATCTTTTTGGTGACAGAAGGGTTCTGTAATCTTGATCATAATAATGGTCACATTATTATGACTTGTGATAAAATGTCATGGAAGTAGGCACATTCATTGCACCAGTATCAGTTGTACTGCTGTACAAACAGAGGCTGACTTGAGCTGAAGTTACACCAGCAGGCCTATGTATCAACCTGAAAAAAAAGTCCAGGATGGACACCCAGTCTTCCTTGCTTTGGGGTCACAATGCTTCTACAGCTGCCAGGTCAACCCCTCCCCCCCCGCACCCCAGGGGGCTCTGCTCTCCCCTGCTAAAGTTCCTATTCTTCCTCCTCATCTCTCAGCCTACAAGGAATAAAAAGAAAGATTCAAGTAGGCCTTCCAAAAGCAAAAACAACTCTTTCTGCCATATCCCCGGAGAAAAGATTCCTTTCCATTTTCCTTGAGAAGAAGGGCCAATGTGAGATTTACATCCAAAAGTGTACACAGAAGAGTGCATTTGACATGGTAAAGCAAGCAGGCCAGCCTGCTTCAACCTTTCTCCCCTGGAGAAAGGCCATGGCACTCCAGAAAGAAGTTTCAAAAGTGCTCAAACTACCCTCAAAGCTTTTGTTGGGGTCTTTGCACCTCTTAGCACCTGCACTCCTACTAGCCCCCATCACTGTGCCCCACCACTCTCTTATCACCATGGCAACCTAACATCACCTTCAGTGTCCCCGCAGCCCTCTCACCAGCAGCCAGAGAAAATCTGCTTATTTATCCCAGTATTGTCTTGGACCCACTTCTGAAAATGGATCACTTTTCCTCCTTGGGCCTCAGTTTCCCAATCTGTGAAATGGGAAGACAGAGGAAAGTTGCCTAGACCAGAGATTCTCATAGTTTTGGAGCTATCTGGAATATAGGACGGGGAGTTGTGGGGTCTAGGGTTTTATTTCCCAAAAGAATAATCTAAGAGAATTTTCAAAATTTCACATGCCCAGACCCCAGAGACTCAAGTTCAGAGATTCAGACAAGAGAGTTATGTGTCTTCTGAAGACTTATGGTGACTCAACAGTGAGTTCCAAGCCCTTTTTTCATCCCACCATCGTATCACTCCCCATGGCTGTCTCTACCTAAAGTACAGAGGAGGTTCTTAATAAATGTTGTTGACTGAGTGAAAAAGCCATGCCTCATAGTGAATTAATTTGGTGAGAGTATGACTGGCTGTGTGTGAAGAAGTTAACACCAGGCCCCAGGTATTGGGGAATCCCTAGGCTCTTCCCTTTCTAACTGTGAAACCTGTGTATTTTAAGAGCAAACTAATGAATAAATTGTAAGAATCCCCTTGAGCAAGGCTCCAGAGCTGCTCTGCAACCTTCCTAATATGCCAGCTGGAGCCAAATTCACCTGAGACAGTGGGACTCTGATCCCTCTAGCCCAGAAAGGATCCCACCCTGAATGATGCTTGATGCAGCAGCTATTTATAAAACTCCCCCCACACACCAAATCCACTTGTACTTTCACATACGAATTCATAATTCACCTATTCATTCACCCAGGACACACTATGTCAAATCTGACCCAAGTGCTGGACTTAACAACAAGCATACTGATGTAAATAAGAGTGATCTCAACCCCCAAGGCTTTCCATCTGGTGTGTGTGTACTTGGGGATTAGTGAGAAGGAAACAGTGATGAATAATTATACAAGAACACAATACGTGCCCTAAGAATGGCTTGCTGTGGGCATCTGAAAACAACCTGGGAAGAAAGGACTGTGTTGGTCCCTGCGGCTCTGCAGATACCTACCTCACAGAGCTATTTCAGAGGAGTGACAGTTTGGTTCAAACTTTGTGATTTAAAAGTTTGTCAAGTAGTTATTCTTTTAAATAAAAGCAACATATCTAAAATTAAAAAGTAAAAAAAGATGAATACTTTGTGAAGCTAGTCAGAACTCAGTTTGAACACCTCCTCTATCTTAATGTTGTGCAACCTTGGCTAATTATATCACCTCTCTAAACCTCAGTTTCTGCATCAGTAAGATAGGGATAATAAGAGGGTTGTGTAAGAATAGGATGATTTCAAGTCTATAAGCACCCATCACTGTGCCTGTCACATAAGAAGTGTCAATGACTATTTTATAGCTACTGTTATTGTAATCATTAAGAAACAGTGAGACAGAGCTCCTGTGCACGCTTTTAATGGTAGGGGCATTAGCTGGGCTTTGAAGGATGAGAAGGAGTTTATCACAGAGATGAGCCTAGAGATGGGGACAAGGTGAAGGGGAACCATGGACCAAGGCAGCAGGAGGGGCAGGGGAGGACGGTAAGAGCTGAAAGAGAAAGTCTGTGAGGAGCAGCCATGGTAAATGAAGCTGAGTTATCATTTCAATGAGTAAATTTATGTGCTTTATCCTTCTTTAGTACTTGGAAACCTTCTGATTCTTTGGGCTGTGGTCTCTTGAGCATCAAAAGGCATGTCAGCCAGCTTCCTTAGAAATCCAAGGATTTGGGCTCAGCTAAGTCCCTGTCCACCACAGCTCATTCACTCCAAAACCAGGCCAACTGTCTCAGCCTAAAGAGGCTCCCACTCACTAGGGATTAAGTCTCTTGGCTTCCCACACATGCTCTTCAGTCCATTCCAGCTCCAACAGCCTTCCCTGCAGCTGGCAGATGAAGAATTATGTTCAGGACTGCAATAATTACCCAACTGCCGCAGCCAAGCCCCAGAGACATCTCTTTGCTAACTCTTAACACCCTTCCTGCCATTTCCCCACCCTCAATCCATTTGGAGTATCATTCCTCATGATTGACAGACACAAGAAACAGATTTGCAAGTTTTAATGGAATGTAGGAACTAAAGAACAGGAAACAAAGTCATTTCTATCCACGATTTCCACGTATCTTCCCTGTGTTGACAAGTTTGGCCTTAACTGTCTCCTTCTTGTTTCACTTGAGGAGTGGTCCAAGGGAGGATTTGATCAATTGTCATTGGTACGATTGTCAAATAACGACTAAGGATACAGCATCGTTTACGATTGGAGCAGCGTGTGACACTGTCTTCATCATTTTTGCACACCAACCGGCATTTTCCCTTCATCCAACATTCTTCCTCTGGACATAGGAACACCCATTAAGTAGATGTTAGTATTCCTCAGCTGGATAGACAAGGGGAAGCAGAGGAGGTGTAGGAGTTCGGGGGAGGAGTGGAGGGAGAGAGTTAATGCTAGACCCAGTCCCAGGAAGGGAGAGAAGAGACCTCACAAGGGGAGAGAATTGAGGCAATTTTTCCAAGGTTGGGAACTCAAGGGTTTTAAGAAGCCTTTTTCATAATCTCACATTTCTGTCTTCCTATCCCCCCACCTCCTGCTCCTAACTTTGAGATCAAATGATGCCAATAAAGTTCCCACCTAACAGAGCTTGGGAATGATGGAAAAAGGACAGTGAACATCTGTCTTATTAGGGAATGAAAGAGATTCCCTCACATTTCCACAGATTCAGCTCTTTATCAGTTGTCTAGCTTGAACCCAACAAATCCCAACTCCAACCCAACTCAATCTCCAATCCTCCTTGACCAATTCAAACTCAAAATTGAATTCACCAATTTAAACTCAAATACCCAGGCCAATTTTAATTAGAACTCCCAGCTTTACCCAACTCAATGCCCCTGGAGCCCTAACTCCCAGTCAAACCCAAGTCTAATCAAGTCACCAACTTCAATCCTAAGCAGCATTCCATCACCTAGCTGAACCTCAGGCACCCGGGCACCATCCAGTACCAACTGTCAACCTCAGTCCAAGCCCCAATCTAATTCCCAACACCAAATCCACTCAACTCAAAATTCCATACCCCCTCCAGCCTACTCCAAACCATCAAGGAAGCCCAACTCCTCACCTCTGGCTCTTCCTCATTTTCCCGCTATCACTCCAATCCAAAGTCTTGCCACCCCATCACAACTCACCCTCAACCTTCAATGTAATCTCCCAAACCCCTAAGAAGTCCCCAACCCGCACCAGACCCTTTACCCCTAAGCCCTCCTCCATAATGCCAGCAGAATACCAGCCTTCCCTTCAGTGTTAGGTACTCCAAATATCTCCATCCCCCTACCTTGGCAAAAAAAAAAAAAAAAAAAAAGAATCAGGGAGAGATGTGAACATGAGATGATTATGAGAAAACGTCCCAAAACCACATGAATTGAGAAAGGGCTTCAGATGCTGTCCACAGTGAGGGGGAAGAGGAGGGAGAGACATTTATGACCAAGATCCCAGACATTTGAGAGACACCCGAATTACCTGATACCACTGGTTCCATGACCAGAAGGATGGCAAGAAACAGGAAAAGAAACTTCATGACTGGAAGGTCACAGGAGAAGGACGTGGTTGTGCTGCAGGCTATGGAGAATAGAGCTATCCTCTGCAGGGATGAGTCTTGTTTTCATTGGCAGGACCGTGGGCAGTGAATTACAGCAGAAGAGGATTTATATCAGATCAAACAAGCCAAAGGACAATGTGTAGCAGATTCTGCAGCAAAGAACGAGACGAGAGCGTGGGAAACCGGCCAGCATCCGTGCCAAAAGGGCTTTTCTCTCCTAGTAAGGAGACAGGCAAATTAAAGCTGTTTGGCCTTTTGAGATCCACAAAGGGATTAATCAATTAATGCATATCAAGACACATTTAATTTTTTTCTTTTTTTAATTAAATTTATTTGTTTTTAATTGAAGGATAATTGCTTTACAGTATCATGTTGGTTTCAGCCAAATATCAACATGAATCAGCCATAGGTATACATGTGTCCCCTCCCTCTTGAACATCCCTCCCACTTTCCCCTGCATCCCACCCCTCTAGGTTGTTACAGAGCCCCAATTTGAGTTCCCTGAGTCATACAGCAAATTCCTATTGGCTATCTATTTTACACATGGTAATGTATGTTTCCATGTTACTCTCTTCATGCATCCCACACTCTCCTTACTCCCCGCCCCCTGCCCTGTGTCCCTAAGTCAAATATTTAATTTTTTAAAAATTCTTATTCTCAACTTTCTAACAGAAAATTCACACGTGTATGTCTTTCTGAACTTTGAACTTGCCAATCTCATTCTCAGCTCAGACCCTTAGCATTTATAACTTGCTCTTCCTATAAAGTTCTTCCTTCAGACTGGCTCCTGTTCACCATTCAGTCTCATCTTAAATGTCACTTCTCGGAGAGGCTTTTCCTGGTCACCTTAGATTAAGGGTACTCCCACACACACAGTCACTCTGTATCATAATAACTTGTTTTGTGACCTTCATATAGTTACTTGTTCCTTTTCAATTTATTCTACATGATTAATCTTTGCCTCTCCCATTAGAATGTCAGAAATTTGCTTTGTGACTCCAGTGCCCATAATAATATCACCTGGTGTATTAATCAGGATATTAATTCAACTGTTTTAATACATTATCTCCCCAAACAGTAATTCGAAGAGACAGACATTGATTTCCATCTTATGTAAAAGAAATTTCTTTCTTATGTAAAAAGCTTCATCAGTAAAAGCAAGGGCTTCCTTGGCAGCTCAATTGGTAAAGAGCCAGGCTACAATGCAGGAGACCTGGGTTGAATCCCTGGGTTGGGAAGATCCCCTGGAGAAGGAAATGGCAACCCACTCTAGTATTCTTGTCTGGTAAATCCCACTGACAAAGGAGCCTGGTGGGCTACAGTCCAAGGGGTCACAAAGAGTTGGACATGACTTAGTGACTAAACTAAAAACCATGCCATTAAAAGTAGGGCACAAGATTCCTTCTGATTTGATGCGGTGCCATTCCTATCAGGCAGCTTCATTTGATGCTCTGGTTCTCAGGAAGAAGAGAAAGAAGGAAAGGAAGTGCACCATTTTTCCTTTAAGGATCCCATCCAGAATCTGCACACATCACTTCCATTCCAGTCCATTGGCCAGAGCTCATTCAAACAGATATATCTAGCTGGACGGTAGGCTGGAAATAGTTTCTTTATTCTGGGCAACCGTGGCTAGCTGAAGTTCAGGGGTTGTCTTACTAAGAAGAACGGGAAGACAGATACTAGAGAAGAGCTAGCAATTTCGGACACACTTAGCACATTGCAGGTGCTTCAAAAATGTTGTAGACTGAGTAAATATCTTACACATTGAATAAGGTTATAAGAAATAATCTAAAGGGGAGGCAACTCAAGTCATTCTAGAGTGTAGAGAAAGCATATGGACTGTGCCCCTTCAGTCAAGCTTCAGAAGAAGCTGAATAAGAGCTGGACCCTTTAAGATACTATACACTGTTATAAACTAGATAACTAATAAGAACCTACTGCATAGCACAGGCAACTCTACTAAATATTCTGCAATGACCTATATGTGGATAGAATCTTAAAAACAGTGGATACATATATATGCATAACTGATTCACATAAAAGGTGTGAGAGAAGGAAAACACCACTGAAAGTTGGAGTCCTCAGAGAAGACACTCTCTCCCAAGCTATGGGAGTGGCCACAATAACCAGCTAATTAGCACTGACCCTCTGCTAGGTTGGGCTTCCCTGGTAGCTTAGATGGTAAAGAATCCTGCAATGTGGGAGACCTGGGTTCGATCCCTGGGTTGGGAAGATCCCCTGGAGAAGGGAATGGCTACCCACTCCAGTATTCTGGCCTGGAGAATTCCACGGACTGTATAGTCCATGGGGTCACAAAGAGTTGGGTACAACTGAGCAACTTTCACTTTCACTCTGCTAGGTTGGTGACAAGTATTTCACAAGTATAGTCTCACTTCATCCTCACAACACCAATAGAGTTCCTGCCTCGTTGTTCTAGCTTGGACACTAAATACAGAAGCACAAGCAATTTGCCCAACTCTGACCAAATGGGGATTTCAGGATTTGAACTCAGTTCTGACTGGCTCCCAGTTATGGTACTTCTATCCACAACCTGGTCTCCCATTGTTTCTTCAGACTTGGAATAGCAAGGGTCCCTTCTAAGTGAGGAAGCCAGTCAAAAGGAAACCTCTAGTGATTCTTGCCTAGAAAAATTTGAAGAGCTCCTGCAGAAAGTAGGCACAGGTAAGATCAGAGAAATGAGGGTCACTTGCTTGTGACCCTCCTTATTTATAACACATTTATTGAAGTATAATTTACATGCCATAAAATCCACTCATTAAGTGCAAAAAGCAATGAATTATGCAGAGCTGTACCTCTGTCACTATTGTCGAATCTTGAATATTTCCATCACCCCCAAAATATCCCTCACATCCATTTGTAGTTACTACCCTTTCCCACCCCCAGCCATGATGGAACCACTGTTTATAAGAATACCATCAACTATGTATTAAATATCATCTGGGGTTAACCCTCTCAAGGAAAAGGTATGTATGACTATGGATGAAGCCATGGCTCAGGGGATAACATGAATAAACCAGGGCCACTGAGGCGGTCAGGATTCAAACTCAGAACTCTCTCCAAAAGGGTCCAGATCAAGGGGAAGATCCTGAAGAAATATATTTGTAAAGAGTGGGAAATGTATCATTTTTTAAGCTGAGGTGAAATACACTGCATAACAAGAGATATTGAAAATACAAAAGAAGACAGAGTTTCTGGTGGAGAAAAATTCTAGACAAGCCAAAGGGAATGGAGTCAAAGAATTAGATAAAAACACTGGACCTTAATAGAGGAAGACTTCTTTTGAGAGAAAGGGGGTTTATAGAATGACTTCATAGCATTGCTCTTAAAACCTGAAACTTTTATGTCAAAAGTGAAAGTGAAAGTCACTCAGTTTGTGTCCAGCTCTTTGTGACCCCATGGACTGAAGTCCATGGCATTGTCCCATCCAGAATATAGGAGTGGGTAGCCTTTCTCTTCTCCAGGGGATCTTCCCAACCCAGAGATTGAACCCAGGTCTTCTGCATTACAGGTGGATTCTTTACCAGCTGAGCCACAAGGGAAGCCCAAGAATACTGAAGTGGGTAGCCTATCCCTTCTCCAGCAGATCTTCCCAATCCAGGAATCAAACCAGGGTCTCCTGCATTGCAGGCGGATTCTTTACCAGCTGAGCTATCAGGGAAACCCTTTTTTTGTCAAACAAACCTGAATTCAAATCCACCTCTGCAAGTTGCTCTCTATGTGACTACTGTAGAGATTTGTCTGTTTGGGGTTTTTTGTCTTGTTTACCATTCATGACAGTCTCATCTTGTCTCATCTTCCCATTTGGAGGGAATCCTGTCACCATAGCGGTCTTGTGGAGGGACAGTGTCACCTCCCATTGTTCAAATACTTGTTTTCCTGCCTCTCTTGCAGCTGAGGTGTGAGCATGTGGCCTAGGCTCAGCCAATTAGATTCCCTTTCTGTTCTTTGAATCAAGTGCTTGGGATTCCAGGGAGCGGTAACAGTGGAGGGCTTACCTTAGCAAAAGAACCCACCCACAATGAAAGCCAGTGCCCTGGTCAGTAGGGAAGCATAGTAACGAGGAGTGGAGTTCAGGGTCCCAAACAATGGGGTTCAACAGCAGCTCTATCCTCACTACTGGGTCTGAAGGCTGATTCTTCCCCTTGGCTCCATCTACCCCACCATTTTCTCAGCTTGACTCCATGCATCCTCTGAGCTGCCAAATAGTCAAAGTTTCATTTGCTAAAAACCCTAACTGATGCAGTGAGCATGGGCAAATTGTTTAACCAATTTGGGGATGATAATCATATGTACCTGATGGTTTGCTGTGTCCTTTAAGTGGTTAAAAATGTCTATCCAGTGTTTAGTGCAGTGCATGACTGGTAATAACACACTTTACTTACAATTTTTTTGTTTTTCTTTTTAATATTTATTTATTTATTTTTGGCTGCACTGGGTCAGCCTCACTGCACACAGGCTTTCTCTATTTGCCACAAGCAGGGGGTACTCTTCATTGCAGTGCGTGGACTTCTCACTGCAGTGTCTTCTCTTGCTGCAGAGTATGGGCTTTGTTGCTCCATGGCACGTGGGATTTTCCCAGACTGGGGATCGAACCTATGTCCCCTGCATTGGCAGGCAGATTCTTAACCACTAGATAGCCAGGGAAGTCCCAATTTCTTTGTTTTGAGGTGAGAGAGAAAGGAATGGGAACCTTGAGCAGGTTCAGCTTCTACAGTCTCAGTGACAGTGGAGCTAAATTCCTCAGTGGGGTGGAGAGATGGGACTTGCAGAAAATGAATAGAAATGAATAGTCTTGAGAGGCCACCATGGGTGATGGAGTCTGAGAGGGAAAACCCGTGAGCAGGGCCAGGGCTGGAAGGCCCAATAGGAAAACTGTACATCCTCAGGAATCACGGCAAGGCATAGGCCAAAGATAAAGTCAAAAAATCTGAAAATCTGTTTTCGCTTCAGCCTAAGAATATGTTTTGTGTCATTCTTCAGAAGTACATTCTTTTTCCAGAGTTGACTGTTGCTTGATTTTGAAAGCCACTTGGGCAGCACCATGAACTCTGTGCTTAAGGTCACTGGCTCTAGGTGTTGGCAGGATTTGCTCAGTGGGCAATGGAGCTGCTCAGGATGAGGGAATGTGGGGGCAGTATCCAGCTATGTGATGGAGATGCCAGGGGTTGGGTTTGGCTCAGGGTTAGGAGCTGAGCACCTTATTCTGTATCCTCAGTGATATCAGTCAGTGAAAAAGATGGTTTATTTCAATGCTGCAGAACTCAGCATTGAATGAGACAACATTGCAAAATGTTGACAAACTTGTATTCTGAAGTAAGATTCCTGGTTGCATCATCTTGGAAATTTTCATTAACTCTGTACCTGTTTCCTCAGCTATACAGTGGGGTAGTAATAGTATTTTTTTCTTAAGGTTGTTAATGAAGATCAAATGAGTGAATACTATAAAGCACTTAGAACACCACCTGACATTTAGTGACTGCAGTATTTGCTGTGATTACTGAAATAAATCAGAGGATTCCAACCCAGATTCCAGGCCCTTCCTCTTTGCAATATTTCATAAGCCACCTATGAATCCTTGTATACACAGATTGCCCAAGAAGCTCTGCAATGATTCAGAGAAATGGCCTTGACTGAGATAAGGAGAAATTGAAAGAGTTGGTATAATTGCTATGGCACATTCATATTTGGGTGTCTGCATTTATGTATTACATTTTTTTATATTGTAAGTGGCTCAGGTGGTAAAGAATCTGCTTGCAGTGCAGGAGATGCAAGTTCAATCCCTGGGTCAGTAAGATCCCCTGGAGAAAGAAGTTGCAACCCACTCTAGTATTCTTGCCTGAAGAATTCCGTGGAAAAGGGGCCTGGTGGGCTACAGACCATGGGGTCGCGAAGAGTCAGACAAGATTGAGTGACTAACAATTTCAACTTCAATATGTACACATATAAAATCTAAAAATAGCTGTGTATGCTCAAATATATATTTTATGTTTATTTTGTGCATGTGTTGTTTGTATTTTGTATACATGAGTATTTGGATGTGCAAGAATGTTTGTAGTTGCCTGCATTTTGTGTGTAGATGTGTAACTGGTATGTGGGCAAGTGTTTGTGTACTTCTGAGTATATATGTGCTTCTGTGTTTCTTCTCAGATCTTCAAATGCCATGGCCTAGAGCTCCATCCGTGACAGTTGCATGGTGATTTTTCTGCTGAGCTGGGAAATCTGGGCCATGGCTAAGGGGGCTGAGGGGGAACAGGGAACAGGGGCTGTCGAGATGGCCAAGCTCAAGCCGCTGTGGGAGAAGGTGGCAGGAGACAGGGAAAGAGGCAGGCTTTGGTCAGAGTCAACTTAGACCCCGGTTATTGTATGGTATTACCTGGGACCCGCCAAGACCAGAACAAACTGTAGTCTTGGCCTTTGTAATGCCTCCCACATGGGTACATTCCGGCCTGGCCAGTGCTCTGAGACTGGCACCACCCACCCCTGAAATCTTTACAAGTTGCATTTTGAAGTTTTTGAAGGGACTGCCCACTTCCTACAGCCTGAATCCCACGGTAGAGAGGAGGAGGGAAGTACCAATTATCAAGTTCCCAGGGCAAGTATTTTTACCTGATCTCATTTATTCCTCCCACCAACCTTGTTAATAACATAACAAGAAGGTAAAAGAAATGAGAATCATAGAATCACCACCTTTTACAGACATTTCTCACTCTCATACATTTATATCATTTCCTCATTTCCCAGCAAGGAAGGTAAAGTATCCAGGTGAACATCTGTAGCTCAGAGAAGGGTGATATGAATGTCAAGGCCATATGAAAGTGTGTGTTTAGGAGGCGGGCTACTAAAGAGGGTGTGGATGCTAGAGAAACCCCTACAGCAAGATAGCCCCAACTATGTCTCGTTTCAAGCAATGTTCTGTAAAAGAAATAGATACTAGTAAAAAAAAAATATTCTAAAATTCTTTAAAATATTAATAGTCACATACCAGTTATGAATGCCCCACTACATTCAAGACTTGGGAAATGCTGCATTTCTTTTTTTTTTTAAATTTCACTCCAAGATACCACTTGCAAAGTAAGTGAGATGTCCAGAGCCAGTTGTTACTGGGGTTTCCTGATCTTCTCCACTTGTTCCTCATGGTTCTGGGAAATGAGGAAGGACCTGATTCCTATTTCATGATGATGATGTTCATTTCTCTTTTCCTCATGTCAGGATACTGCTGATGAACTCTGACCAGTTACTCACTGGGCAGCTGGAGAACTGCTCACCACCATGGCTTTCTCCACTGACCTCAAGTCCAACCTGGAGGCCTTTGCTGCTTCTCTCAGGACCACGAACCTAGTGGCTGGGTCCACAGCCTCTGCCTGCCATGCTGGCAACCCCATCTGAGTACCTGTCACCTTGGAGTACTTTATCAAACACCAATGAAACCAAACCCCATCTCTTCTCCCAGTCAAGGAGATTCAACACCCCCAAATGATGGGCTTCTCTTCCTCTCTTGACCCTAAGACAAAGTCTTCATCCCACTTCTGAGACAATCCAATCTAACTGTTCTCTTGCACCGAGGCCTCCCTAACAAAGATGAGGGCAGAGGGAGAGACAAGGTTGGCTTCAGAACACAAACTCACACACACACACACTCAATTCTCCAGTGAAAAAGGAGGAACACAAAGTATCCTGGCTTTCCTACCAATAACTGGGCAGAAAAAAAAAATTATATTTGTACTCTTTTTGCTGATGCTTTAAGAAAATGGATAAATAAATTATCAGGTAATTGCTGATAATCTTAATTTATCACTCTGCCACAATGTTTGTTTAAAAATTCTAATACATTTATATTGCTAATCTCATTAATGTGCAATAATGGTTCTTTTAGGGAAAGGCATGCTGTCCTCAAGAACTCTCGATATTCACTTGACTCACAAAAGCATACCTTTCAATCTGCTCAGCAATAATAGAAGGATTGACCAATGTATGACAGCAATGGACAGTGTCACCCATTCCTGTTAAGCATCTTGCCTTATTATCTCAACATGTATTTTTTGTATCATTTCATGCTTATTCAAGGCTTCCTTGGTGGCTCAGACGGTAAAGCATCTGCCTGCAGTGCGGGAGACCCGGGTTCCATCCCTGGGTTGGGAAGATCCCCTGGAGAAGGAAATGGCAACCCACTCCAGTACTCTTGCCTGGAAAATTCCGTGGACTGAGGAGCCTGGTAGGCTACAGTCCATGGGTTCGCAAAGAGTCGGACACAACTGAGCAACTTCACTTTCACTTTCATGCTTATTCATATCAGACACTTACACTATTCTAATGTGAAGCTATGCCTAAAAGAAGGAATTTTCTTGCAAGGCCATTTCTAACATCTATTTTAAGCCAAACATATAAGTAATTAAGTCAGACAATTGCTAAAATAATATTGGTTGAGTCCCCAGTTTATGCCGATTCTGTTCTGGGACAGAAAATGAATCAGCTGTGGTCTCTGTCTTCCTGGAGATTACTGCTGCTGCTAAGTCGCTTCAGTCGTGTCTGACTCTGTGCGACCCCAGAGACGGCAGCCCACCAGGCTCCCCCGTCCCTGGGGTTCTCCAGGCAAGAACACTGGAGTGGGTTGCCATTTCCTTCTCCTATCCTGGAGATTACAGTCTATCATAAAGACAAACATTGAACAAACATAAGTACAGGTGTGGTGGGTGCTGAAAAAGGGAAATGCAGGATGCCATCGACAAAGTCGGGATTAGGGTGAGGGGAAGGAGGTGCCTAGTGTGCAACATGTAAGGAGACACTTGCAAGACCTTGATGGTGAGTGCCTCCTTCTAGGTTGCACTCTGGGCACCTTCCTCTTCTCTCCCTTGTCCTGGCCTTGGCAATCAGAAAGATCAAAGTGGAAGAGAAAACACTCCAGGTAAGAGGAAAGGGTTGAGGATAATAGTCCCTAGTAGTGATCGCTTGGTGCCGCATCTTTGGACACTCAGCATCTGAATCCCTTTTCATCTGGGAATAATTCTCCATTCTTTGGATCTTGATGGAAAGGAGGGCTGATCTTCTACTACAGAAAGTTGTTGTTGTTGTTCAGTTGCCCAGTTGTGTCCGACTCTTTGTGGCCCCACGGACTACAGCACGCCAAGCCTCTCTGTCCCTCACCATCTCCCAAAGTTTGCCCAAGTTCATGTCCATTGCATTGGTGATGCCATCCAGCCATCTCATCCTCTGATACCCTCTTCTCCTTCTGCCCTCAATCTTTCCCAGCATCAGGGACTTTTCCAATGAGTTGGCTGTTCACATCAGATGACCAAAATTCAGCCTCAGCATCAGTCCTTCCAATGAGTATCCAGGGTTTATTTCCTAAAGATTGACTAATTTGATCTCCTTGCTGTCCAAGGGACTCTCAGGAGTCTTCTTCAGCACCATAGTTCGAAAACATCAATTCTCCAGCATTCTGTTTTCTTTATGGTCCAGCTCTCCAATCATATGTGACCACTGGAAAGACCATAGCCTTGACTATATGGACATTTGTCGGCAGAGTAACATCTCTGCTTTTCAACACACTGTCTAGATTTGTCATAGCTTTCCTGCCAAGAAGCAAATGTGTTCTGATTTCATGGCTGCAGTCACCATCCACAGTGATTTTAGAGCCCAAGAAGAGGAAATCTGTTACTACTTCCACCTTTTCCCCTTCTATTTGCCATGAAGTAATGGGGCCAGATGCCATGATATTAGTTTTTTTTTAATATTTAGTTTTAAGCCAGCTCTTTCACTCTCCTCCTTCACCCTCATCAAAAGGCTCTTTAGTTCCTCCTCGCTTTCTGCCATTAGAGTGGTGTCATCCACGTATCTGAGGTTGTTGATGTTTCTCCCGCCTAACTTCATTCCAGCTTGTAATTCATCCAGCCTGGCATTTCTCATGATGTGTTTAGCATATAGATTAAACAAACAGGGTGACAGCAGACAGCCCCGTCCTACCCCTTTCTCAATCTTGAGAAAGATTGAGTACTACAGAAAGTACTAAGGGCGAATATTTTTGTGCCACCTTGGGAGTTAGCAGGCAGACACACAAGCCAGGCTCAGCCAACTGGATGCTCCAATGGAAAAAATCTGAATCATAAAGAACTAAATCCAAACCACAGAGAAAGTGGAGAAAATACTTATGTATGCACAGCAGGCAGAGCCACTGTGGGAGAAGTTCAGGCAGATTTGATGTTGGTGTCCAGTCCCAGGACAACAATGCTGGGGCTGGGACCCTGGTACATTTTTTCTGTTCCCCATACCCGCTTTGTCCTTCCAAGTACAATTGTCTACACTTCCAGTCAGTTCTGTGAGTTCCATGTTTTCCTTCCTGCTATCCTTCCTTTCTTTCTGCTTAAGTTGGTCTCTGATGAACTCTAATCATTATATCCAATAATAAATTTAAGGTGTTTTATCATCAAATATGTTGAGAAAACATTGCTCTATTATTCAACAAGGAACCCCTGTGAGGTTGGATGCCAGAATATGACCTGGCAGGGAGGTAAGAGATCAGCAGCAAAACTCAGGAGAGAAGATCTGGAGAAAAGAGGAGAAAGGATGCTAATGAGAGACTGACGTGAAAGGGCAGCCCTGACAATAGTGAGGGAAAGTGGAATTTGTACAAAGATATTGTGGAGGAAGAATCAAGAAGCTGTGAGTGCTGACTTGACGTGAGAAGTGAAGAGGGCAGCATCAAAAGGCTTACATCTCAGACGATGGTAAAGCATGAGAACTTGGGAGGGGATACCTGTTCAAGTGAAAAGGTGACCTTCTTGAGCTTCAAATATTCATAGAGTTAGCAAATATTTATTACATTCCAGATGGAGCGAAGCATGAAACTGACAAGAAATCCAAATTCTCCTGATAGACAAGAAACAGGTAAATGCACAAAATAATTACTGATTTTTGAGAAGTGCTAAGAAAGACATGGCAGTGACATGAAGAACTTTGTTAGCTATGATAATCAAGGATGATATTTAAACTTAAGACCTGAACACCCAGGTCAGGTGGGAGTGATGATGTCAGTGATGAATGATTAAGGAGGGCCAATACCTGGCTAAGGCTGAGGTCATGACTGGGGCAAGTATATTCCTGGCTCAAGTTTAGCTAGGGCTAGAGGGTGGGAGCGGGAGAAGGCAATGGTACCCCACTCCAGTACTCTTGCCTGGAAAATCCCATGGACGGAGGAGCCTGGTAGGCTGCAGTTCATGGGGTCACTAGGAGTCAGACACGACTGAGCGACTTCACTTTCACTTTTCACTTTCATACATTGGAGAAGGAAATGGCAACCCACTCCAGTGTTCTTGCCTGGAGAATCCCAGGGACGGGGGAGCCTGGTGGGCTTCCGTCTATGGGGTTGCACAGAGTCGGACACGACTGAAGCGACTTAGCAGCAGCAGCAGAGGGTGGGAGCAGGGATTAATGGCAAATGACTACAAAGGAAATTTGGGAGATGATGGAAACATTCTGAAACCAAAAATCATTGAACCATACCGCTTAGCGTGGATAAACTTTACATGAAATTTATGTAGTGGTAAAACTTCTTTTTAAAGCTATATGCAAAAAGGAAAACTTGCTAGGGTAGAAGAAAAAGTCTAGATCTACAGCTATAATGAGCTTGCCATGTCCCTGGCAAAAATTAATTTACTCCATCTTTAACTTGTCTTAGTAATAGTTTTATTTGAAGCTAACACAATATTGTAAATCAACTACCCTTCAATATAAAATTTAAAAACTAAATTAAAAAAAACATGATGTATGGCAAAACCAATACAATATTGTAAAGTAATTAACCCCTAATTAAAATAAATAAATTTATATTTAAAAAAAAAAATAAAAACTGTATAAGAAATATGATCTTATCCATGCAGGAAAAGAAAGTCAGACAGATTACTTGCAAAGAAAGAACAGTCACTCTGAATTCAAGCATCCCAGGTACAAAAGTAAATGTCATAATAATAAAAGGAAGACGTTTTTATAAAATTTTAGTAGGTCAAATTAAGCTCTCAAAATTATATGTCACGCTAAGATGTAGCTCTTGTCAAGGCAATAGAATTAAATCAAGTGTGCTCATTTGATATACAAAAGAGGTTGTTTATGGTTACAGTTGATTTCACTGAATAGCAAACTATATACAATTCAGATGTGGTTTGATTTATAAATTATATTTCCCCCAGTACTTCATAGAAACACATCTATTGCAAATTCAAAGCCCCAAGTTCAGTTGCCTTTGGGGACAGGCAAGTAACACAAATGAAGGAAGAAGGCCAGATGTACTACCATGGTATATCAGAGTCTTCATTTGGGGTTTTTAGTACCACTCTTGATATTTAGCTTCTGCATTAGGGAAACTTCAGGTGAGGATTGTGGCAAACTGAGAAGGATTCCTGAAGATGGACACTTTTCAAGAATGAGAAACTGTTGCTGAGTCTTTAAATTTTTTTAAAAGAAATCCGATTATTAAAACCCAGAGGGATGGTATGGGGAGGGAGGAGGGAGGGGGGTTCAGGATGGGGAACACGTGTATACCTGTGGCGGATTCATGTTGATGTATGGCAAAACCAATACAATATTGTAAAGTAATTAACCTCCAATTAAAATAAATAAATTTATACTTAAAAAAATTTTTTTTTCAGTTTACTCACATGAAAATAGGGTTTGTCCAAAAGAAAAGACGTAAGGCCTGGAAGATGAGACCAAAACACAACTACACAGATATCAGAGGCAGAGCTTTCTTAGGCAGAAGGAATGGCACACAGCAAGGCCCTAGGGCAGAAAAATGATTGTTGACATGAGGGAACAGAAAGGAGGCCAGAATGACCTGATTGTAAGGAGGAAGGAAGATGCCAGAGAGGTAAGCAAAGTCAGATTGTGCAGGGTCTTACCAGTTATAGCAAGGAGCTTAGATTTTACTCTTCGGGAAACAGGAAGACTTAGTTTGGGATAAAACAGAACAGAGTTGTTGTTTAGTCACTAAGTCATGTCTGACTATTTTGTGATCCCATGGACTGTAGCCCATCAGGCTCCTCTGCCCATTGGATTTTCCAGGTAAGAATATTGGAGTGGATTGTCATTTCCTCCTGCAGGGGATCTTCCCAACCCAGGGATAGAACTAGTGTCTCCTGCATTGGCAGGTGGATTCTTTACCACTGAGCCACCAGGGAAGCCCAAACAGAACAGTTACAGGATATAATTTATCTTTTGGTTGTGTAGAAAATTAATTAGGGGATTAAACAAGAAATCAGTTAGGATACTATTGTAGAAATTCAGATTAATAGTGGCTTCGTTGTAGCACTATTTACAATAGCCAAGACATGGAAGCAACCTAAATGTCCATTCTCAGAGGAATGGATAAAGAAGATGTGGCACATATATACGACGGAATATTACTCAGCCATTTAAAAGAATGAATGTCATTAGCGGCAACATGGATGGGCCCAGAGGTTGTCATATTGAGTGAAGGAAATCAGAGGAAGAGAAATATCGTATGATATCCTTATATGCAGAATCTAAAAAGAAATAATACAAATGAACTTATTTACAAAACAGAAACACACTCACAGACTTATGGTTACCAGAAGTGAGGGGTGGAGGGAGGGATAGTTAGAGAGTTTGGAATTGACATGTATGCACTGCTATATTTTAAATGGATAACAACATGAACCTACTGTATAGCACAGGGAATTCTGCTCAATATTATGTAACAACCTAAATGGGAAAAGAATACAATACATACATCTGAATCACTTTGCAGTTCCCCTGAAATTGTCACAACATTGTTAATCAACTATACTCCAATATAAAATAAAAAGTTTTTTTTTTTAAAGAAAAACTAGGCAAAGAAGCTAATAATAGCTTGAACTAGATGGAAAGACATGGATGGTCTTGAGACACATTTTTAGGGTAGAGCCATAGGATTTGCTGATAAATTGAATGCAGTGAAGTAAAGTAAGGAACCAAGGATGCCTTCTAGTTTGGAGCACCTGGGTACATATTGTTACTATTTACTGAAAAGGGAGATAATAGGGTAATAACAAGGCTTGGTGAAGCGAGGTCCTCACCAAAAGGATACATTAGGCATCCAAATGAAGATGTCACTTAAGAAGGCAGATATATCAACTAGAGGTTTGAGAAAGAATGGGGTCAGAGATATGAATTTGGAAGTGATCAGCACATGGAAGGTGTTCAAAACACCCAGTGTGGGGATGGGGAGGTGGGGGACAGAAAGAAGCCCTGTGATTAGGCAGGAGTGAAGGAGGAGATTACATAGAAGACCGAAAGGAAGTTGCTTGGCAAGTTAAAGGCAACCTAAGCATCCAGTAACTTAGACATCAAGAGAAGAAAACATTTCAATGAGCAGGTAGTGGCCCCGATGTCAAATATTGCCTAGAAGTCAATGAAAGGAAGGTAGGGATGCCTCTGTTGAGTTTGACAACATCAGTGATAGTTAGGACCTCTACAAGGAAAGTTTCAATGGCAAGGTTAAAGCCAAATTGAATTCATTTGAAAAGTGAATGGGAAATGAGGAAGTAGGAAAGTGAAGGTAGACAGCATTTTGAGAAATTTTTCTTTGAAGAATTGCAAAGAAATGGGGCATAGTCCTGAATGGGACCAAGGGATGTGTTGTTTTAAGATGGGAGGTATGAGAACATCTTTGTATAGTGATATAAATGGTCCAGAAGAGAAGAGGGAGATGAAGAGAAGAATTGAAAATGAAATCCTTGAGTAGGGAAGGAAAAGAGGAATATGGACAAGTGGAGGGGTTGGTTTCTCAGCAGCAGGCAAAATTGTTCTATCCAAAAGGAAGACAGGAGTTATAGAATTGAATGAAAGAATAGGTAGATCTATTCAAGAAAAGTGGAGAAGGAAATGGCAACCCACTCCAGTATTCTTGCCTAGAGACTCCCGTGGACAGAGGAGCCTGGTGGGCTGCTGTCCATAGCGTTGCACAGAGTCAGACATGACTGAAGCGACTTAGCATGCATGCATGCATTGGAGAAGGAAATGGCAACCCACTCCAGTATTCTTGCCTGGAGAATCCCAGGGATAGAGGAGCCTGGTGAGCTGCTGTCCATGGGGTCACTCAGAGTCTGACATGACTGAAGCGACTTAGCAGCAGCAGCAGCAGTCAAGAAAAGATGAAAGAGTTGTTGAGGAAGTAGTAGAAAATTGAGGAGAGAGAAAACAATCATGGAATAGTGATTTCAGAGAGTGAGAAGCCAAGCTTCGTAGAAGAAAAGAATAAATTAGGTGTAGGAGAGTTGAATGCTATTTGAGGTTTGAAGCCCTGAATTTCCTATTAAATCACTGAAGCCAGGTAGATAATTTTCTCCAAAAATAACCAGCTGATAAAACATACATATGGAGAAGCCAAACAAGTGGTTGCATTCTGCTAGACTGGAACTATTTCAAGCAGCGTGGAACATGGGTATTGAGACTGTCTGCAAAAGAACTGCTACAGGGCTAGATCATTATCTCCAACCTGAGCACAGAGGGAAGTGAAATCAGGAGATTCAGATGGTCGGTGAAAACGTAGTGAGGTTAAGGCTTCATTTCAATTTTAAGACTGATTCATTCTGGCAAGTAGGAGTTGGGACAAACTGGAGAAGGTGGATCTTAATTTTTGACAGGCAGGGTATTTCTATGCAGAGTCTAACAGGAGAAAATTAAGGAGTTGATCAATCTAGATTGGAATCAAATGTGTGTTAGACTCTGTACTGGGCACTTTCCTGTTATTTTATTTAATCCTCCTAATAACCCCACGCTTTGGGTAAGATAAATGCTTGTTTTATAGATGAGAAAATAAATTAGAGAGGATCGAATGGTTTGCCCAGAAGCATCTGATAAGGATTTGAAGCCAGACCTTCTGATCCTGAATCGAATGTTCATCCTTTGACAGCAGCAGTAATACTTAGACTCTAGGGTTAGAGATAATCATCAAATAGGCAGGCTGGAGATGACTGAATCAAGCCATAAGGCCGAGGCAAGATTCAGTGTTCTCATATAAAGGGACTGAATAGTAGACAGGTAGCTCTGAATAGAACTTTCCGACTCAGGATAAAAAATCAGTTCTTTCTGATTAGCCAGATAAGTAGCAATGGGTTAGGGCTACTTGGACCATGACCCAAATCATGGAGCTGAAGACAGGAAAATCCTTGTTGTCTCAGTTCCAACTCAGTCCTGGAAAAGGACTGGCTAGAAGTTCAGTAGCAAGCAGTGCCAACCAGGGAGAAAGGGAAGGAAAGAGATGGAGCAGGAATCCACATTGGGCCCGATATCAACTCTCTCCAGGGTGAATGACACAATCCTGGAGTCCCAAACAGGACAGAACTGCAAGTATTATCAAGGGAGAGTTGCAGCCCTTGGCATGAAAATACAGAAAGGGAACCGGCAGGCTAAGAATGGGTTCTTATGTTCTTCGCAGATCCTAGCTGGCCTCCTTTACTTCACCTAAAATACCTGAGGCTGAGCCCCCAGCCTGTCTCTACTTTATATCTCTAGACTCTAAAGCTACACTGTCCAATACAAAAACCATAGCCATAGTTGGCCATATACATTGAAGTATAGATTAAATTAAAAATTCAGTTCCTCAGTCACACTAGCCACATTTCAACTGCTTAATAGCCATACGTGGCTAGTAGTTACCACATTGGACAACACAAATAAGAAACCATTGTTTTGATGCAGAAAGTTCTGTTGGCAGTGCTGGTCTAGAAAACAAGAATCAGAGAATAGAACGAACATTCCTTATTTACATCATGTGGGACCAGCCATGGGCCAGCAGGCCGAGAGACGTGCAGAAGACTGAAATTATTACCAACAAGTCCATCCTGTTCTCCACAATACCCATACGCACCTTACTCCATTCCTTATTTATTTCTAAATATAATATACATTAATTATATACAATATAAGGATGGGGAGCATATGTACACCTGTGGCGGATTCGTTTTGATGTTTGGCAAAACTAATACAGTGTTTCAGGTTTAAAAATAAAATAAAATTTAAGAAATTAAAAAAAATACATTTCTAAATGTAATATAGCTGAATAGAACCATCAGACACAAAAGTACAGGCAAGAATGATTTACCAGAACCATAGGGTCCAACGACGTTAGACTCAAGTTTGGATAAGGTGTGTCAGACCACAAAAATTTATCTCCATCTTCCAGCTATGTTTGAAGATTCAGTTTCTGGCAGGCAGGTGCTTGGGAGATATACAGCACATAGCCTCATTCTTGCACATTATATAGAACACTTCATTCTGTTCACACGTTTCTCTGCATCTTCCCAACTTATTCCAACACTTCATGGCTGAAATTAAAAGGAAAAGGAGAGGGGTGGATCAGTCTAGAAATAAGCAGCATGTTGGGGAAGGGGGAGGCCAAAGACCAACAGAAAAGACAGTTATAGGGAAATAAGGGGACATGTGAAGAAAAAGCCCTCCTAAGGCATCCTCCAGGTTTAAGGGAGATTATAGTCACTGTCTTTTCTTTTTTCTCACTTGTGTCCCCAGTCACAATTCCAAAATTCTCCCCACTCAGTGACCTGGGACCTACTTGGCCGCTTCCTCACCCCAACCAGCTCCCTTTGGGGAGGCAAGAGGGCCCCTCTCTCCAGGGTTTCATCTCTCCCATATTATAAGGTACCCAGGTAGGGTTTCATTCCCCCCCACCCATTATAAGGTACACAGGTGCCCAGGTGTCAATAACCATCTTTTCCCTTTACTTTTGGGTACCCTCTCTGACCATATCAACGAAAAGGGACAGGAATCTGAAATACATCCATAAGAACATCTGCAAGTTTTCTTTGTTGTTGTTCGTTCTCTCGGTCATGTCTGACCCTTTGCGACCCCAGGGACTGCAGCTCGCCATCTAT
Organism: Bubalus kerabau; assembly: GCF_029407905.1. Lineage (NCBI taxonomy): Eukaryota > Metazoa > Chordata > Mammalia > Artiodactyla > Bovidae > Bubalus > Bubalus kerabau. Next base: position 61,621,114 of record NC_073636.1, read on the forward strand.
AAAACTCTTTTCCACAACATTCCAGAGCTTTTCACTGGTCTTGACAGGTCAAGATAATTAGAAACAGCTCTCTGGTACAACCTCAAGTAGCCCAGGAAAGTTGAGGTTGCCTGAGAGAGTAGAATCAGAATCCTCAAACAATGAGAAATCAAGGAATCGTTTTCATTGAGGCAACAATACATCAAAATTCAAATTATCCCAAGGAATGTTTTTGGAAAAACTCCCATTTCCTCCATACTCTGTGTCCAAGTCTCTCCCCTCCAAGTACCCACCCTGTCTTCGCCATCATCATGTTCAACTTCTCCAGAGCCAAACGTAGAGAGAAGGTCAGAGTGGTCAACTAATGCCACTGAAAATCAGCACCAGGGAACTCAAACTTCCCCTTTTGAGTTTGAGAGATATCCTAGATATGGTTAGAGAGATATCCAAAGGCCATTCTCCCTGCCCAAGGCCATTCTCCCAGCCCAAGCTATTAGAGCCACCAGAATTCCCTAAATATGCATCAGGTTCCCTGACCCACTTTCTCTTGGGAAAGATCCTGGTTACCTGGGGTGACCTGGGCCAGGAGCAGGGTAATGGTCAAAATCAGAAGGAACTTCATGAATTATGGATAGAGATAGGAGGCTTCTAGGCTGGCAAGACAGTCAGAGGACTCCATGCTGAGCAGTCCAGACTGGTATTTATTGCCCCAGTGAGCATGGTAGAGCCATGATCAGTGAACCAGAAAGGGAACAGTCATTTAAGATTAGACAGACAGATAAGTAATCAACCACAGTAGTAGAATGGCTGTTGGACACGCCACCTTCTTGTGCTCTTCCAGCCATACGTATATATATTTGTCCCACTACTTCCACCCCCAGAGTTTGGCAATCACCATTCCATTCTCTGTTTCTATGAGTTGGACTTTTTAAAAAAATTTTTTAGATTCTACAAAGAAGTTATATCATGCAGCATTTGTCTTTCTGTGTCTTGTTCCCCAAATCTTTTGTTGAGGTTAACTTTTTAATTACATTATATACGTTTTACATGTATTTTAACTTCTGTATACACTACAAGATGCTTACATGTACTACTGGAAAAACCATAGCTTTGACTATATGGACATTTGTCGGCAAAGTGATGCTCTGCTTTTTAGTACGCTGTTTAGGTTCGTCATAGCTTGCTTTCCAAGGAGCAAGTGTGTTTTAATTTTGTGGCTGCAATCACTGTCCGCAGTGATTTTGTAGCCCAGGAAAATAAAATCTGTCCCTGCGGCTTCCACTTTTTCCCCTTCTCTTTGCCATGAAATAATGGGAAGGATACCATGATCTTAGGTTTTTTAATGTTGAGTTTTAAGCCAGCTTTTTCACTCTCTTCTTTCACCCTCATCAAGAGGCTCTTTAGTTCCTGTTCACTTTCTGCCATTAGAGTGGTATCATCTGCACATCTGAGGTTGTTTTCTCCTGGCAATCTTGATTCCAGTTTGTGATTTCACATGATTATGAGGGTAAAAATCAATAAATCAGTAAAATAAATAGGAAAAGGCTTTGTATAAGGCCAGTGATGACAAATTCGTCATAATAACCGACCCAACCCTTGGCAGCAGAGGAATGAAAAAGGAAAAGGTGCTCTATTGACAAGCGGCTTACTTCTAAGGATTAGTAGTGAGGAAATTGGCCCTGGAACTCATTTCCTCTCCTTCTAGAAAGGACTGTAGAAAAGAAACTTGAGGTGCCATTTGAGTTTCAAGACCAAAGGGCACAACTTCCTCCATTTTTGAGAAAGGAAATGTTTCCAGTTAGAAGAGTAGGACACTTGGCTAAGAGTCTTGAAGGACTGGAGACTGAGAAGTGGGGAAACTCACAGGGGCTCCACTCTTACAGAAATTTAAAGGGCTTCCTTTGTACATCCAAAGAACCCTTAGTGACACAGAGTTTCTCTTAGTATTGCACTCTTCTTTTGAGATCTACTTCTCCTTCAGTGAAGAACTCCATCATAGCCCTGCATGTTTATTCTTCTGATTGTTGATTAGCAGAATAAGGTAGCTTAGTGAAGAGATGACCTGAGTCCATTATGTGCATTATCTAACAGGTTTTCATCATTAGAGGAGACTCTCATTACAAATCCTTTCCCATCTGGCACAAGGTACTATAAAACAAAATGCCCTGGTTACTTCACAAGCTGAAAAGGGATCCCCCCCACACCTGAGCTATATTCATCTCCATCTCTGGGGTATCCAGCATTCTTCAGCTTAGACATCTCCACTTCCTCATTTCTACTGATAACCAATTATTTTGCCATGACTTTCATTCAAAGCTCTCCAAGAAAAATAATCTGACTGGCTAAAAAGAATCTGATTCATTAGCTAGTAGACATAAACTATTGTAAAAGGACAGAAAACAATAGAACCACCTCTCTTACTGATATCTACAAATCTGAGCTTTTCTCTAATGTCAAGCATGAAGTCATAGGCACCTGATGAGTGGGGTGAATGCCTGTCAGTAAGAAAAGGAACAAAGAAAACTGTGGAAGCAGAGCAAAAGAGAGAGAGAGAGCTGAATGAAGATTAGAGGTAATCTTTGTGAGAATATGTGCTTTCCAGAGAAGATTACAGATTTAGAAAGAAGGAATCCAGAGAATTCCCTGGTGGTCCAGTGGTTAGGACTCTACCAACTCACTGTCGAGGGCCTGAGTTCAATCCCTGGTTTAGTAATTAAAATTCACAGGCCATACATACAACAAAGCCAAAAAAAAAAAAAAAAAGGAGTCTATATATCTATTAATGGTCCATTGAGAATATTATCTGAGAGTGTGAAAAAGTAGGAGGCATTCAGCAGGAAGGGGTTCACACTGATGAGTGGACTTTTCTGTGAAATGTTCAGGAGCTTAAAGTCCCCATACTAAAGGTGTGGTCAGAAACCCAGCCCTGAGGCCAGCTACATGTGCTTGACCTCTTTAAATAGGCTCCTGCAGTGCTGTGGTCCTTTACTCAACACCAGTTACCTCTTTCTGAGCCTGAAGTGGGTACCATTGCCATCTCTGGCCTAGTGCAAGATAGGGTGGTGTCTGAGATTCAGAAAACTGCATCTCTTCTCTGCCTGACCAATGACTTTTACTGTAAAAGTGAAAGTCGTTCAGTCATGTCCGACTCTTTGTGACCCCATGGACTATACAGTCCATGGAATTCTTCAGGCCAGAATACTGGACTGGGTAGCCATTCCCTTTTCTAGGGGCTTCCCAACCCAGGGATCGAACACAGTGGTCCAGTGTAAACTAAAGCCTCTCTCATTGGAGAGTGCCTAGCCTAGAAAATGAACTTTCTTATGTTTCCAGGGGATTTATCACATCTTTCCTGGGACCCTTCCACAACTTTCTCAGATTTCGGCCACCAGCCCCTGGTTTTTCCCCATTTCTATCACTGCATCAAAGGAAAGGAAAATTCTACATTTCATTTCTTTATAGTTTTTAGGGGTGGGAGATATTGGAGGAAAGTGGGGGGAAAAAGATGAAACTACCTAGTTCAAATAAGGCTTGGAAATTTGCTGTCTTTCATTACATTTCTACTCTGACTCCTCCTGGTGCTAAATGCAATTAGCAATGGCAATAGATACACTGGGGTTTTTTTTGTTTTTTTTTTTTTTTCAAATTAACTGAAATGATATTTGACAATCTGACACCAATGTCTGTGTGGGGTAATGAAAATAATATGAGCTTTGGAGACAGACAAATCTAGGTTCAAATTTTCACTTTGCCACTTATTAGCCATGTGACTTTGAATAAGCCAATTAATGTATCTGAACCTCATCACTGACCTCAGGAGCTTTGCTGTGAAGATTAAATGAGGAAATGCCAATAAAGCCCATAGAACAGTACCTGGCATACAGGAAACCCCCAATGTTATTTTCTATGAATTTTCAACTTTCTTGATTTCTTGGAGCATTTGACTTGACTTGTTTCCTCCCTGAAGCCCCCTTGGTTCTCCTTCCTTGTCAACATAGTCAATATTCAGGAAAAGGGACAAGAATTTTCAGTGATTCAGAGACCACTATGTTTACCATGCTTTTTAAAATCAAGACTGGAACTGTTGAAATTTTGGGTCTCAAATCTAAGACCCAGAGCACTTACTCAGAATCCAACCTCAAGGACACATCTCTCCTCTATGTCTGGAGTGTATACAATGTAACTCTGACTGAGCTGTAGTGAAAGATGATAAGGAAGGTTCCCAGTATTTTATCAGAGAGGGTTTCCAAGCTTATCCCTGTTCCTAGCTCTCCTTGTTCCTCCCAGGATGTCTCCCCTGGGTTCTTATTTTTATTGTTGCTTAAACTTTTCTAAAAGTTGTTCTTTCCCTAAATACTTCATTTCATTGTCTTCTTTCCCAGGAACAAACTACTGATCTCTCCATATCAGGTCATGTTTTTATCCCTCCTAGAATGTCTTTCTTTAACATCACCCCGTCCAAAACTACCCAGGCTATTTAGAGCTTCTTGTAGACTGCAGGCTAAAATGCTAGGGAGTGATGGAAGAAGAGCTGTCTAAGAGGGTTCCTGTCCTTAAAAAGCTTACATCTTCTTTAGGAAAAGGAAAGTAGGCAATTTTCAATGACCTCCATATCCTTTCAAAAACATTCAAGAATAATTTGCCAAATAAATTGAATCTCACTTAAGTATATACAATATATAGGGTCCTCTGTTGAACACCAGAAATACAGAACAGTGTAGAATACTGTTCTCTATTATCCAATCTATTAAGATAAACTAGGTTATGATGCAGTAATCAAAAAATAAATCTTATAAGCACAAAGGTTTAATTTTCACTCATGCTGCATATCCACTGCAGGTTTGCTAGAGTCACTTCTCCATATCTTCTCACTCTGGAACCCTGACTGATTGAATAGCCACTCAGTTGTTGCTGATCATCATGGCAGAGGGAAAGAGAGTTCTGGAGGGCCTTGAACAGGCCATTGTACACCCTGACCTTGGAAGTGATGTTCATAGCTCACTGCCTGTGACAGCGACATGGCCCCATACAACCACAAGAGGACCAAGAAGTGAATCCTACCGCGAAAGTAGAATGATGAAAGCCAGAAATGTTTGATGAAAAGCTTTAATGACCTTCAAATATATCTTCACTGTAGTCAGGCAGAACTGCTACATGACTAGAAACAAAACAAAGTAACCTGTGCTGAGTCAAATCAAAAAACATATTATAGTAGGATAGAACATGGAGACAATCAACAAAGGGCAGGATTTTAGGGAAGTCTTCATGAAACTTCTTTAAGTCTTGAAGGAAGATAGATTTCAGAGAAATGGTGAAGAAGAAGACAGGCATGAGAGGATACTCCAGATAGGGGAGTTATATGAACAGAGGAATGGTGGCTTGGAAGCCGTTTGGCGGAGAAGGCAACGGCACCCCACTCCAGTGTTGTTTCCTGGAGAATCCCAGGGACGGGGGAGCCTGGTGGGCTGCTGTCTATGGGGTCGCACAGAGTCAGACACGACTGAAGCAACTTAGCAGCAGCAGCAGCAGCAGCAGCAGCACCAAGCTGTTTGGAGGAATTCAGGCACCAAATAAATCAGAGAATTGCATAGTGATATGATTTTAAAATCCTTGAGTGTAAATCTAAGATACTTAGACTGGGTTCTCAAGGCAAAATCAGGGAATTGAGATGCTAAGAAGGTAGGGCTCTGGTGCCTTCCTTCTCAATTCTTACTTTAAGCTGAGCAGATTCATTCCAATCTGTTTGATACCTTGAGCCCCAAGTTTTTGTTTTTGAAAAGTTTTCTGCTAGTTGCTAAGAGAGTAAATCTTAAAAGTCACCATCAAAATGCACAGGGAAGTATCTCTGATGAATATAGATGCAGAAATCTCAACAAAATATTGGCAAACTGAATTCAACAGTATATAAAAAGGATCATGCACCACGATAAAGTGGAATTTATTCCAGGGATGCAGGGATGGTTCGAAAGCCAAAAATCAATCAATGTGACATACCACATTAACAAAACAAAGAATAAAATCACATGATCATCTCAATAGATGCAGAAAAATCATTTGACACAATTCAACATCCATTCATGATAAAAACTGTCATCAAATTTGGTATAGATGGGGACTTCCCTGGTGGTCCATTGGTTAAGAATCCTCCTGCCAATGCAGGGGGCATGGGTTCGGAACTAGGATCCCACATGCCCCAGAGCAACTAAGCCTATGGGCTACAACTACTGAGCACTCGAGCTACAGCTACTGAAGCCTTCACAACTTAGAGCCTGTGCTCTGCAACAAGAGAAGCCACTGCAATGAGAAGCCCATGCACTACAATTGAGTGTTTTAAGTGTATTTTCTTTTTTATAAGCCCACAAATACATTTCTAAGCAATTTGCCAAAATGATTTTATCAATTCATATTTCTATCAACCCTGCAAGGAGAGTTGCTGTACCCTCTCACCAACACTTGACATTATCTCTGATTATACATTTTTAATAAATTGTTTTTCTTTAAATCAGCCAAAATTTACATATTTGTTGGTTGGTTGGTTGAAACTCAGAACCACGTTTGATGCCAAAGGGGAGGCATAAAGATACATGGTCAAGAAAACGTGAGCAGGAAGTGTGACAGGAAAAGGAACACCAAAAATAAAAGTTAGTTTGTGTAAATAAAGTCTCAGAAAATGTGGGTACAGAGTCTCAGGGTGACAATATGGGAGCAAAGACACAAGAGAAATGATTGGAGAAGACATGAAAATGTAAAGGGAAAGTAAAAAAATGGAACATTTTCATATAGAAGATTACAAAATGATAAAATTTTAAAACACGCAGAGTAACAAATTTAAAGTACCTAAAATTTTTACTTGAAATTAATTTGTTATGTATAAGTGTAAACCATTTATGGAACATTTTGTTGTTGTTGTTGTTGTTGTTGTTGTTGTTGGGTTGCTGTTTTCAGACTCTTTGCGATCCCATGGACGGCAGCACACCAGGCTGCCAGTCCTTCACTGTCTCGCAGAGTTTGCTCAGGCTCATGTCCATTGAGTTGGTGATGCCATCCAGCCATCTCATCCTCTGTTGCCCTCTTCTGATCTTTCCCAGCATCAGGGTCTTTTCCAAAGAAAAGGCGGCCAAAGTATTGGAGCTTCAGCTTCAGGATCAGTCCTTCCAGTGAATATTCAGAGTTGATTTCCTTTGGGATTGACTGGTTTGATCTCTCAAGAGTCTTATCCAGTACCACAATTCAAAATCATCAATTGTTCAACGCTCAGTATTCACTATGGTCCAATTCGCACATCCATACATGACTACTGGAAAACTCATAGCTTTGACTATATGGACCTTTGTCAGCAAAGAGATGTCTGTGCTTTTAATATGCTGTCTAGGTTTGTCTTCGCTTTTCTTCCAAGAAGAAGGTGTCTTTTTTTTTTTTTTTGCCACTTTATTTTTTAAATCGGAGGATAATTGCTTTACAGAATTTTGTGGTTTTCTGTCAAACATCAACAAGAATCAGCCATAGGTACACCCATGTCCCCTCCCTCCCAAACCTCCCTCTCATCTCCCTTTTCATCCCCCCTTCTAGATTGTCACAGAGCCCCTGTTTGAGTTCCCTGAATCATACAGCAAATTCCCATTGGTTATCTATTTTACAAATGGTATTGTAAGTTTCCATGTTAACTCTCTCCATACATCTCATCCTCTCCCTCCTCCCCTCCCTCCATATCCATAGGTCTGTTCTCTATGTCTGGTTCTCCATCGCTGCCCTGAAAATAAATTCATCAGCACCATCTTTTAGATTCCATATATATGTGTCCATATGCAATATTTATATTTCTCTTTCTGACTTACTTCACTCTGTATAATAGGCTCTAGGTTTGTCCACCTCATTAGAACTGACTCAAATGCATTCCTTTTTGTGGATGAGTAATATTCCATTGTATATATTTACCACAGCTTCTTTATCCATTCCTGTGTCAATGGACATCTAGGTCACTTCCATGTTCTAGTTATTGTAAACAGTGCTGTAATGAACACTGGGATACGTGTGTCTTTTTCAGTTTTGGTTTCCTTGGGGTGTATGCCTAGTAATGTGATGACTGGGTCATATGGCGATTTTATTCCTATTTTTTTAAGGACTCTGCATACCATCTTCCATAGTGGCTGTATCAATTTACATGGCTGCAGTCACTGTCCACAGTGATTTTGGAGCCCAAGAAAATAATCTGTCACTGCTTCCACTTTCTCCCCATCAATTTGCCATGAAGTGATAGGTTCGCATGCCATGATCTTCGTTTTTTGAATGCTGGGTTTTAAGCCAGCTTTTTCACTCTCCTCTTTCACCTTCATCAAGGGGCTCTTTAGTTCCCCTTTGCTTCCTGCCTGGGCTTCACAATCAGGTAGGCTACGGTTGTGGTCACTGTTGGGCAAGGTTGCTGGCCAGCTTCTGGCCAGGAGGGGCCTACAGATGTATCCCACTGTTGGATGGGTCTGAAGACAATGCTCTATGACTGGGTGGGGTTCCAGGCTATGCTCCATGATTGGGTGGTGTCACTGGCTAGATTCTCTGCCTGGGTAGGGCCACAAGCTGTGTTTAACACTTAGATAAGGCCATAGGCTGGGCTGAACTACAGGGCAGAACTGTAGGCTAGACTCAGCCTTGGATTGAATTCTAAGGCTGCCCAGGGTCACTGTTCAGGCTCTCTGGCTATGAAGGCCCAGAGGCAAAAGTTAACAGTTGGGCAGAGTTGATGGCTTGGCTCCCTGCCCAAGTGTGGCTGTAGAATGAGCTCTGTGGGTTCCAAGGACTCTGGTCAAGCTTCCTGATCAGAGGGCTGGAAGCTATACTAAGTGCTTGGACAGGGCTGTGAATTGGCTTTCCTGCCTGGGTGGTAATAGAATGGGCTCCACGACTGGTATGGCTAATTGGCTGGGAACCAAAATCAGACAGAAAGGCCAACTGAGCTTGCCTCTGCAGATGATCAGCACTGCTGGTCAGGATTCCTGCCCAGGCTGTACTGCAAGCAAGAACATAGCCACCAAAATCTGAGCCCCAGTTGCTGTAAGCCCTGGCTCCCTTCTCTGTCTCTGTCTGATCCCTTGTAGGCAAGCTCTGTACAGTTCCTCAGTGATGCCCATTACCATCCCTCTACTATCGCAGCAGAAAACTAGAGCCTTACTGTCTAAGGAGGCAAACAGTGTCTGGTTCAAGGGACAAGGGATACTATGCCAGTTGAGAGCAAGGGTATCATATTGAACCCGGGAGAGTCAAGTAAACTTTTACATATTTAAAGTTAAGACCCAGGACTTTCCTGGTGGCACAGTGGATAGAAATCCGTCTACTAATACAGGGGACGTGGGTTCAATCCTTGGTCTGGGAAGATTCCACATGCCACAGGCTACTAAAGCCCATGCACCACAACCACTGAGCCTGGGCTTTAGGGCCCACCAGCCACAACTAATGAGCCCCTGTGCCACAGCTATTGAAGCTTGCATGCCCTAGAACCCACAGGCCGCAAATACTGAGCCCGTGTGCTACAACCACTGAAGCCCATGAGCCTAGAACCTGCGCTCTGCAACAAGGGAAGCCACCACCATAAGAAGCCTGTACCCATGTGCAGCAACGAAGACCCAGTGTAACCAAAAATAAATAATAAATAAAGTAAAAACTCAGTTTCTCTCCCATCTCCATTTTGACGATAGTGATAAACTTATACCTTCTGAGCAGGACTGTGGAGGATCCTTCCCAGGGAAATTGGCACAATATCAGAGGAATAAACCTGAAGACATACACACCATGTGTCTTAATCTGTTCAGCCTGGTATAATGAACTACCACAGACTGGATGGTTTAAACAATAAACATTTATTTCCCATAGATCTGGAGTCTGGGAAGTCCAAAATTAGTGCACCAGCAGATTCAGCTTCTGGTTCAGAGATGCCCTTCTCATTGTGTCTTCACTTGGTAGAAGGTGCAGGAGAGCTCTCTTGGATTTTTTTTTTAGAAGGGACACTAACCTTATTCATAAGGTATCTACTTTTACAACCAAATCACCTCTCCAAAGGCTCTGCCCCTTAATACCATCATATTGGGGCTTGGGACTTTAATATATGAATTTAGAGGGGAACACATTCAGTCTGGGGCTTCCCAGGTGGCTCATTGGTAAAGAATCCATCTGCCATTGCAGGAGACAACAATTCGATCCCTGGGTTGGGAAGATCCCCTGGGAGGGGAAATGGCAATCCACTCCATTTATAGGCAATTCTTGCCTAGAAAAGCCCATGGGCAGAGGAGCCTGGCAAGCTATGTCGCAAAGAGTCGGACACCACTGAAGCAACTTAGCATGCACGCACGCATGCGAGCTAATGTGTAATCTCAACACCTCCTCATGTTAGCTATGTAACTGGAGTTGGGTGAATCACTTCAAAACAGCCCGAGCTTCCCCAACCAAAAAAGTGATGACAGTATCTACCTCTTAGGCTACTTGAAAGGACTAGGTGAGGTAGTAAGTGCCTACCTAGCACATAGTAGGTCTAGGCTTCTCTCCAATGTTTACTTCCTTACCCACTTTTTCTACTGGAATTTGGTTAGGTATACTAAGAGACACACACAGAAGTCAGCCAAAAGCGTTTTAATAAAATTCAGGAATCCGCTGAAGTCAGGCTCAGGGCAACGTTGTCTTCATTTTTGTACCCTTGGGCTTCAACCTTTAGTTAACTTTGGTAAGCCATGTGGTTGGTACTTGGGCTTGACACAGCACAGTTTACCACTCAGGCACAGAACATAGGCTTTTTCATTCTTGTGACAGCTGTCACGGCAGTTGCCATGAAGATTCCAACAGTCTTCAGTGCTGTCTAATGCAAAGAGAAAAAAGAAGGAAGCCAGGATCAGTCCTGTGGGGAAACAGATCCTAGTTTGAGAGAACTAACAGCCATGCTGGAAAAGGGGAACCATTGGAAATGGAAAAGTCACATCTAGACTTATATAGTGGTGGTATAGTCTCAGGGGCTTCCCTGCTGGCTCAGTCGGTAAAGAATTCCGGTGCAATGAAGAAGACCCTGGTTCGATCCCTGAGTCAGGAAGATGCCCTGGAGAAGGAACTGGCAACCCACTCCAATATTCTTGCCTGGGAAATCCCATGGGAAGAGGATCCTTGCAGAGTACAGTCCATGGGGTTGCAGTGTCGGACACCACTTGGAGACTAAACCACCACCACCGTAGTCTCACATTCTATTTTGAACACCCCATTCCAAGTCCAGCCTGCCCCTAATGGTCCTTCTCTTAGAGTCAGTGGGTTATAATCATTAGGACTCTTGGAACTCATACAGCTGGATTTGAAATCTGTCTACAACACAAGCCAAACCAGAAGCCCTCAAGTAGGTCATTTCACTTCTCAGGTCATCCATTTCCTCTATTTTAGAAAGAAAGTAGGGCACCTGTCACAAAGAATTGTTGCTGAGATTAAGTGAAATAGTGCATAAAAATACAAGCATTAAATAAATTCAGGTATAACATTATAGGACCTCAGAAAGAGTTACAAATTTTAAAAATTATTTCATAAGTTAAGATTAAACTAGAAGGCCCCCAAAATATAAGATGACATAAAGGAAAGAAAATTAAACTGTACTTGGACTTTCTGGCAGTGATGCTTTACCCCTGAAAAAAAATGGTGTCACATTTTTAAAATATTCAAGGAAAAAAAAAATGTTACATCCAGCAAAACTGACTTCTAAATACAAAGGACAAAAACAAGTATCAACATATTGAAACTCAGGAGATATTGCTCCCATGGGCCCTTCCTAAGAAATCTAACAGGGAAAGAGCTAAACAACCAAATGAGAGCAGCCATGACACAGGACTAGTAATAAACATCAAATATAGTTACTCACAGAATTATAATTAGAGTTTAAAAAGAGAGAGCAGAGTATGTAATGGATATATGTTCTGACAATATAGAAATAGCGCAGTACAAAAATGGGAGAATAATGGTGAAAGCCTATGCAAAAACTTTGACTACTTTGAGTAATCATGTTATACTGGTACTGTTGGTTTTATTATACTGAAACTATTGTATATGTGATGACGGAGAAATCAAATGATTAATTTGGTATATTCTAATTCTATAATCCTCTGTGACATTAGGAAAAAAAAATATTGGTTTCAACAGATATGAATGGATAAAGAAGATGTGATATATACAAATAAAGGAATACTACTCAGCTATTAAAAAAGAGTAAATTTTGCCATTTGCAACAATATGGAATGACTTGGAGGACATTATGCTAAGCAAAATAATAAACCCAAAAAGTAAAACCAACTAGTGAATGTAATAAAAAAAGAAACTGACTCACAGATAGAGAGCAACCTACCCGTGGGAAGAGGGACCCGGGGAAGGCAACATGGAGGGAGGCGATTAAAAGGCACAAACTACTATGCATATAAAAACACAAGCTACAAGATTATATTGTAAACCACAGGGAATATAGTCAACATTTTACAATAATTTCAAAAGGCATATAACCTTTAAAAATTGTGAATCACTATGTCACACACTTGAAATTTTTATAATATTGTATATCAACTATACTTCAATTTTTAAAAATTCTGATGTGGTATAGATTGTTCTGAATTGGTGCTCTGTATTTGAATTGGAAGTACCAGTATAAACCCACAAGTATTTTATTTCTAAATAAGTGGATGGATGGATAGAAAATTTTCCACTTCTAATCACTGAAAAAAAAGGCTAGAAGTACTGACCAACCAAAAGAAATCAGTATTCCTAGTACCCATATTGTAGTCTAAAAATACCATTGCCAACTAAAATAAAAGAAACCAATACCTTGGCAACACAGTTTTTCCCAGTTCCTGGATAAGAAACTGTAAGATGAGCCTAAAAACATTCTGTCATACCCAGAGCTAAATGGAAGAGATTCCCATTGGTCAAAAATAAGAAATTTTGTGCTTCAATTGGAATAATTGCAATAGATTGGACTTGTGACTTAGAACCATGAGTTCAAAATAATACTTATGAAAAACCAATTGATTGACCTCAGAGGTACAGAAAATGAATTCATTAACTTGCAAACTGATAAGGAAAGATAGAGTCAAACCATTTGCCCTTCCTCTCCTCTCTGAACTCTTTAAACCACGAGGTAACCAAATAGTAGATGAAGGGAAGCATCTCTTTTACAAGTAGTTAAGCTATTAAATGAACGTTCTTCCCAGCATATCTGCATGGCTCAACCCCTCACTTCCTTCATGTCTTTATTCTAATTCATTACAGTGGGGCATTCCTTTACATCCTTTCTTATTAAATTGCACATCCACTTCCCCTGATGCTTGCTATCCATTTCCTTGCTTACTCTGTTCATTGCCGCCACACAGAGAATGTAAGCTCCAAGAGGACAAGGATTTTGTATAGTTGGTTGTTTTGATTGATTGATGGGTTCACTGCTCTATGTCCAACACCTACTACAATGCTTGACACCTGGGATGAACGCTACAATATTTACTGAATAAGTGAATTCTTTAACCAAATAATAACATAGCTGTGTTGTGCTCTGCTTAGATGCTCAGTTGTATCCAACTCTTTGCAACCCTATGGACTGTAGCCTGCAAGGACCTTCTGTCCATGGGATTTCCCAGACAAGAATATTGGAGTGGGTTGCCATTTCTTTCTCCCCACCCAGGGATCGAACCTGCATCTCCTGCATTGGCAGGTGGGTTCTTTACCACTGAGCCACCAGGGAAGCTCAAAATGACTAAATTGGAACTCAGAGAAGCCAAATGACTTGTTGGGGTTCACAGAACTAATAAATGATGAAGCCGGTTCTAACTAACCCAGGATTTGGAGATTCTTCTCCCATCGTCAGGTGATGCTGTTGACTGTGTCCACCATGAGCAGACATGGGTGTGGGTCCAGACTGCCCTCAAGCAATCCCCCCACATCCTGACACTGTGGAAGGTTAAAGAGATACCTGGAGGGCGGTGAGGGTAGAAACTTAAGTCAATTTAAAAGGAGGGTTTGGGCAAGTTTGAAACGACCTTGTCTCTGCTTAAAACCTTTCCATGGCTCCAGTATCGGGGCTGGCACAGACGGGCAACAGTAATCATGAGATTCAACCTCACTTAAGGCAGGTGTGATCAGTGCAAATCCAAGTGGTTTCAGGGACACCATGAGAAAAGATCACTACTGGCTTCCTTCTTTCCTGCTTCCCATGTCCTCCCCCACCACTCCTCACACATCTGACCCACTGCCCTTGACCCTTGGAGCTGACCAAAGAGAAGAGATTTGGGGGTATTGAGGGAAAATTCTGGAGGTTACCGTTGCTGCCTAAGACCTGGCACCTCTCACTGGCAAAGATGAGCATTTGGGTGCCAGATCCCCTCTTATATGGGTTTAGAAAATTAGAAAGCTCCATTTCCTTACACATCAAACATTTAGTGTGTTTAATGTTGATCCCTCCACCTCATTATTTCAAATGGATAAATAAGTACATTGAAACTCAGAGAAGCCAAGTAGTGTGCTACTAAATGGTGGGGTGGAGTCTCACCCAGGAATTGGGAGCTTTTTCCTCTTTCCCCAGATCAATGGTGTTTCATGTTTCTGCCTGCCAGCCTATCCTCCTAAGCTCTGGAGTGTCCCAACCATGACCCACTCTCCACCCTCCATCTCTTCCTGGAAAAAGCCTACGTTACCTGCAACGACCTGGGATGAGAGCAGCAGTGCAGCCAAAATTAGCAAAAAAGTCTTCATGACTTCAGGGAGCCCAGGGAGTAGTCTCAGTTCTGGCACAGAGACACCAAATGAAGAAGAGCTCTGGACTCTCTGCTCCTTCTAATCAACTGGAACACGTGTCACAGACACGTGCTCTCAGCTGCCCACGGGGACAGTTGGTCCTGGAACATCCTGCCTCCCTCAGGCTTCTCCTTGCTATCCAATGCCCATGCATCCACCTTCGGACCACATACCCCTCAGCTGATATGCCTCCCTTTATCTACTTCCACCTTTTAAGGGACAGCAGAGGGAAATCATATAAGCCAGAGGGATTTTTAAAAATAGATCTCAGCCCTTGTTATAACTCAATCTAAAACTCTCCAAGACTGTATGTTGAAAAAAATGTGTAGTCTTTATTAACTTCTATAAAGTACCTCATTATCTGTCTTAGAGATCCACTATTATCATGTTTTAGTGTAAGTTGAGCAAATTCGTTTCTTCAAATGTAATTTTCCAGTTTGGTAGTGGAGGAGTAGAGAAGGGAAAGCATTCGTTCAGACTTTAGGAAGACTACGTTTATATAATTACTTTCTGAGAGTAGACCCCACTACCAGAAATGCTCAGTTTGGAAAGGATTTTTGGCATTGAGGGTGAGCGAGGGAAGAGTTGAAAATACTCAGCAACATGTACTGGCTGTGCCACTTGCTTGCTATGTGACTTTAAGAGAGTCACCTTTCCTCTTGGACTTTAATCTCACCAACACGCAGATTGGAACAGATGGGTCATAGAGATCAACTCAATCCTTATAGGCTATGGTTCTGCTGCAGCTGCTCAGTTGCTTCAGCCATGTCTGATCTTTTTCGACCCTATGGACTCTAGCCCACCAGGGTCCTCTATCCATGGGATACTCCTAGCAAGAATACTGGAGTGGGTTGCCATGCGCTCCACTTGGGGATCTCCCCAATCCAAGGATCGAATCAGTGTCTCAGACATTGCAGCCAGATTCTTTACCACCGAGTCACAAGGAGGCCCATGCTAAGGTTCTCTGGGTGCTAAAAAGGCACAGAAAATGGAATGGTGCAGAACTCCATGCTTTCACCACCAACACAGGCCATGCTGATTGAGTTTACACCAGGATCCCTAGGACTGACTCATCAGATTCCAACTCTCTTTGTACATTGGGACCAGAGGCCTCTTCCCTTGGTACATACATCTTCTATGTTATTTGGCACTTATAAACCACAGTCCCACTTTGTGCCTGCTCCTTATAGAGTCAATGCACAAATATTTGCTCTGGTTACTATAAAGGCTTAAGTTCTCTCTAGGATCCTTGAATGGGTCTCACCACACCAGGTTGTTTTAGGAGTAAGATCCGTGGGATACTAATAAAGGAACATAGGAGACCCTGTTCTTACATGGTAAGACCCTATTTCCAGTGAAGTCACATTGTCAGGTACTTGGGTTAGGATTTGAGTCCATGGAATTCTCCAGGCCAGAATACTGGAGTGGGTAGCCTTTCCCTTCTCCAGAGGAATCTTCCCAACCCAGGAATTGAACCAGGGTCTCCTGCATTGCAGACAGATTCTTTACCAACTGAGCAATCAGGGAAGCCCATATTTGGAAGAGGGGATACAATTCAACCCACAACAGATGATTATGGTTTATATTCTGAAAACCATGAGACATTGATGAAAGAAACTGAAGATGACTCAAACAAATGGAAAGATGTATCATGCTCACAAATTGGAAAAATTAATGTTGTTGAAATGACCATATGACCCAAGGAAATTTACAAGTTTAATGCAATTGCTGTCAAAACACCAATGTCATGTTTCACAGAATAACCACAAATAATTCTAAAATTTGTATGGAAGCACAACAGATCCCAAATAGCCAAAGCGATCTTGAGAATGAAGAACAAAACTAGAGGTATTATGCCCTCTGATTTCAAACTATACTACAAAGTTACAGTAATCAAAAGAGAATGGTATTGGGACAAAAAAAGGCACATAGATCAATGGAACAGAACAGAGAGCAAAGAAATAAACTCATGTTTATATGGCCAATTAATCTTGGAAAACTGAAGCAAGAATATATAATAGGGAAATGATAGTTTCTTCAATAAATAGTATTGGGAAAACTGGACAGTTACATGCAAAATAATCCAACCATGTTCTCCCACCACACACAATTAGAAATTAAAATATGATAGCATAAAATAGAAAAGTAATATTAATAAAAAGCTAGAAAATAAACATGCTTAAAATTTCTCAGAAACTAATGGGGAAATTTTCAAAGGATTTGCACACCTATGTTCCTAAGTAAGATTAACTTTCTTAATCCAGACGACCAACCCAAGGGAAGACAGTGTTCTACAGTTGGGTGCCACGGGTGGTGTCACTGGCTAGATTCTCTGCCTGGGTAGGGCCACAGGCTTTGTTTAGCAATTGGATAAGGCCATCGGCTGGGCTGAGCTGCAGGGCAGAACTGTAGGCTAGACTCGGCTCTGGGTTGGATTCTAAGGCTGCCCAGGGTCATTGTTCAGCCTCTCTGGGTAGGTAGGCCCAGAGGCAAAACTTAACAGTTGAGCAAGATGCTGGCCTGGTTGCCTGCCCAAGTGGGGCTGTAGAATGGGTTCTGTAGGTTCCCAGGACTCTGGTCAAGCTTCCTGACCAGAGGCATTGGAGGCTATACTCAACACTGGGGCAGTGCTGTGAATTGGCTTCCCTGCCTGGGTGGTAATAGAATGGGCTCCACAACTGGTATGGCTAACTGGCTGGAAATCAAAATCAGTCCGAAAAGCCAACCGAGCTCATCTGAACTCCCTGGCCAGATGAGGTCACTTGCTTGGCTCTACAGATGATCAGAGCTGCTGGCCAGGATTCCTGCCCAGACTCTATTCAGGCAAGACAGTTGTCCACCAAGATCTGAGCCCTGGTTGCTATAAGTCCTGGCTCTTTTCCCCGTCTCTGTCTGATCCCCTGTAGGCAAGATCTATAGAAGTCCTCAGTGATACCCATGACCATCCCTCTACTATCCCAGCAGAAAATTAGAGCCTTACTATCTGAGGAGGTTAATACAAACAGTGTCTGGTTCAAGGGGCAAGGAATACTATGCCTGTTGAAAGCAAGGGTATCATATTGAACCCAGGAGAGTCAAGTAAACTTTACATATTTAAAGCTAAGACCCAGGACTTTCCTGGTGGCACAGTGGATAGAAATCCGTCTACTAATGCAAGGGACGTGGGTTCAATCCTTGGTCTGGGAAGATTCCACATGCCACAGGCTACTAAAGCCCGTGCACCACAACCACTGAGCCTGGGCTCTAGGGCCCACCAGCCACAACTAATGAGCCCCTGTGCCACAGCTATTGAAGCTTGCATGCCCTAGCACACAGGCCACAAATACTGAGCCCGTGTGCTACAACCACTGAAGCCCGTGAGCCTAGAGCCTGTGCTCTGCAACAAGGGAAGCCACCACAAAGAGAAGCCTGTACCCATGTGCAGCAACGAAGACCCAGTGTAACCAAAAATAAATAATAAATAAAGTAAAAACTCAGTTTCTCTCCCATCTCCATTTTGACGATAGTGATAAACTTGTACCTTCTGAGCAGGACTGTGGAGGAGCCTTCCCAGGGAAATTGGCTCAATATCAAAGGAAAAACCTGAAGATATACACACTATGTGTCTTAATCTGTTCAGCCTGCTATAATGAACTACCACAGACTGGGTGGTTTAAACAATAAACATTTATTTCCCTTAGATATGGAATCTGGGAAGTCCAAAATCAATGCACTAGCAGATTCAGCTTCTGGTTCAGAGATGGCCTTCTCATTTTGTCTTCACTTGGTATAAGGGACAAGAGAGCTCTCTGGGGTCATTTTCAGAAGGGCAATAAACTCATTCATAAGGGATCTACTCTCATGAATTAATCACCTCCCCAAAGGCTTTGTCCATCAGTACAATCATATTGACTTCATTATATCATTCAGGACTTCAGTATATGAATTTAGAGGGGGGACACATTCAGTCTGGGACTCCCCTGGTGGCTCAGTGGTAAAGAATCCACCTGCCAATGCAGGAAATGATGGTATGGTCCCTGGATGGGGAAAATCCTCTGGAGAAGAAAATTGCAACCCACCCTAGTGTTCTTCCCTGAGAAATCCAATGGACAGAGAAGCCTAGTGGGCTATACTCCATGGGGTCACAAAGAGACACAACTGAGCGACTGAACACATTAAGTCTATCTGGATTGCAGAGCATTCTTCCAGAGGAAATATAACTAGTACAAGACAGAAACCATGAAACAAGAAGAGGATGTTATTTTTAAAAGAAAAAAAAGAGTAAAATAGAAAGAATGAGGAAAAAACTTTAGAGACTCAAAGTACAAAGAAATGCCTAGGAATGAGAAAAAAATGGCAGAGATAAAAGCAATAGAAACCAATATAAAACAGAGAATCATTCATGCAACTGTACATTTAAAAAATAAGAATTCCAGAAATAGGAAGCATGAAACCAAAGGGCAAGAAATTACGAAAGAAATGAGTCAAGAAAAAAAAAATGTCCTAGAATTGAAGTTTATGAGCTTCCAGATTGACAGGGCCCATTAAGCACCCAGCAGAAAGATAAAGGAACAATGCTTTCAAAATTCTCAGAGGAAATCACTTCCAATATGAAATGAGCAGCCAAACTACTAAACAAGCATGAGATTAATACATGAGGTCAGACATTTTCAGGAAGCTACCAGGAGATGCCCTGCCAAAATAAAGGAATATATCAAGAAAGACTTCGGAACCCAAAAGCAGGACATTTATCTAAGGATAAAATCAAAGAGAACCCCAGGATGATGTAAATGGAGTTCCAGGATGGCAGCTGGTCACTAGGTATAGAAGCAACCAATTCAGAGCAGAGCAGATCTGACTGCCCAGGGAGAGAGGCCAACAAGAAGAGAAAGTGAAAGTGAAATTGCTCAGTCTGTGTTTGACTCTTTGCGACCCCATGGACTATACAGTCCATGGAATTCTCCAGGTCAGAATACTGGAGTGGGTAGCCTATCCCTTCTCCAGTGGATCTTCCCAGCCCAGGAATTGAACCAGGGTCTCCTGCATCGCAGGCGGATTTTTTTACCAGCAATGATTCTGAATGTATTCAAAAGATATGAAAGACAGTTAAATTCTCATCTTCTGTAGCAGGAATTCAATGGATAACACCTGAAACTGAAAAAAAGAAATAAGTAGCAATGTAAATAAGCATATCTCTTACATTAATAGTTAGAGAAGTAGAATCCAAAAAAACAAGTGGTTTTGTGAAAGAGGCAAGAAATGGAGAAAGGGAAATGGGTGACTCTTATATTTTACTATAGTTTTTTATTCAAAGGTGACACTTAAAATCACATGGATGAACATTTTGGGGGTTGTTTTTAGTTTAAATAAATTCAATTTTTAAATCATGTGGATGTATGACTTTGATGAAAATTTAAACTAGATATAAAAAAAGAGAGATGTGATGGGGTAAGAACTGGATCTGGGGATTAACAGTTTCCTGCTTAAGAGTTTCTATAACAAACTCAGAAAATAGGACCCCATATAAGGCTGTCTAGGAGACATGGGTTTGATTCCTTTGGTCAGGAAGATCCCCTGGAGGAGAAAATGGCAACCCACTCCACTAGTCGTACCTGAAAAATCCCATGGACAGGGAAGCTTGGCAGGCTACAGTCCATAGGGACACAAAGAGTCAGACACAACTGAGCGAATGAGCATGCATGTAATGCTGTCTACCCCAGTTTTTTCCTCTCCCTCTCTCTCTCTTTTTTTGGCCATGCTGGGTCTGCTGCCCAGGGGCTTTCTCTAGTTGCGGCCAGTGGGAGCTACTCCGTGTGGCGCATGGGCTTCCCACTGCAGTGGCTTCTCTTGTTGCAGAGCATGGGCTCTATAGTGCAGGCTCAGTAGTTGTGGCCCAGGAGCTCATAATTGTGGCTTGCAGACCTGAGAGAGTGTAGGCTTCTGTAGTTGTGGCACATGGGCTTAGCTGCTCCATGGCATGTGATATCTTCCCAGAACAGGTATCAAGCCTGTGTCCCCTGTATTTGCAGGCTGATTTCTTTCCACTGTGCCACCAAGGAAGTCCTACCCACCCCCACTCCAGTTTTTCATTTGAGAGATTCAAAGAAATACAATATACCTTTGTATGTATATTCATGAATGTCCAGGAGGCATGGAGCTAATTGCAAGCTAATATGTAATCTCAACACCTGCTCATGTTAGCTATATAACTGGAATTGGATGAATGACTTCAACAGCCTGAGCTTCCCCAACCATAACATAAAAATGATGACAGTATCTTCCTCTTAGTTTACTTGAAAGGAATAGGTGAGGTAGTAGGTGCATATCTGGCACATAGTAGGTCCAGGTTTCTCTCCAATGTTTGCTTCCTTACCCACTTCTTCTACTGGAGTTTGATTAGGTATACTAAGAGACACACACAGAAGTCAGCCAAAAGCATTTTAATGAAACCCAGGAATCAGCTGAGGACAGGCTCAGGGCAATGTTGTCTTCATTTTTGTGCCCTTGGCTTCAAGTATTAATTAACTGTGGCGATGTATTTGGCTGAAACTTGGGCTTGACACAGCACAGTTTACCACTCAGGCAGAAAACATAGATTTTTTCATTCCTGGAACATGTGTCACAGCACTTGCCATGAAGATTCCAGCATTTTTCAGTGCCGCCTGATACAAAGAGAAAAAAAGAACGAAGCCAGGATCAGTACTATGGGGAAATAAATCCTGGCTTGAAAGGACAGCCAGCCAGGCAGGAAAAGGAGGACCATTGAAAATGGGGTCATCACCTCTAGATTTACAGTGGTGTTATAGTCTCACACTCTTTCTGGACACCCCATTCCAATCCCAGCCCACCCCTAATGGTCCTTCTCTTAGAGTCAGTGGGTTATAATGATTAGGAGCATGGACTCTTGGAACTCATACAGCTGGATTTGAAATTTGTCTACAACACAAGCCAACTGGAAGACCTCAAGCAGGTTATTTCATTTCTCAGATCATCCATTTCCTATTTTCTGAAACAGAGATATAGCACTTGTCAGAGAAGGCAATGGCACCCCATTCCAGTACTCTTGCCTGGAAAATCCCATGGACGGGGGAGCCTGGTGGGCTGCAGTCCATGGGGTCGCTAAGAGTCAGACACGACTGAGCGACTTCACTTTCACTTTTCACTTTCATGCATTGGAGATGCAATGGCAACCCACTCCAGTGTTCTTGCCTGGAGAATTCCAGGGATGGGGGAGCCTGGTGGGCTGCCATCTACTGGGTCGCACAGAGTCGGACACGACTGAAGCGACTTAGCAGCAGTAGCACTTGTCTCAAGCTATTGTTGGGATTAAGCAAAATAGTGCATAAAAATACAAGCATTAAATAAATTTAGATATAACATTACAGAACCTCAGAAAGAGTCACATGTTTTAAAAATTACTTTGTAAGTAAAGATTAAACTAGAAGGAATATAGGATCAAAAAATGCAAGAGATAATGGCTTAAAATAAATACAGGATGATAAAAAGGATTTCTTAATCAAAAAGAAAGAGATAAAAAGGAATAAATGAGTATCACAAATATTCATGACAAACAAAAAAATTTCAACATACAAATAATAGGAACTACCAAAGAAGAAAACAAAATCAAGGGAATGGAAAAAATACTACAAACTAGGTTCAATAAATGTTCCTAAACAGAAAAAGATTTGAAAGCATGTCCTGCAAAAGTATACAGCATACCTGAAAATATTGACCCAAGACAAGATACATTCTCCTAAAATTACTGGACAAAAGGAAACAAAGCTTTGGGCATTTAGGCCCCTAAAATATAAGATGACATAAAAGAAAAAAAATATTAAACTGTACTTGGACTTTTTGAGAGCAATGCTTTATCCCAGAAAAAAATGGTGTCATATTTTCAAGATATTCAAGAAAAGAAAAGTGTTATAATCAAAAAACTAACTTCTAAATACAAAGGACAAAAACAAACTGGTATCAACATAGTGAAATGTGTAGTGGATATATGTTCTGACAATATAGAGACATTACAATTCAAAAATGGGAGAATACTGGTGACAGTCTATGCACAAATTTTGACTAGTTTGAGTAATCACGTTATTCTGGTACTGTTGATTTTGTTATACAGTATACTTAAACTATTGTATATGTGACGAGGGAGACATCAAATGAGTAATTATGGAATATTCTAACTCTATCATCCTCTGAGCCAGACATCCTGGAATGTGAAGTCAAGTGAGCCTTAGAAAGCATCACTACGAACAAAGCTAGTGGAGGTGATGGAATTCCAGTTGAGCTATTCCAAATCCTGAAAGATGATGCTGTGAAAGTGCTGCACTCAATATGCCAGCAAATTTGGAAAACTCAGCAGTGGCCACAGGACTGGAAAAGGTCAGTTTTCATTCCAATCTCAAAGAAAGGCAATGCCAAAGAATGCTCAAACTACTGCACAATTGCACTCATCTCACATGCTAGTAAAGTAATGCTCAAAATTCTCCAAGCCAGGCTTCAGCAATATGTGAACCATGAACTTCCAGATGTTCAAGCTGGTTTTAGAAAAGGCAGAGGAACCAGAGATCAAGTTGCCAACATCTGCTGGATCATGGAAAAAGCAAGAGAGTTCCAGAAAAACATCTATTTCTGCTTTATTGACTATGCCAAAGCCTTTGACTGTGTGGATCACAATAAACTGTGGAAAATTCTGAAAGAGATGGGAATACCAGAACACCTGATCTGCCTCTTGAGAAATTTGTATGCAGGTCAGGAAGCAACAGTTAGAACTGGACATGGAACAACAGACTGGTTCCAAATAGGAAAAGGAGTTCGTCAAGGCTGTATATTGTCACCCTGTTTATTTAACTTACATGCAGAGTACATCATGAGAAATGCTGGACTGGAAGAAACACAAGTTGGAATCAAGATTGCCGGGAGAAATATCAATAACCTCAGATATGCAGATGACACCACCCTTATGGCAGAAAGTGAAGAGCAACTAAAATGCCTCTTGATGAAAGTGAAAGTGGAGAGTGAAAAAATTGGCTTAAAGCTCAACATTCAGAAAACAAAGATCATGGCATCCGATCCCATCACTTCATGGGAAATAGATGGGGAAACAGTGGAAACAGTGTCAGACTTTATTTTTCTGGGCTCCAAAATCACTACAGATGGTGACTGCAGCCATGAAATTAAAAGACACTTATTCCTTGGAAGGAAAGTTATGACCAACCTAGATAGCATATTCAAAAGCAGAGACATTACTTTGCCAACAAAGGTTCGTCTAGTCAAGGCTATGGTTTTTCCTGTGGTCATGTATGGATGTGAGAGTCGGACTGTGAAGAAGGCTGAGTGCCGAAGAATTGATGCTTTTGAACTGTGGTGTTGGAGAAGACTCTTGAGAGTCCCTTGGACTGCAAGGAGATCCAACCAGTCCATTCTGAAGGAGATCAGCCCTGGGATTTCTTTGGAAGGAATGATGCTAAAGCTGAAACTCCAGTACTTTGGCCACCTCATGCTAAGAGTTGACTCATTGGAAAAGACTTTGATGCTGGGAGGGATTGGGGGCAAGAGGAGAAGGGGACGACAGAGGATGAGATGGCTGGATGGCATCACTGACTCGATGGACGTGAGTCTCAGTGAACCCTGGGAGTTGGTGACGGACAGGGAGGCCTGGCGTGCTGCGATTCATGGGTTCACAGTCGGACATGACTGAGCGACTGATCTGATCTGATCTGATCTGATCATCCTCTGTGATCTTGAAAACCAAGATTCTCAACACAAGGAAAAAATACTGGTTTCAACAGAAATGAATAGAAAAAGAAATATGGTCTATACAAAAAATGGAATAGTACTCAGCCATTAAAAGAGTGAAATTTTGCCATTTGCAACAACATGGAATGACTTGGATGGTATTATGCCAAGTAAAATAATAAACCTAAAAATAAAACAAACCAGTGAATATAACAACAACAAAAAAAAAAACAGATTTACATACAGAGAATCACCTACCACTGGGAAAGGGGACCAGGGAGGGCAAGATAGAGGTAGGTGATTAAGAGGCACAAACTACTATGTATAAAAAAATAAGCTACAAGGTCACAGTGTATACCACAGGGAATATGGTCAATATTTTACAACAACTTTAAAAGGAATATAACCTTTAAAGACTGCGAATCACTATGTCATACACCTGAAACTTATATAATATTATACATCAACTATAATTCAATTTTTTAAAATATGATGTGGTACAGAAATTGTTCTGGATTTGTGTTCTCTATTTGAATTGGAAGTACCAGTATAAACCCACAAGTATTTTATTTTCTAAGTATGTGGACAGATGGATGGATAGAAATTTTTCCAGTTCTAATGAATGAAAAAAGGTAAGAAATGTTGACCAATACAAATTAGTATTCTTAGGATTCATATTGTAGTCTAAAAATATCATTTCCCACTAAAATAAAAGAAACCAATACCTGGGCAATGTGACTTTTTCCAGTTCTAGTTAAGAACTTGTAAGATGAGCCTAAAACTATTCTATCATACCAAGAGCTAAATGGAAGAAATTCCCACGGGTCAAGAATAGAAAACTTTGTGCCTCAATAGGAATAATTGCAATAGATTGGAACTGTGGCTTAGAACCATGAGTCCAAAATAATAATATTTAGGAGAAACAAACTGTTTGTCCTCAGAGGTTAACAGAAAATGAATTCATTAACTTGCAAACTGAAAAGCAAAGACAGAATCAAGCATTTGTCCTTCCTCTCCCCTTTGAACTCTCAAAATCACAAGGTAACCAAATAGCAGATGAAGAGAAGCATCTCTTTTATAAGTAGTTCAGCTAATAAATGAATGTTCTTCCCAGCATATCTGCATGGCTCACCCCCTCACTTCCTTCATGTCTTTGCTCTAATTTGTTTCAGTGGGGCATTCCCTTACATCCCTTCTTAAATTCTACATCTCCCTCCTCTGATGCTTGCTGTCCATTTTCTTGCTTACTCTGTTTATTGCCTCCCCACAGAGAATGTAAGCTCCAAGAGGACGGGGATTTTTGGGTGGGTGGTTGGTTGGTGGGTGGGTTCACTGCTCTATCTCCAGCACTTACCACATTGCCTGACACATGGAGTGAATTCTACAATATTTATTGAATAAATGAATTCTTTAACTAAGTAATGGCATAGCTACTGGCCCCTAAATCCAGCTGCCATCAAGGGAAGTAGAAAGGGAGAGAGGAAAAGGAGAAACACTGAAAGACTAAACATTTACCCAAAGCAGAATGAATTAATCCAAGAGACTGTTTCAAACCAGAGAAGAAGGATAAAATTGTATGCTGAGTTTACCTACAGCCCCTGGGGCCTTTCTAACCTCCAACTTTCTCACCAACAGAATGAAAGTTCCTGGGAAAACTCTCATGAGTTATAAAAAATACAAAAGATACAATTGCTGCACACTAAAATTTCAGTGTATTCAATGTTGAACCCTAAACCTAATCATTTTTGTTGCTGTTTCAGTCACTAAGTTGTATCTGACTCTTTTGGGACCCCATGGACTGCAGCCCACCAGGCTCTTCTGTCCATGGGATTTCCCAGACAAGAATATTGGAGCGGGTTGCTATTTCTTTCTCTGCACCAAGGGATTAAACCTGCATCTCCTACATTGGCAGGTGGGTTCTTTACCACTGAGCCACCAGGGAAGCTCAAAGTGACTAAATTGGAACTCAGAGAAGCCAAGTGGCTTGTTGGGGTTCACAGAACTAATAAATGATGAAGCCGGTTCTAACTAACCCAGGATTTGGAGATTCTTCTCCCATCGTCAGGTGATGCTGTTGACTGTGTCCACCATGAGCAGACATGGGTGTGGGTCCAGACTGCCCTCTAGCAATCCCCCCACATCCTGACACTGTGGAAGGTTAAAGAGATACCTGGAGGGCGGTGAGGGTAGAAACTTAAGTCAATTTAAAAGGAGGGTTTGGGCAAGTTTGAAACGACCTTGTCTCTGCTTAAAACCTTTCCATGGCTCCAGTATCGGGGCTGGCACAGACGGGCAACAGTAATCATGAGATTCAACCTCACTTAAGGCAGGTGTGATCAGTGCAAATCCAAGTGGTTTCAGGGACACCATGAGAAAAGATCACTACTGGCTTCCTTCTTTCCTGCTTCCCATGTCCTCCCCCACCACTCCTCACACATCTGACCCACTGCCCTTGACCCTTGGAGCTGACCAAAGAGAAGAGATTTGGGGGTATTGAGGGAAAATTCTGGAGGTTACCGTTGCTGCCTAAGACCTGGCACCTCTCACTGGCAAAGATGAGCATTTGGGTGCCAGATCCCCTCTTATATGGGTTTAGAAAATTAGAAAGCTCCATTTCCTTACACATCAAACATTTAGTGTGTTTAATGTTGATCCCTCCACCTCATTATTTCAAATGGATAAATAAGTACATTGAAACTCAGAGAAGCCAAGTAGTGTGCTACTAAATGGTGGGGTGGGGTCTCACTCAGGAACTGGGGGCTTTTTCCTCTTCCCCCAGATTAATGGTGTTTCATGTTTCTGCCTGCCAGCCCATTCTCCCAAGCCCTGGAGTGTCCAACCAAGATCCACTCTCCACCCCTCCATCTCTCCCCAGAAAAGGCCTAGGTTACCTGGAATGACCTGGGATGAGAGCAGCAGTGCAGCCAAAGTTAGCAAAAAAGTCTTCATGACTTCAGGGAGCCCAGGGAGTAGTCTCAGTTCTGGCACAGAGACACCAAATGAAGAAGAGCTCTGGACTCTCTGCTCCTTCTAATCAGCTGGAACACGTGTCACAGACACGTGCTCTCAGCTGCCCACGGGGACAGTTGGCCCTGGAACATCCTGCCTCCCTCAGGCTTCCCTTGCTATCCAATGCCCATGCATCCACCTTCGGACCATACACCCCTCAGCTGATATGCCTCCCTTTATCTACTTCCACCTTTTAAGGGACAGCAGAGGGAAATCACACAAGCCAGAGGGATTTTTAAAAATAGATCTCAGCCCTTGTTATAACTCAATCTACAATTTTCCAAGTCTCCATGTTACACATTGAAAATAATGTGTAGTCTTTATTAAATTCTATAAAGCACCTCATTATCTGTCCTAGAGATCCACTATTATCTTGTTTTAGTGTAAGTTGAGCAAACTCATTTCTTCAAATGTGATTTTCCAGTTTGGTAGTGGAGGAGTAGAGAAGGGAAAGCATTCGTTCAGACTTTCACTGAATGAATTTCAGTCTCTTCTTTCACCCCATCAAAAGGTTCCTCTTCACTTTCTGCCATTAGAGTGGTATCATCTGTATATCTGAGGTTGATATTTCTCCTGACAATCTTTTTTTTTTTTTTAGTTTTAAAACCGATCTTTATTTTGAATTGGTAATGTATATAGAGGGTAGAGAGTTTGAAAAGTATAAAAAGATAAATATACCAAAATCTAAGTCTCCCTTCCACTCCCTTCCCCAGATATCCATTTCTTTCTAGAAATAGCCATTGTTACAAGTTTATTCTGCATGGATCTAAAAATGAAGTATTAATAATAGCCATCATCTGTTGAATATTCAACTCGGCACCAAGGTTCCTCACAAAAATCATATGAGACAACTATTATTTATTTCACTTTACAAATAAGAAAACTGAGTCTCCTGACAATCTTGATTCCTGCTTATGATTCATCCAGCCTGGTGTTTCACATGACGTACTCTACATGGAAATTAAGTCAGCAGGGTGACAGTATACAGCTGTTGTACTCCCTTCCCAATTCTGAACCAATTTATGCTTCATGTCCAGTTGTAACTGTTGCTTCTTGACCAGGACACAGGTTTCTCAGGAGACAGATAAGGTGGTCTGGTACTCCCATCTCTTCGAGAATTTTCCACAGTGTGTTGTGATCTACACAATTGAAGGGTAGTTTCAACATTCTTTGGCATTGTCCTTTGGGACTAGAATGAAAACTGACCTTTTCCAGACCTATGGCCACTGCTGAGATTTTCAAATTTGCTGACATACTAGGAACAGTACTTTAAGAACATCATCTTTTAGGATTTTAAATAGCTCAGCTGGAATTCTGTCAATTCCATTAACTTTGTTCACAGCAATGCTACCCAAAGCCCACTTGACTTCACATTCCAGAATGTCTGGCTGTAGGTGAGTGACCACACCACCATGGTTATCTGAGTCATTAAGTCCTTTCTTGTAGAGTTCTTCTGTGTATTCTTGCAACTTCTTAATCTCTTCTGTTTCTGTTAGGTCCTTACTGTTTCTGTCCTTTATTGTGCTCATCCTTGCATGAAATGTTCCCTTGATAGCTCCAATTTTCTTGAAG
The DNA here is from genome assembly GCF_029407905.1 of Bubalus kerabau. NCBI lineage: Eukaryota > Metazoa > Chordata > Mammalia > Artiodactyla > Bovidae > Bubalus > Bubalus kerabau. The sequence continues at coordinate 61,650,178 of NC_073636.1, forward strand.
AGATCTTTAGTCTTTCCCATTCTATCACTATCCTCTATTTCTTTGCATTGTTCATTTAAGAAGGCCTTCTTATCTCTCCTTGCTATTCTCTGGAACTCGGCATTCAGTTGGGTACATCGTTCCCTTTCTCCCTTACCTTTAGCTTCTCTTCTTTCCTCAGCTATTTGTAAAGCTTCCTCAGACAATCACTTTGTCTTCTTGCATTTCTTTTTCTTTGGGATAGTTTTGGTCACTGCTTCCTGTACAATGTTACAAATCTACATCCATCGTTCTTCAGGCACTCTGTCTACCAGATTTAATCCCTTGAATTGACTTGTCACCTCTACTGTATAAACCTAAGGGATTTGATTTAGGTCATCCCTGAATGGCCTAGTGGTTTTCCCTACTTTCTTCAATTTAAGCCTGAATTTTGCAACAAGGAGTTCATGATCTGAGCCACAGTCAGCTCCAGGTCTTATTTTTACTGACTGTATAGAGCTTCTCCATCTTTGGCTGCAAAGAACATAATCAATCTGATTTTGGTATTGACCATCTGGTAATGTCCATGTGTACAGTTGTCTCTTGGATGGTTGGTAGAGGATGTTTGCTATAACTGTTACGTTTTCTTGACAAAACTCTATTAGTCTTGGCCCTGTTTCACTTTTCCAAAGCCAAACTTGCCTGTTACTCCCAGTATCTCTTGACTTCCTACTTTTGAACTCAAATTCCCTATGATGAAAAGGACATCTTTTTTGGTGTTAGTTCTAGAAGGTGTTGTAGGTCTTCATAGAACTGGTCAACTCCAGCTTCTTCAGCATTAGTGGCTGGGGCATAGACTTGGATTACTGTGATGTTGAATGTTTTGCCTTGGAAATGAACCAAGATCATTCTGTCATTTTTGAGGTTGCAACCAAGTACTTGCGTTTTAGACCTTTGTTGACTATGAAAGCTATTCCATTTCTCCTAAGGGATTCTTGCCCACCATAATAGATATAATGGTCATCTGAATTAAATTCACCCATTCCTGTCTCCTTTAGTTCACTGATTACTAAACTGTCAATGTTCAGTATTGCCACCTCCTGAAACTCTGACATTCCCAGGTGATCCCAGTCTTCAAGTGACAGATATGAGCAGAAAACCATAGAGTCTTTCCAGAAGAAGCCCCAGGCATTGTTCTTACACACTTTTTTCTGTACATTTTGGGATTAATTAAATGATTTTTTTAATGTCATGATCATTAACAATTAATCAGAAGTTACTCTGTTTTAAGTATTCTTCTAAGAACTTTATATATTTTACTCATTTAATCTTTTTAACAATTCAGTGAGCTATGTAACATTGTCTTTTTATCCATGAAAACCTTAAGTCAGTAGAGGCTAAGTTATTTATACAATTTCAGAAAGCTAACAATTTTGTAAAGTAATTAGCCTTCAATTAAAATAAATAAATTTTTAAAAAAAAAAAGCTATCAATTTGAAGGTCAGGCTGCTGCTGCTGCTGCTGCTGCTAAGTCACTTCAGTCGTGTCCAACTCTGTGCAACCCCATAGACAGCAGCCCACCAGGCTCCCCCGTCCCTGAGATTCTCCAGGCAAGAACACTGGAGTGGGTTGCCATTTCCTTCTCCAATGCATGAAAGTGAAGTTGCTCAGTCATATCTGACTCTTAGCAACCCCATGGACTGTAGTCCACCAGGCTCCTCCATCCATGGGATTTTCCAGGCAAGAGTACTGGAGTGGGGTCAACCTAAATCTATCTGACTTAAAAATTCATGATCCTGGAATAGTACATAGCAGGGACTTGATAAATTTAATATAAAGTGACATGAGTGACACAAAGGAGCCAATTACAAGAAAATTGATAAGAATATTTCAGGTGAAGGGCATAGCAAGTGCAAGCAGATATAGTGTGTTCAATGGAAAGAGTAAAGGCTAGTATGGCTGAAGAATAGGGCACGAGTGGGAACTGATATGAGATAAAGCCAGAGAGCTACATGGCAACTGGATCAGGTAAGTCAGGGAGAAGAGTTTGAATTTTATCCAAAATTGCAAAGTAAACAGAAAATCAGAGTCAGGACTGTATGTTTTTAGCTCTGCTTCCTCCACCCTCCACACCAAAATTCTCTATGTATCCAGGCACTTTAGACAGTAGGGTCTCTTCTCTCAGGGAGGACAGCATCCAACAGATACATTTCTGCCCCATTCCCTAGCCACCAAATAGAAAACTGCATTTTGCAATTTTTTTTTTAAACTGTTGAGTAGAAAAAAAAAAACTGCGTATTTTTAATGCATACAATGTGATGAGTTTGAACATAAGCATTTGGTGCTGTTTTTGTAGCCCAAACTAGGATGAAATTACATTTTGCAATTCCTTTCCCTGTATGGAATCAAGTTAGGCTTTGCCACAAACTCTTTTCTCTCTTTTCTTTTTCTTTCTTTTCTTTTTTTTTTTTTTTTTTTTTTTTGCATGATATTGGGGAGTTGGAAATGAAGCAGCATCCCTGTGTTCTGAAGGCTGTCACTGGTTAGAGGCGGTAAGGGGTTTCTGCGAGTTTCAGCCTGTCTTCATTGTTTCCTGCTACATGTCAGCTCTCCTTCCCAACTGCCAGCCCTTCTGACCAAACTGACCCAGGTTCAGGCCCAAAACTAAACACCTCTCTATGAACTCAACAAAGGCCCATATAGTCAAAGCTATGGTTTTCTCAGTAGTCGTGTAGAGATGTGAGAGTTGGACCATAAAGAAAGCTGAGCATTGAAGAACTTATGCTTTTAAATTGTGGTGCTGAAGAAAACTCTTGAGAATCCCTGGGATTGCAAGGAGATCAAGACAGTTAATTGTAAAGGAAATCAACTGTGAATATTCACTGGAAGGGCTGTTGCTGAAGCTCCAATACTTCGGCCACCTGATGCCAAGAGCCAACTCCTTGGAAAAGACCCTGATGCTGGGAAAGATTGAAGGCAAAATGAGAAGGGGGCAGCAAAGGATGAGACAGTTAGTTAGCATCACCAACTCAATGGACATAAGTTTGAGCAAACTCAGGGAGATAGTGGAGGACAGAGAAGCCTGGCGTGCTACAGTCCATGCGGTCACAAAGAGTTGGACAAGACTAAGCAACTGAACAGCAAATGAATTAAAATAGGCAGTGGTTTTGAAGAGCAAGTAACCTTTCACAGGCTTCTGCACCAGCTCCTTCAGGACCCCAGAGAGCTCTTTACTTTCCCAGCCCTTCCCACAACTGAATAGTCTCATCCTTGTCGTAAATTCCTTAGCCCATAATGCTGATAGCCGTACTGCTGCTTCCCTAATTGAGTCTTAACTAACATATGTTTGAAAAAATGAGCTTCCTTAACAGAAATGAAGGGATTCCCAAGTGATTCAGCGATAAAGAATCTGCATGCCAATGCAAGAGACACAGGAGATGCAGGTTCTATCTCTGGGTCAGGAAGATCACCTGGAGGAGGAAATGGTAACCCACTCCAGTATTCTTGCCTGGAGAATCCCATAAACAGAGGAGCCTGGCGGGCTACAGTCCTGGGGGTCACAAAGAGTCAGAAATGACTGAGTACACACATGCAACAGAAATGAAAAGCAATCATGGATTTCTAGGCCTTAGGCACTGAGTCCTTCCTAGCTACTGTCTTCTCTTCATCTTAAAGGCTTTAGAAAGAGCTGTTTACACTTACTGATCTCATTCCTTCACTTACCTTTCAGTCTTCAACCTCCTCAATCTGTTTTCTGTCCCTACAAAAATGGTTTTCAACGTTGATTTGTCTCGTAAGCCATTGTTGTTTAGTCGCCAAGTCATGTCCTACTCTTTGCGATCCCATGGACTGTAACCCACCAGGCTCTTCTGTCCATGGGATCATGCTTTTATACCCTTGACATCTGTGTCAAATAGGGTCCAGTCAAGAAATGGAAGTCACATAGCATACTTAATGTATGGAATCAGTTACATTGCTGTTGGAAGGCAGAAACAGCAAAAAGAGGACCCTGAGGAAACAGGTATTAGTAACCACAGATTTTTCCAGTAGTCATGTACGGATGCAGTGCAGAAGAATTGATGCTTTCGAACTGTGGTGCTAGAGAAGACTCTTGAGAGATCAAACCAGTCAATCCTAAAGGAAATCAACTCCGAATATTCACTGGAAGGACTGATCCTGAAGCTGAAGTTCCAATATTCTGACCACCTGATGGAAAGAGCCGACTCACTGGAAAAGACCTTAATCCTGGGGAAAACTGAAAGCAACAGGAGAAGTGGGCAGCAGAGGATGATATGGTTAGATAGCATCACTGACTGAATGCACATGAATTCCAGCAAACTCCAGGAGATAGTGGAGGACAGGGAAGCCTGGAGTGCTGCAGTCCATGGGGTCACAAGAAGTCGGACACGACTGAGCGACTGAACAACAGCAACCAGAGAATGCAGCTACTACCCTTAGGTAGCCGAAACTGAGGGAAGAGAATGGATTTTCAAATCCTTAGAGTTCAGAGGAGGGACCTCCCCACTACAATAGCTGGTTCTTGGACCTCTGAGGATGGGTCACAGCCTGGCCCCCAGAAGGCCTGACCACATGGGTAGCCCTGAGATGGCCGGGGGCTACGGCTGCTAATACTTGTGAGAGGGCACAGCCAGACTCCTGCTGGGAGCTGCATCTCTTCCTTCCATTCTCCTGCCGATTTTAGCCCCAGTTACAGTATATTTCTCATGTTCAACACCAACAAAAGCCTCTGTACAGACTTCCCTTTGCCTGGAAAGCCACGAGGGCTCATCCACCTGGCGTTTTGGTCTTTGTTTCTCAAAACAAAGTTCTCTGCTATCTTCTCTACGATATCTTCCCTGACCTTCTGTGTTCCGCTTGTGTGGCGCCCCCTGGTGGTCCTTTGATTGGCAGTCGAACCCTATAGCGTGACCTAAATGAGAAAAGCCAGCATGCCAGCTCAGGGCGTGCGGGGGCCGTGCCCGTGGGCGGTGGAGGGCACGTGCGGGTGACATCTGTTCCGGTTGGAGCAAAGGAGCGGAAGCCAGAGAGGCCAGAGCACTCCACCATTAGCTTTGCCATCGCATCACATTTGCCAAGCTGCTTTGCCATTGCCGCTTCCCTTGGCCACTTGTAGCCATGAAGCTCCTCTCGCTGATTCTGGCCGGACTGCTGCTCTTGTCTCAGCTCACTCCAGGTAACCGGGACCTCTTCAGGGGAGGGGCACAGGGTGCGGAGAGAGACATCTGGACACAGAATCCCACGGGCGGGGAGGATGGGCTGCCGGGCCTCCTGCAGTCACCTTGTGGAGGAGGAGCCCTCCCTGGCGGCCAGGCAGCCGAGATCTAGGTACCAACTACAACATGGAGAGCTTCTTGCTCAGTCACCCCATCCTGCTGTCCCAGGGAGCATGCTAAGGGGGGTTAGCTTGTGAAGAAGAATGCATAGGAGGAGGAGAAGCAGGAGGAGGATACACAATAGTGGCCATGTCACAAAATAGGCCCCAGAATGATCTAGGCTTAATACAAACTGCAACCACCTTAAGGAGAAAGCAAAGCTCATCTTTAACTTGTTACCATCTCTGTGCCAGTCCCTGTGTTGGGAAGCTAGGACCACAGAGATAAATGACATGGCCTGGGAGGGATTCAGACTTCCCAGATGGCGCAGTGGTAAAGAAACCGCCTGCCAATGCAGAAGAGGTAAGAAACTCAGGTTCAATCCCTGAGTGGGAGAGATCCCTGCAGCCCATGGTGTCACAAAGGGTCGGTCATGACTGAAGCAACTGAGCACCCACACTGGGAGGCACTCACTGGGAGAGATGTGAAATAGCATTTACCCAGAGTGCCATGAGCTGTGTTAGAGGGGATCTGGGGTCCTGAGGTGCACAGGGAGGGACCAGCCCAGGCTGAGGGCCAGGAGAGATCTCCTGGAGGGATACTCTGAGTCCTGAAAAGTGGTTAGAAATTAGAAGGGGAGGGAGAAGAGGTGGAAAAGGAAGGGTGTCCCGGGTGGAAGTCAGCTAATAGCAAAGGTCCAGATATGGGAGACAGTACCACGCCTTCAGGAAACTAGCCCACGATGGAAGGGTGGGTTAAGGGTGTGGCAAGGGATAAGACTGAAAGTGTTAATCGCTCAATAGTGTCTGACTCTTTGCAACCCCATGGGCTGTAGCCCATCAGAGTCCTCTGTCCATGGGATTCTCCAGGCAAGAATACTGTAGTGGGTAGCCATTCCCTTATCCAGGGGACCTTCCCAACTCAGGGATCAAATCCAGCTTTCCTGCATTGCAGGTAGATTCTTTACCGTCTGAGTCACCAGGGAAGCCCAGGATCTGGAAGCCCAAGGTTAAGGGTGTGGCAAGGGTTAAGACTGCAGAAGCAGTCAAGGTCCAGGTCTTGATGAGCCTTGACTGCCAGATGAGCTGCCGTAGGAGAGCTTAAGCAAAAAAGGGCTATTCCACCAACTCTAGCATCACTGTCTGGCCCCTCTTGCTCAACTGACAGAAACTTCTGCTCAGCCAAGGCTTTCACCTCACCTGTCCACAGGGCTGTAATATATAAATTTCCTCACCTCAGCCCTTGTTCCTGCCTGTGGCAAATGTCTGAAATACTACTCAGCTGGGGATAGAGAGGAAAGCCTCAGAACCTGGGTTAAACACTGCTCAATCATTTTCTAACTTTGTGACCTCCAGTAAGCAGCTCAGAGGCTCAGAGTTTCAATGTCCCCATTTCTCAATCTGCTACAACAAAGACATGTGTATAGTAACATTAGTTTGAGGGAACAACATTGAACACACTGAAATTTTGGTATGCAAAAAAAAAAAGTGTAGCTTCTTCATTTTATGTAACTCATTTCAATTTTCCCAGGAAATTCCATCCTGCTGATGCAATGGCTGGGGAGAGGGGTGGTGGAAGGCGCTAAGGGACTGTGCCTAAACTCCTCAGTTTAATAAATGCTCATCAGTTCTGGTTTAAAACAGTTTCAAGTTAATTCAGTCTCTTTTGAATAAATATTTGAGTAAGTCTTTGAGAATTTCTCCTTCTGTTCCCTTTCGCTTTCTGAGGATAGCACCTGGATTTAGGAGTTAACTAGATGTCATGATTTAATTTATTGGCTCACTCAATAAACGTGAAAGTGAAAGTTGCTCAGTCATGTCTGACTCTTTGGGACCCCATGGACTGTACAGTCCGTGGAATTCTCCAGGCCAGAATACTGGAGTGGGTAGCCTTTCCCTTCTCCAGGGGATCTTCCCAACCCAGGGACTGAACCCAGGTCTCCCACATTGTGGGCGGATTCTTTACCAGCTGAGCCACAAAGGAAGCCCAAGAATACTGGAGTGGGTAGCCTATCCCTTTTCCAGGGGATCTTCCTGACCCAGAAATCGAACCAGGGTCTCCTGCATTGCAGGTGAATTCTTTACCAACTGAGCTATCAATAAACCAAATGTTGAACAAATTTCATATTCCAGGCACTGTGATAGGTGCAGGAGGTAGTGCAGTGAACACATGAAAACAAAACAAGGTAAGCAAAGTCTTTAGCCTCTTGGAGTTTGCATTCTGTTGAGAGAAGCAGAAATTTTTTTTAATAAGTGAAACATATGAAATGTCAGGTGGTGAGTATGATGAGCAGAGTAGGTGGGAAAGGGGATAGCAAATACCACAGGGATGTAAATTTGCTGTTTTAAAGGGGTGCTCATGGAATGGCTCACCCTGACCTGAGGGAGGATAAGAGGTGATCCCTATGGATTTATGGAGAATATTCAAGCTGGTGGGAATGTGCAGTGCAAAGGCCCTGGAGCAGGCTCATGAGGAGGTAGAGCCCAGTGCTGGACCTTCACTGACTTCTGCAGCAAGGTCCCTCATGTGTGATCCATGACTGAGGAAACTTCCTGGTCCTGTTGAAAGCCTCACTGACTCAGGCCTTCATCTCAGTCAAATCTTCCATCTAATCCCTAGGTTTAAGCTGTTCACACACAGCCCCTCCCACTCCTTTCTGCACGGGGGTCTACTGCTGGCAGGTCTCTTAGGCTCTCAGCTCTTCATCTGTTCTCCTATTTCCACTGGAGACAAAAGGGAACTGAGGACTTTCCTGAGTACTTTATGCCACAGGAGAGGAGAGGGAGATGCTCAACCTCTTCCCTCAGGCATTTCTAATCTAATTCCCCTCCAGATAGCACCATAATGTGTTGGTACTGTTAGCAATTTCCCTGGGCTACCCTCTGAGGGCAGAAAGTAAATCCCCTCTTCTCTAGTAGTTTCTCCAGGCCAATCTGGGTGTTTGTAGCAAGAGAGTCTCTTGCCCCCTGCCTTTCTCACATGACTTATCTCTACTTCTTAAGTGTTCAGGTTTACCAGCAGGCCCTAGTCCGGGGGCCCCGAGGTGGGGTGCAGGGGGGTGGGGGGTGTTGGAGGAGAGGAAGGCCTCTGTCTCTAGCTTGCTAGTAGGTTCTTCATTGTCCTGGCTGGCAGAGACAAGTTGTGGGCTCTGGTGGAGCTCTAAGGCCTCCTGCTGCTGCTGCAAAATTAGATTTAAATGCCCCAGTTTCCCCTAAGGAGAATATTTCCTCTTTCTTTCTATTAGATGTGGTGGTGGTAAAGGAGATTGAATGGAAGTTTCTTTGGCCAGACCCTCAGCCTTTGCCTCCTGTGGCTTGCGATGAGGTGGTTTTATCTGAATCCACCAGGCTCAGCTAATAATATATAAAGGAATTCTTTGAAATTTGGAACTCCCTGACCCTTCTAAATACATTAGGTTCTTAAATGTGTTGTCTTGCTATAAACTATAACTCATCTCATTTAAGCTGAGCAATGAACTTTGTCATTCTATTGTTTACCATCCCCCCAAAGGCCAGAAACTCTGCCTAATTCTGCTTTTCAGCAACCAAAGGGTCTCATGATTAAAGGGGAATGAAGTTTGTATCACTTTAATATTTTTAAAATTTTTAAGTTAGGTTAATTGTGACATATGTATAAAGCCCAAGAACCCAGCAGAGATTAGATTTAGGTGGGGTATGTCACATCCTTTTCCATTATACGTCCTCATAGCACCCAGAGTTCCTCCTTTATAATTTTCAGCCTAAGTCTAGTCAATCAAATATCTGGGTAGCTATTTCTTTAATAGTGTTTCTCATCTCCCCTCCCCCACTTGAATGGAAGTTCTCTGAGGGCAGCTGTCTGTCTCTAACTTGCTTGTAACTGTATCTCCAGCATACAGGCTTCTCAGTCAGCATGTGAATTATCCTTGGATAGACATCTAGAAAGGAAATTGCCGGTCAAGACCACACCATCTGAAAATGTGCCAAGTAGCCTCCAGAGAGGCTGAAACAAAGTATATGAGACCGTCTTTCCTCTCACTCCCAACAACAGTTCATCTTGATATTCTTGAATTAAAATTTCGGAGTTTATTGTTAAATTGTGGTGGGGAGTGCCTTATCTTTTTTGTAAAATAAAACACAGAATTACACATGGGCCCAGTAGTTCTGGGGCTTCCCTGGTGGCTTAGCCAGTAAAGAATCTGCCTGCAATGCAGGAAACCTGGGTTCAGTCCCTGGGCTGGGAAGGTCCCCTGGAGGAAGAAATGGCAACCCACTCCAGTATTCTTGCCTAGGAAATCCATGAACAGAGGAGCCTGAAGGGCTACAGTCCACAGGGGCACAAAGAGTTGGACACAACTGAGCAACTAACACTTTCACTTTTTCACTTTCCAGGAGTTGTGGCGCATGGGCTTAGCTGCTCCGTGGCATGTGAGATCCTCCTGACCAGGGATCGAACCAGCATCCCCTGCATTGCAAGACTGACTCTCAACCACCTGACCACCAAAGAAGCCCTTGAATTATAGTTTTAGGTATATGCCCAATTGAAAAATGGGCAGAGGACCTTAATAGACATTTCTCCAAAGAAGACATACAGGTGGCCAGTAGGCACATGAAAAGATTCTCAACATCACTAATTATTAGAGAAATGTAAATCAAAACTACAGTGAGGGGACTTCCCTGGTGGTCCAGTGGTAAAGACTCTGTTCTTTCATTGCAGGGGGCACAGGTTCAATTCCTGATTTGGGAACAAAGATCCCACAGGTGTGGCCAAAAGAGAGCTACAGTGAGGTACCACCTCACACAAATCAGAATGGCCATCATTAAAGAGTCTATAAATAATAAATACTGGAGAAGGTATTGAGGAAAGGGAACCTTCCTACACTGTTGAGCTTCCCAGGTGGCTCAGTGGTAAAGAATCTCCCTGCAATGCTGGAGACACAGGAAATGTGGGTTCGATCCCTGGGTGGGCAAGATCCCTGGAGAAGGGCATGGCAACCCAATCCAGTATTCTTGTTTGGAGAATCCTATGGACAGAGGAGCCTGATGGGCTATAGTCCATGGGGTCGCAAAGAGTTGGACTTGATTGAAGCGACTTAGAATGTACACACATCTACATTATTGGTGGAATTGTAAGTTGGTGCAGTCACTATAGAGAACAATATGGAGATTCCTTGGAAAACTAAAAATAGAATTATTATATGATCCAGAAATACAATTGGTTTTTATATATTAATCTTATATCCTACAGCCTTGCTAGACTCAATAGGTTTCATAGCTTTTGGGAGGATTTTATACATAGATGATCGTGTCATCTTTAAACAGTAGTAGTTTTATGTCTCCCTTTAAAATCTGTTTTTAATTCATTAATAAGTATGATAGTATCTGCAGAATTTTCACAGATGTTGGTAATCAGGTATTATGAATTCTGTCGAATGCTTTTTCTACAGCTATTGAAGTGATCATGTGATTGGGTGAGGTGGGAGGGTTACTCTGCTGATGTGGTGAATTATTAATACATTGATTTTTCAAATGTTGAACTGACCTTTACATTTTTGGACTGATTCACGTTTATTATGATGTATTATCCTTTTTATACACTTCGGGATTCAGTTTATATTTTGTAAAGGATTTTCACGTCTGGTTTATGAGGGATGTTAAGTCTGTAAGGGTTTTTACATCTAAGTTCATAAGGGATATAAGTCTGTAGTTTTATTTTCTTGGAATGTCTTTGATTTAGGTGTCAAGGTAATGCTGGAAGACTTTGAAAAGAATTGGTATTATTTCTTTCTAAAAGAATTGGTATTATTTCTTTCTAAATGCTTGGTATTAATATAATTCACCAATGAAGCCATCTCAACCTAGCGTTTTCTTTGTGAAAAATACTTACATACAAATTCAATTTCTTTCAAAAACTTAAGGGGTTTAGAGTTATGTATTTCTTCATGTATGAGCTTCAGTAGTTTGTGTTTTTCAAATAATTTGTCTGCTTTGTGTAAGTTGTTCGATTTATAGTCATGAAGTTTTCTCTGTTATGACCTTATTAGCGTTGTAATATCTATAGACTCTATAGTGAAGTCCTCTCTTTCCTTCTTTTTCTGTTTTTGGCCACCCTGCACTGCTCGTGGCATCTTAGTTCCCAACTAGGGATCACACCCCCACCCTCTTCGGAGAAAGCGTGGAGTCCTAACCACTGGACGGCCAGGGAATCCCCTCTCTTTCATTCCTGATAATAAACAATTTATTTCTTCTCTTTTGCTTTCTTCCTGGTCAGCCTGCCTGGCTAGAAATTTAGAAAATTTTTTATGTTTTCAAGAAACCAGCTTTCAGTTTTAATTTGTCTGTTATTTTTCTGAGGTTTCTAAGGTGATGCTAGCGGTATCCAGTGGAATCCAGGACTCCACCTACCAATACAAGAGACACGAGAGACGTGGGTTTAGTCCCTGGGTCGGGAAGATCTCCTGGAGTAGGAAATGGCACCCCAAATTTCCTATTTACTCTTGCTCCAATCTTAATGATTTTTTTCCTTCTACTTAATTTACTCTTGTTTTTCTCACTTAATTTGCTCTTGTTTTTCTCACTTAAGATATAAGCATTGATGGTTGATTTAAGACCATTCTGTCTAAAGTAGACATTTTAAACTGCAAATTTCCCTCTAATTACTACTTGGTCTCAGTTCCACAAATATTTTTATGTATTGTACTTTTAATTAGTCAATTCAAACTTCTCTAATTTCTCTTTTGGTTTCTCTTTCACCCATTAGTCATTTCCCAGTACATTGTTCAATTTCTAGTATTTGTGAATTTTCCAAATGCATATCTACTATTAATTTTTAGTTAATTCTACTGTGGACAGACATACACCTATGTAAGACTTCAATTCTTTTTAAAGAAAACTTCTTATTTTATATTGGAGTGCAACCAATTAACAATGTTGTGATAGTTTCAGATGGACAGCAAAGGGACTCAGCCATATATATACATGTATCCATTCTCCCCCCAAACTCCCCTCCCATCCAGGCTGCTACATAACATTGAGCAGAATTCCCTGTGCTGTATAGTAGGACTTTGTTGGTTATCCATTTTAAATATAGCAGAGTGTACATGTTGATCCCAAACTCCCTATCTTTTCCCCCATTCTTCTCCACCCCCCGAAACCATAAGTTCATTCTCTAAAAGACTTCAATCCTTTTATTTTTATTGAGATCCTGTATGGTATATCTTGGTAAATATTCTGTGAGCTCTTGGAAAAAAATCTCTGTTTTTCTGTTGTTGGGTAGTGAAGTGAAGTGAAGTCACTCAGTCGTGTCCAGCTCTTAGCGACCCCATAGATGGCAGCCTACTGGACACCTCTGCCCATGGGATTTTCCAGGCAAGAGTACTGGAGTGGGTTGCCATTGCCTTCTCCGGCTGTTGGGTAGAGTGGTCTATAAATATCTATTAAGTTGGTTGATAAACTCATCAGTTCAAATATTCTATATCTTGTATTAAATTGTTCTATCAACTATTGAGAGAGGAATGTTGAAAGCTGAAATTATCATTGTGAATTTGTCTATTTCTCCTTTCAGTTATTTCAGCTTTTCGTTTCATGTATTTTCAAGCTCTGTTATTTGGTGCATTTGAATGAGGATTAATGTCTTTTTGATAAGTTGAGATTGTCATCATGAAATGACCTTTTTATACCTAGCAATTTAGTTAGTTCTGAAGTCTACTTTTTAAATCTTAACATAGCTATTATATTAATAATACTCCAGCTTATCTTTGATTAGTGATTTCATGATTTTTTTTCTTTTTACTATTAACATAACTATGTCTCTCCATTTAGAATGAATTTCTTATAAACAGTATGTAATAGATCTTGCTGTTTCATCCAATCGGACAATTTCTGCCATTTAATTGAGACGTTCAGACTATTTATGCTTAATATAATTATTGATATGGTTGCATTTAACCTACCATCTTTCTATTTGTTTTCTATCTGCCTATCCTTTCTTTGTTTACTTTATCTTCTTTCCTTGCCCTTTTTCAGGTTACTTGAGTCTTTTTATGATTCAAATTTTTATCTACCGTTGCCTTATTAACTATACCTTTTTATTTGAATTATTGCTCTAAGGCTGGGCTTCCCATGTGGCTCAGTGGTAAAGAATTTGCCTGCCAAGCTGGAGAAATGGATTCAATCCCTGGGTCAGGAAGATCTCCTGGAGAAGGAAATGGCAGCCCACTCCAGGATTCTTGCTCTAAGGTTTAGTTTTTCACATTTGGCAAGTGTTTCCTGAGCCTTGCTCTGCGTAGGCACAGTCCTGAAAGAAAGTGAAAGTGTTGATCACTCAGTCATGTCCGACTCCTTGCGACCCCTCAGACTGTAGCCCACCAAGCTCCTCTGCCCATGGGATTCTTCAGTCAAGAATACTGGAATAAGTTGCCATTTCCTCCTCTAGGGGATCTTTCTGACCTAGGGATCAAACCCGCATCTCCCTCATCTCTTATGATATATATATGATCCAAACACTACTCAGCCATAAAAAAAGAATGAAATAATGTCATTTGCAACAACATGAGTGGACCTAGAGATTATCATTCTAAATGAAATGTCATATAGAGAAAGACTAATATCATGTACTATCACTTAATGTGGAATCTAAACTATGATCCAAATGAGCTTATTTATAAAATAGAAATAGACTCACAGATATAGAAAACAAACTTATGGTTACCAAAGGGGAAAGGCGGGTAAGGGAGAGATAAATTAGGAGGTTGGAATTAGCATATACACACTATTATATACATATATATAATAGATAACCAACAAGGACCTACTGTATAGCAAAGGGAAATATATGCAATATTTTGTAATAACCTACAAGGGAGAGAATCCGAAAAGAAATATATATATGAAAAGTGAAAGTGAAGTCGCTCAGTCGTGTTCAACTCTTTGTGATCCCATGGACTGTAGCCTACCAGGCTCCTCCTTCCATGGGATTTTCCAGCAAGAGTACCAGAGTGAGTTGCCATTTCCTTCTCCAGGGGATCTTTTCCACCCAGGGATTGAACCCAGGTCTCCCGCATTGTAGGCAGATGCTTTATCCTCTAAGCCACCAGGGAAGCCCCAATATATGTGTGTGTGTGTGTGTGTGTGTGTGTGTGTGTGTGTGTGTGTATCACTGTTCTGTACACCTGAAGCTAACATAATATTGTAAATCACCTATACTTTAGTTTTCTTCAACTATGATGTTTATTACACTACTAAGATTTACTGGGCTTCCCTGGTGGCTCAGTGATAAGGAATCTGCCTGCCAATGCAGAACACGCGAGTTCAATCCCTGGGTCAGAAAGATCCCCTGAAGGAGGAAATGGCAACCCACTCCAGTATTCTCGCATAGGAAATCCCAGAGACAGAGGAGCCTGGCAGGCTACAGCCCATGGGGTCGACAAAAAGTCAGATATGACTTAGCAACTAACCAACAACAACAGAGATTTACTAGGCACACAGGGAAATAAGAAAACGTGACTGAGAACCAGCATAAACAACAGAGCACAGAAGCAGATCCATGAAACATGTGGATTCAACTGTACTTCAGTTTTTTTTAATTAAAAAAAAAAAAACACGTGGATGACCCTTGAAAATAAGTGAATAAGTGAAAGAAGTCAGACATAAAATCCTACAGGTTATGTGATTCCATTGACATAAAATATCTATATTAGGCAAATCTATAGAGAAGATGGCAAATTGGTCATTGCCCAAGGATGAAGAGGGGGAAATGGGAACAGTTAATGGGTGCAGGGTTTCTGTTTGGGATGATTAAAAAGTTCTGGAACTAGGTGGTGATGATGGTTGCACAACATTGTGACTTTACATAATGCCCCTGAACTGTACACCTTAAAATACTTAAACTGATAAGCTTTATGTTGTTTGTATGTTACCACAATTTTTAGGAAGAGAGAGAAGGAAAAAAGAGAAAGAAGGACCAGGGTGAAAGTCAAAGGACACTGAGGACCCTCTATCACATCGGTTTTAATCCTTTTACAGACCTTTCAAATCCAGAATCTACCTCTTCTTAGGGCTGACACTGTCTCTGTTCTTTCTTTTCAGGTGGCACCCGAAAATGCTGGAATTTTCATGGCAAGTGCCGCCATAAATGCTTCAAGAAGGAAAAGGTCTATGTTTACTGCACAAATAATAAACTGTGCTGTGTGAAGTCCAGGTACCTGCCAAAAAACTTACCATGGCAAATCTAAGTTCCTTGAAGCCTGAAGTTATCAAAAGGCAGATGAAGCTACCCTGCGTCTGACCCCAGTAGATTCTTGAACTCTATCAATAAACATCTCTGGCTGATCCCTATGTTTGCCTGTTAGTCTACCCAGTGGTTCTCAGAAAGTCCTCTTTCAGGTGGTCCGTTTAAGTCAAAACCATTTCATTATATTTCACAAGCACTCAGTGGAATTTTCTGAAATCTACACTACATACAATAACACCATTATTCTGGCAGTTAGTGAGAGGTTATCATCTAATAAATCATTGCTTTGAAACTCCGAAATTTTCCTTTAGCCTATATGGAAATACAAGAACTAAAAGCACTTTTGTTGTCTGCAGGATCTGGGAGTCCCAAGACTGGGGTCCTGGGGCCAGTAGTTCCCACCCACTGTTGAGTGGAGCAAGATCCCAGAGTCACTGGGTGCAGGGCTCTCGGGGTCCCAGAGCTAGTGCTAGAGCACTGGTGTGCAGGGTTGGGGCCAGGCCCTCTGGTGGGCAGAGCCAGCTTCCAAGGCAGCTGTGAGCTCAGGGAATCTTGGGGCAGTTATGCCTGCTGGGGGGTGAGGCTGTGTCCCTCCCAGCTAGTTGCTTGACTTGAGGTGTCCCAGTTGTTCAGTTGTCCAGTCATGTCCAACTCTTTGCAACCCCATGGACTGCAGCACGCCAGGCCTCCCTGTCCCTCACCATCTCCCGAAGTCTGCCCAAGTTCATATTCATTGCATCGGTGATGCCGTCCAGCCATCTTATCCTTTGATGCCTCTTCTCCTTCTGGACACTGAGGTGTCCCAGGACTAGTGCCAAAAGGCTAGTGGGTGGAATCAGGTCCCCTGGAACTGTAAAGCTAGAGGGAGGATTCCAAACTGCCACTTATCAGCACCGGTGTCCACAGACACCAGTGTCTGTGTCCCAGGGTAAGCTCCAGTTGCCTCCTGCCTCTCCAGGAAGTTCTCCAAGATCAGCAGGTGGGTCTGATCAGCAGACAGGTCCCAGAGTGTGTGCCCTTTAAAACTGGAGTCTCTATTTCCCACAGTGCTCTGGCTGTCCCCAAAGTAAGCCCCACTGACCTTCAAAGCCAAACATTCTGGGTTCTCATCTTCCTGGTGTAAAACTGCTGGACTGGGGAATCTGATGTGCGATTCAGACCCTTCGCCCCTTGGGGAGAACCTCTGCAATTGTAATTACCCTCCTGTGTGTGGATCGCCCACCCCGGGGTGGAGGGGGGGATAGGTCTTGACTTCTACCATGACTCCACCCCCTCCTATCTACCTCACTATGGTTCCTTCTTTATATCTTCAGTTGTAGAAGCAACAGACAACTTCTAAATAACTATTATAAATTTGTCAAGGAAATTTGAGGAAAAGATTGACTGAAAGAATAATTTAATCAATACACAGAAAAAAAAAAGTACCAATTTTCTATCAATGCATTACAAACCACACTAAAACTTAGTGGATTAAAATAACAACTATTCATTATTTCTCAGAGTTATGTGTGTTAATTAACTGGTTCTTCTGCTATTCTCACCTGGGGTCACTGATATAATCACATGTCTCTCCATATGGCCTCCCCATCTCAAGGAAGTTAACTTTGGCTTCTAACACAATGGCTAGGTCTAAGAAGGTAAGCCCCAATATGCATCATTTATCAAACTTGTGATGTTATGTTTTTATAAGACCCACTGGGCAAAGGAAGTCATGTGACCTGAGGTCAATATAGGAAATACTACACAAGGACATGAATACTGGAGGAATGATTCCACTCGTGATCATCAATGTATCAATACATCACAAATGGGATCTCTAAGAATAAACTGGGCATTCTAAACTAAAAGATACAAAATCTAAAATTAAGGATTTATTGGTTGCATTTAACAGCAGATTGAACAGAGTAGAAGAAAGAACCAGTAACTCAAAAACAGATGAATAGGAAATGCAATCAAAGCACAGAGAGAAAAAAA
Organism: Bubalus kerabau; assembly: GCF_029407905.1. Lineage (NCBI taxonomy): Eukaryota > Metazoa > Chordata > Mammalia > Artiodactyla > Bovidae > Bubalus > Bubalus kerabau. The sequence goes on from NC_073636.1 coordinate 61,667,652, forward strand.
TGCAGAACAAATAGGGCAGAACATGAGAAACTTATGGGAGAATACCAAATGGTCTAACATATAGGTAACTGGAGTCTCAGAAGGAGAAGAAAGAGAATTGGGAAGAAATGTTTTTTAAAGACAATGGCTGAAAATTTTCCAAAATTGTGGAAAGATATTAATCCATAGACTCACAAAATTTAGTGAACTCCAAGCAAGATAGACACAAAGAGAATCAAAATAACATAACATAATCAAACTATTAACAACCAAAAATAAAAAGTATTTCCTGATAACTGTGAACATTTCAAACAAAACGTGTTCAAGAATTTTTATGGAGAGTATCAGAAGCCCTTATTGAAGGACACTATAAAAAGCCTAAATTAATAAAGACATAATATTTTGTGACTTAGATAACTCAGTATCTTCAAGATGTCAATTCTGGGACTCCCCTAGCAGTCCAGTGAGTAAGACTTCACCTTCCTATATATATATATATATATATATATATATATATCTCCTGGATTTGATCCCTGGGTTGGGAAGATCCCCTGGAGAAGGGAAAGACTACCCACTTCAGTATTCTGGCCTAGCGAATTCCATGGACTGTGTAGTCCACGAGGTTGCAAAAATAGGACACAACTGAGTGACTTTCACTTTCACTTTTTCCTATGCAGAGGGTGCAGGTTTGATCCTTTGTTGGGAAACTAAGATCCGGCATTCCTCACAGCCAAAAAACTGAAACATAAAAACAGAAGCAATATTGTAACAATTTCAATAAGGACTTTTAAAACAATTTTTTAAAGATGTCAATTCTACACTGTTTCCTGCTGCTGCTGCTGCTAAGTCGCTTCAGTCGTGTCCGACTCTGTGCGACCCCATAGACGGCAGCCCACCAGGCTCCCCGTCCCCAGGATTCTCCAGGCAGGAACACTGGAGTGGGTTGCCATTTCCTTCTCCAATGCATGAAAGTGAAAAGTGAAAGTGAAGTCGTTCAGTCATGTCCAACCCCCAGCGACCCCACGGACTGCAGCCCACCAGGCTCCTCCATCCATGGGAGTTTCCAGGCAAGAGTACTGGAGTGGGGTGCCATTGCCTTCTCCGACACTGTTTCCTAGATTCATTGTAATTCCAATCAAAAAACTAACAGAATTTTTTCCAGTATCTGTTGAAAATTGTATAGAGATAAACAAATATTTTGTTAGGGACATAGGCATAGATGACAAAACTATCTGTAAAGCACAAATATAAGATGATGGTTAATTCTAAGAATATAGGAATTGCAAGAAGTAATGCTGATATTCTAATTTTTTTATCTGGGTGGTAGTTATAGAGATGTTTCTTGTCTTCTTGTTTTTTACTTTTTATATTTTTTTAAATATTACTTTGCTTTCTCAATGTATAATAAAAATCAGGTTTTTCCAAAAGAAGATAAAAGCTATGAACACAAAAAAATGGAAAAGCTAAATCAGCTAAAAGTCCCAGAAAATAAAATATTTGAAAATTACATGTCCTATAAAATGTTTTTTCCAGATTATGTAAAGAACTCTCAAAGCTCGATATAAGGAAACAAAATTTGATAACAAAATGAGCTAAATATTTGAACTGACACCACTGAAAAATTACACATGTAAGAAATAAGCACATGAAAATGGATACATATTAGAGAAATGCACATTAAAATCACAATAAAATACTACTACACATATATCAGAGTGTCCAAAATTAAAATAATTGATCATAATGATTGCTGATGAGGAACAAGCATTGGCAGTGGAAGCGCTTATACACTGCTGGTGGGAATGTAAAACAGTACAACCGCTTTGGAGTTACACTATTTGTACAGTTGGGCAGTTTCTTTAAAAGTCTAATGAACCACAAGATCCAACCACTCCATACCCAGGTATTTACCCAGAAGAAATATAAACATAGGTCTACATGAAGACTTTACACATAAATGTGGACAGCAGCCTAATTTGTGGTAGCCCAAAAGGGAAACAATCCAAATGTCCATCAACAAGTGAATGGATAAACAAATTGTGGTTTATCCGTATAGCAGAATACCCAGCAATAAAAGCAATTAACTTTTGAATCTTAGAAAACCATGGCTGACTCTCCAAATAATAATGCCAAATAAAACACACAAAAATAAATATATTGTATGACTCCAGTAGTAAAAGGCTCCGCTGCTGCTGCTAAGTCACTTCAGTCGTGTCCGACTCTGCGCGACCCCATAGACAGCAGTCCACCGGGCTCCCCCATCCCTGGGATTCTCCAGGCAAGAACACTGGAGTGGGCTACCATTTCCTTCTCTAATGCATGAAAGTGAAAAGTGAAAGTGAAGTCGCTCAGTCGTGTCTGACTCTTGGCCACCCCATGGACTGCAGCCCACCAGGCTCCTCCGTCCATGGGAGTTTCCAGGCAAGAGTACTGGAGTGGGGTGCCATTGCCTTCTCCAAGTAAAAGGCTCTAGAAACTATTAATCTATAGTAAGAGTACATCAGTACTAGACAGAAGGTAAGAGGAGGAGAAACAGAGGGGAGTATTAAGAGATTACAAAGAGGCACAAGGAAATTTGGGGGGATGGTGGGATAAGTTCATTATCTTGATTTTTGGTGATAATTTCATATGGATGCCATGTATGACATCAAATTGCACACTTTAAATTAGTACAGTTTAAAAATAAATAAATTAGTACAGTTTATTATATATCAATTATACCTCAATAAAGTAAATGAGCAATGCTTATTAGGAGAAAAAAGGCTAAAGGAAAATAGATGTTATTTAAAAGAGAATAAGGAAATAGTATGTGATGAAAACAAAGAGGTGGACAAGGGCTAGATCATGAAGGACTTTCCAAGTTTAAAAATTGTTTTGCAAATGTAGATACTAATGGCAGAGAATCCATTTCAGGCAGCACATCAATCCCCAAACCTTTATTGTTCTTTCAGTCCAGTCTCCCCTGACTGCTTTTGTCCATTTGGTTATTGGGTGCCCTCCTTTCCATGCAGTCTGGATCCATTATTTCTCTGATCTCATCTTCAATTACTCTTCCGCTGGTTCGCTCCACTCAAGTCATCCTGGCCTCCTTGCTAGTCCTCAGACACACCAGGCATCATCCCAATGTAACTGAAAGTGCAGTCCAGCTGCTCGTCACTCAAATGCCAATATGAAGCAAGGTTGGCAGAAAAGAAAGTTTTTTATATTTTGGATGTTGGCAATGGGGGTGGCAGGTGGCGGGAGGGGAGTTCAGTAAAACAAGGTAGCTCACAGGCTATGGCTTTAGAATATTATCCATAGCCCTTGAGAAGGAGGTCCTTGATTTTGCTTAAATGACTATTTAGTCTTGTTGGATTCTTTTTATTTCTGCATTTTCTCACTTCTCCGATTAAACTTATTCTTTAGCTGAAGTTTTTTCCACAGACAAAAACAGGCTGAAGATATGGAAGGCAAAGACTATGTGTAGGCTCCTGCTCTGTTTCATCAACTCAAGGCCTTTGCAGCTGCTGTTCCTTCTGACTGAAACTGTCATCCCCAATCCTCTACTTGTCTCTAACATCCTTTGGGTCTTTGTTCATATATCACTTTCTCACTGCAGTTCAGTTCAGTTCAGTTCAGTCGCTCAGTCGTGTCCGACTCTTTGCAAACCCATGAATCGCAGCACGCCAGGCCTCCCTGTCCATCACCAACTCCCAGAGTTCACTCAGACTCACATCCATCGAGTCAGTGATACCATCCAGCCATCTCATCCTCTGTTGTCCCCTTTTCTTCCTGCCCCCAATCCCTCCCAGTATCAGAGTCTTTTCCAATGAGTCAACTCTTCGCATGAGGTGGCCAAAGTACTGGAGTTTCAGCTTTAGCATCATTCCTTCCAAAGAAATCCCAGGGCTGATCTCCTTCAGAATGGACTGGTTGGATCTCCTTGCAGTCCAAGGGACTCTCAAGAGTCTTCAACACCACAGTTCAAAAGCATCAATTCTTCGCACTGCAGCCTGCACCAAATACCTTATTTTAAAATTTTCTTCAAAAATGGCTCTCCTGTGCTTCTTTTGGGCTTGAATTTCTCCATAGTATGTTTCAGCATCTATCATATTTTTTTCTTTATTGTGTTTATTGCCCTCCATGAGAATGTGATAAAGGTACACTGAATATGTGTTGTGCTGTGCTCAGTTGCTCAGTCGTGTCTGACTCTTTGCGACCCTGTGGACTGTAGCCCACCAGGCTCCTCTGTCCGTGGGGTTCTCCCAGCAAGAATATTGGAGTGGGTTGCTATGATCTCCTCCAGGGGATCTTCCCAACCCAGGGATTGAACCTGTATCACCTGTGTCTCCTGCACTGTAGTCAGATTCTTTACCCACTGAGCCACCTGGGAAGCCCACACTGAATATACATTAGGCTTATTTGTCAAAGAACTGAGCATGAAAACAAATGTTTTATTTTACCTAAAGAAGTCGTGTCCAACTCTTTGAGACCCCATGGACTGCAGCCTATCAGGCTCCTCCATCCATGGGATTTTCCAGGCAAGAGTGCTGGAGTGGATTGCCATTTCCTTCTCCAGGGGATCTTCCCGACCCAGGAATCGAACCCAGGTCTCCTGCATTGCAGGCAGATGCTTTACCTTCTGAGCCACCAGAGAAGCCCAAAAGAAAGAGTACAGACAGGAAAACAAAAAACAGACTAAGTATTTTTTATTAAAAGGATTTAATACTGAAAATTGGTCACACATTTGTTGGAAAACTTGAGCCAAAAATGAAGTTAAAGTTATCTACAGGTTAGTAACTACAGGAAGGGGCTACAACTCCTAAGGCTGGGAGACCCTTCCTTCCCGCCTCCAGTCCCTCCAGTTCCATTCTCCATCCTTCTCCATCCAACTGTCTGACCCCCTGCATCAACAGGATCTCTTACTTCTGGCCTCCAGTTGGGTTTCAGAAGTGGGGTAACCTCAGCAAGATTTCTGGAGGAGGGAGTAAAGTTCAGGTATTTACTCTACCACCTCTCTCTCTGTTAGAATCCCCATCTGAATTAGTTAACGCTAATCCTTGCTGTGTGACTGTTTTTTACTCCTATGCTGTACTGAAGTGATAAGGAATGGGCTTTTGAAAAGAAATTTCTTTGTTTAGGTAGATAGATAGGTGATAGATGATAGATTCCACAGTCATTTTCTGAGCTCCATCTGCCTTTTGCACAGGGCATATGGGAAAAATAGAATGTGAATGTGATGAGAATCAATATCCTTGCATCTTCAAGTCTTTGATGGTGACTGTAGTCCCTGCAATTCCCCAGAGAAATGTTATTGTTATTGGTTCTCTACTATAGTATGTAGGGAATGTTTCGGTGGCTCCCACTTGTCCCTGTCTACCATAATAGAGCCCTCACTTCATAGAACAGGGAACCAACGTGAAATTCCTCCAGCTACAAAATATGTCTATTCTAATTATGTATTCAGAAATGGAGCAGAATCTCCTAAGGGTTCAGGGGATCCAGTGGTTCAATTGTGAGATATCCTGGATCCAAAAATTTAGGTATCATCTGACCTCTGTGTGTGTGTGCTCAGTCGCTCAGTTGTGTCTGACTCTTTTGGACCCCATGAACCGTAGCCCACCAGGCTCTTCTGTCCATAGGGATTCTCCAGGCAAGAATACTGGAGTGGGTTGCCATGTCCTCCTCCAGGAGATCTTCCCAACCCAGGTCTCCCAAATTGCAGGCAGATTCTTTACTGAAAAAAAAAAAGAAAAGTTTTTTTAACCAAAAAAAAAAAAAGTTGCCATGCCCTCCTCCAGGGGATCTTTCCAACCTAGGGATGGAACTGGGGTTTCCTGCATTGCAGGCGAATTCTTTACCAGCTGAGCTACCAGGAAGCCCATATTGTAACCTATCTACTCACAAAATTTCAAGAAAAATCAACTATAATATAAAAGAAGAGAAGAGAAACTACTTATACGTACTTTAATGTGTGTGTGTGTGCTCAGTCACTCGTCATGTCTGATTCTTTGTGACCCCATGGACTGTAGCCCACCAGGCTGCTCTGTCCAGGGGATTTCCAAGGAAAGAATACTGGCGTGGGTTGCCATTTCCTCCCCCTGAGGATCTTCCCGACCCAGGGATCAAACCTGAGTCTCCTGCACTTGTAGGTGTATTCTTTACCACTGAGACACCTGGGAAGCCCATTTCAGTGTGTAAATACACTTAAAAATAGAATGAAGCAGTCAGATCTTGTACATACCATGAGTGCAGTGCAGTTCAGTTCAGTTGCTCAGCCGTGTCCGACTATTTGTGACCCCATAAATCGCAGCACGCCAGGCCTCCCTGTCCATCACCAACTCCCGGAGCAGGCCCCAAGGAATGAATGTGTTACATATGCAAATTCAAAAACAAACTAAAGTGCCTGCAATCTGTGTCTTGAATTTGCAAAATGGTAAACAGCTTGGATAAAGTGCTAACCAAAACAAAATATAATCATTCCTTGATTTACGTGGTAGTTTCATTCCAGGAAAACTCAATGGGCAAAAAATACTTGCAAAACAGTCTTAGATTCTGGACTTAGAGAACTACAGACGAGTTCTCACCTAAGTAAATGATCTAGCAGCACATTTGAATTTTGTTTGGGAAATGGGTCAATATTTCACTTTCCAGGACAGTCACTCATGTTGATGCCGGGGGCTTCCCAGGTGCTCAATATACAAATTCCAGCAGGGGTCGCATTCACTTTGATCAAAAAATGCCTCCAGAAAATTCCCAAAGTAACCCCTAGAGGGCAGTATCTCCCCTTTGAGAATCTGATCTAGCCATTAAGTCTCTCCCTGGATTCTCAATTTTTTTGAGACAAATGGAGCTGCATCACAAGCAAAATAATTTACCCAAATTGAACTACATGTGCTGAGAGAGAGATAGTGGGGGTTTTGGTTTTGTATTCAACTTATTTTCTTACTTTTTAAATCAACTTGATTGTTATTGTTCAGTCGCTCAGTTGTGTCAGACTCTTTGCAACTCCATTTCACCAGGCCTCCCTGTCCTTCACCATCTCTGGGAGTTTGCTCAAAGTTATGTCCATTGAGTCAGTGATGTCGCCCAACCATCTCATCCTCTCTTCCCCCTTCTCCTCCTGCTTTCAACCTTTCCCAGCATCAGGGTCTTTTCCGGTGAGTTGGCTCCGCATCAAGTGGCCAAAGTATTGGAGCTTCAGCATCAACTTAGTTTTGACTTTTTTTTTTCCTTTATCTATCCGATTGATGCTTTTGAACTGTGGTGTTGGAGAAGACTCTTGAATGTCCCTTGGACTGCAAGGAGATCCAACCAGTCCATCCTAAAGGAGATCAGTCCTGGGTGTTAATTGGAAGGACTGATGTTGAAGCTGAAACTCCAATACTTTGGCCACCTGATGCAAAGAGCTGACTCATTTGAAAAGACTCTGATGCTGGGAAAGATTGAGGGCAGGAGGAGAAGGGGACAACAGAAGACGAGATGGTTGGATGGCATCACCGACTCAATGGACATGGGTTTGAGTAGACTCCGGTGGTTGGTGATGGACAGGGAAGCCTGGCATGCTGCGGTTCATGGGGTCGTGAAGAGTTGGACATGACTGAGCAACTGAACTGAACTGATCTGACTCTTCAAGTAAAATTTTTTTTAATTGAAGTATAATTGATCACAATATTAATTCTAATTGATTATCAAGTATAATTGATAATCAATATTGTAGTTTCAGGTGTACAATATAGTGATTCAGAATTTTTGCATATTAAATTCCATCATAGGTTGGTACAAGATAATGGGTATAATTCCCTGTGTTGTACAGTGAATCCTTGTTGCTTATCTATGTTATATTAATATATGACTGTTTGTATCTGTCCATCCAATATCCCTAATTTATCCCTTCCCCTCCATTCTCCCCTTTAGTAATCATAAGTTTGTTTTTTATGTCTGTGAGTCTGTTTCTGTTTAGTATATACACTCATTTTTATTACTTTTTAGATTTCACATGCAAGTGATATCATATATTTGTTTTTCTCTGTTGGACTTATTTCACTAAGCATAATATTCTCTAGGTCCACCCATGTTGCTGCAAATGGCAGTATTTTGTTCTTTTTTATGACTGGGTAGTAATCCTTTGATAGACATTGTATCTTCCTAATCCAGTTATTTGTTGATAGGCATTTGGGAGGTTTGCCTTTTCAAATATTCACGTAAATGGAATCATTTAGTGTGTACACCTTTGTACCTGGCTTCTTTTGTTTAACATAATGGTTTTTTGTGGTTAATTCATGCTGTGTGCTTCAGTATATTGTTATTGTTGTTTATTATTATTGTATTATATGGATGTAACTCAATTTATTCACATGTTGTTTCCAGTTATGAGATACTATGAATAAAACTGCCACAAACACTAGGGAAGTCTTCATATGTACATATTTCTATTCTTGTAAGTAATTCTGCAACTATTTTTCCAAAATGGTTGTCCACGTTACATTCCCATCAACAATGTATTAGCATTCCAGTTGCTCCATATCCTTACCAACACTCATTATGGTCAGTCTTTTTTATATTAATCATGCTGGTGGTAGGTAATGACATCCTACTATGAATTTAATTTGCATTTCCCTGATGCCTAATGATTTTGAGCATCTTTCACGGGCTTATTGGCCATCTATACACCTTCTTTTGTAAAATGTCTATTTAAATATTGCCCACTCCATTATTACATTGCTTTTCTTACTGACTTGTAAGCCTTCTTTGTGTATTCTGGAAATGAGTCCTTTGTCAGATAAATGTCTTGCAAATATGAACAATAGCAGTTTAAATAAGCCAGGAGAATCCCTCCTTGAGCCAGTGGCTGCCTGAACAGGAGAAGGGATTTCTCCCAATCCCTACACACAGAAAATATCTGTCATTGAAGACATCACACTGCATTGTGTAATTCCACTGCATAGAGATATTTATCTTTCATTAAAATGGCCCCTAAAGATAAACAATCACTTACTTTGGTGTTATCACCAGGGAAACACAATGTGCTCCACTGATGGAGGAAACCTCACTATCTCTGTCAGTCTCCTGAAAGGCAATGTCCTGATTCAAGAGTAAGTTGAGAGTTGAGGTGGGCAGGGAAAAGAAGGGTGTGTGGGGGTGGTGTGTTTCAGGGTAGAGAGGACACACGTATGCCTATGGCTGATTCATACTGATGTATGGCAAAAGCCATCACAGTATCATAAAGTAAATATCCTCCAACTAAAATAAATAAACAAAAATTTTTTAAAGAATTATTTGGCCCAAATGTGATTGTCACCTGGCTTTCAGACTTAAATGTAGCCCTGGCCCAGTACAAAAAGTCCACTCAACCATCTGCCATCAAAAACCCAGGTGGGGAAGGGGGTGGGGTGTCCCCCAATCCCACCCTGAGCCTCCTACAGCATCCATCATTTTAACTTTGTTCTTTTCCTTTCTTGTAAGCCGGAAGGGATCCATCTGATCAGCAGGATGAGAAACTCCTCTAACCTCCATTCTAACTGAACTCTACTCTAAACCCTGATGCATGTGAAAATACATATATATGAATATTACATATTTTGTATATGTGCACTATATATATCATGTAACTTTTAAAATATGTATATAATTTTTAGTGATTATATAAAATGTATATATCCATTCTGACAAAGTATGTAACAAAAGCTAACAAGGATTATGAAAAAGTGGTGAATATTTTGAAGCTCATCTATGTTTTATTTTTCCACAATGTGTTCTAAGCATATTATTCAAGTTATGAAAGTTTGAAATTTTTAAAGAAATTTCCAGAGGCATTTTAGTGCTAAAAATCTTGTTTTGGAAGACAAAGCACAAATGAAAATGTTCATGATACTTAGACAAGTTTAAAAAAACCAAGACACACAAAAAATGTACAATTTGACTCCATTTTATCTGTAAATCACATTTTTATGGATTTTTTTTTTATATATATATGTATAGTGAAAATATTGACTTTTGCCTTCTTATTTGTGCTTCTCTGTTTTCTAACTTTTCTCTAGTGGACATGTATTATTTTTACAATAAGAAAAAAATGTTATTTAAAAAGTACAAAAAGGGGACTACCTGGTGTTTCTGTGTCTAAGACACTGAGATTCCAATGCAGGGGCCCAGGTTCATTCCCTGGTCAGGGAACTAGATCCCATGTGCTCCAACTAAGAGTTCACATGCCACAACCAAGATCCCGAGTGCCACAACTATTAATAATATCAAACAACTGTGAAAATTAAGTGAGATGATATATATAAAGCAGTTGGTACTTGCTAAAGGCTAACTGATACTATTATTATCCTTAACTCAGCCATTCAGTGACTCTTTGGGAATGTCTATGCTCTGAATAGTATGTCTAAGCACCTATATCAAAGCAAAACTTCCTCTCTAACATCCCCCACCTACTTGGCTCACCTTGCACATCTCCAGTGCCATGGAGCTCCCTTCCTCCCAACGTTTCCCCTTCACACTGGCCCGTCCTACCAATGGGTGGCTCCTATTTTACTTCAAAACTAGTCTTGACTTGAAGTCCAAAGCTTTAAGTCCAAGCTCTAGCTGTGTGCCTTGAGAACTGTGTGGCCTTAGACAAGTCACTTTGTCTCTCTGGGCTTGGAACCTCATTCATAAAGTATCTTGAGGAATCTTCTGCCCTAGAATTGCCCTGTTTCCTTGGCTTGTTAGATGCATCCTTGGGATTTAGGAGGTTGAATGTAGGCTTAAATGAGGGTCTGTTAGGATACCAGGTGGGAAATAGCCCTGCACGTGTGTAAACTTTAGAAACGTCTCATCTGTTTTGTCCTATTTCAGTCTTGGAAGGACAATGGCTGCCCTCTGACATGACTGAAAGACCCACAGCATCACTTCAGTAGAATTCCCACCAAAAATGCCAAAGCTGAAGCCAATCATAAGGAAACATCAGACAAACTCAAACTGAGGGACATTTCACAAAGCAACCGGCCTGGATGCCTCAAAACCATCAATGTCATGAAAGAATGAAGAACTGTTCCAGATTAAAAGAGATCAAAGAAACATGACAACTGAATGGAATGTGTGATCCAGGGGTTTTCTGTAGATAAAGATTAGACAACAGAAATTTGTGAATGTTAATGTCCTGATTTTTATAATTGTACTGTGGTTATGTAAGAAAATGCCTTTGGCTTCTAGCAAAAATCCAAAACTATTTCTCTATAAAAGGCTGTCATATCTGATATATATATATATATATATATATATATATATACATACACACACTTATATAAACTATATTTGTGGGGCTTCCCTGGTGGTCCAGTGGTTAAGAGTTCACCTTGCAATGCAGGGGACACAGGTTTGATCTCTGGTTGGGAAACTAAGATCACACATGCCACAGAGCAAATAAACCCACAAATAAACCCAAGAGTCCATGAACCTCAATGAAAGATTCCACATGATTCAACAAAAAGATCCAACACAGGACTTCCCTGGTGCCTCAGTTGTGGGGAATCCACCTGCCAATGCAGGAGACATAAAGACATGGGTTCGATCCCTGGGTCAGGAAGATTCCCTGGAGGAGGGCATAGCAACCCACTCTCATATTCTTGCCTGAAGAATCCCATAGACAGAGGAGCCTGGAGGGCTACAGTCCATGGGGTCTCAAGGAGTTGGGACTTAGCATGCCTGCCTATATTTATACATATATACACGTATACATAGAGGAGGAAATGAAAAGGTTACAGTGGTAAAATATTCATATTTGGGAAGTCTGGGTGAAAGATCTATGGGAATTCTTTGTACTGTTCTTGCAGATTTTCGGTAGGTCTGAAATTCCACGGAGAAGGCCAGTGCCGTGTCTCTCGCTCCGTAGACACGATAGTGGTTGCTGCAGCTTTCATTTGCTGAGCACTTATGAAGGGCCAGACAATCCACTCTGACCCCACAGCTACCCCACAAAAAGCTGTCATTGCGCCCATCTTGCACAGAAGGTCCCTGGTATCAGACAGGGGAAGTGACTCGCCCCACTGGCACAGCCTGTGGCCTATACGTGGCAGAGTATGAACTTGAGTCTGTCTGACTCCTCACTTAGAAATCATTACCATCTTCCCTCCAAGAAAAGTCACAAATTCCCTTGCACTATGTCTGGGAGTGTACAAAGAAAACACAGCCTCTGTATTCTTTGTGAAACAACTCGGGGAGGGTGAGAGGGAGGGCCGGGGAGTCTGAGTGCAGATCTAAATTTAGTTCAATCCAGTTTAATTCAACAATTTAAATAGTCTCCTGAGGTTTCTTGAGTTCTTAGGGACTTAGTCTTTTTGGTAAAATTTCTCGAGGTTTTGGATTCTTCCTCTGTCTCCCTGCTCCTCCCAAACACAGTGGCGGGGTAAGAGCGAGGAGGTTCGCTGGTATGGTGCCGGCCGGCATTCGCTGGAGTCTGGAGAGTTTGGGCCTGTCGTCGAAAACATCCACTGCTTCCCACTTAAGTCAAGTTGCTGGTGAACTGTTTTGGCCTCTCTCGGACTCACTGAGGCCTGGGGGAAGAACAGGAGACTGACCCCCATTCCATGTCAGATCTCTGTGGTCCTGTGGCCATGTCTGGGATTCTTATCCTCTTTCTAGGCTCTAGACACCATGCCCACCTCACCTCTACCACACTGGGTTCTAAAACAGGCCCACAGGCAATAGGTTCAATGTCTAGAGCACGGGTCCCCAATTCCCGGGGCCAGAGATTCGTGCCGGTACCAGTCCGTGGCCTGTTGGGAACCAGGTCACACAGCAGGAGGTGAGCAACAGGCTAGCAAGTTTCATCTGTGTTTACAGCTACTCCTGCATCGCTCACAATACTGCCAGAGCTCCACCTCCTGTCAGATCTTCAGCGGCATAATAAATGTAATTCACTTGAATCATCCCGAAACCAGCCCTTTCGTCATGCATGGAAAACCTAGTCTTCTGTGAATCTGGGCCCTGGTGCCAATGAGGTTGGGGACCTCTGGTCTGGACCACCCAGAAACTAAGGAAGGTGCAGGGCAAGGACTGATGTTCTGGTGGTATGCTTTGTTATTAAATAACGCATTGCTTCCCTCCTGGTTGGTTGGTAAAAGCTACCATCCCAAGCCCTCGGGTGTCTCCCCCTTCACTTGCAGCTTCCTGTGTCTGGTCCAGGGATTCCCAGATCCCTCTCATACCAGAAACTAAAGAGTTAACACCTTGCACAGCAGGAAGCCGCCAAGACTATCCTCAGGCTCCAGGCTTCAAATGTCTTCTGAGGTTAAGTACTTTAGGGGTTTGGGGGCAGGAACGGGCAGGTCTTGGTTTTTATTATTATTATTATTGTTTTTGGTTGTTCTGAGTCTTCCATGCAAATGGCACTCAGGCTTCTCTAGTTGCAGCTCACTGGGCTTTGTTGCCCTGCAGCATGTGGGGTCTTAGTTCCCTGACCAGGGATTGAACCCGTGTCCCCTGCATTGGACTTTGCTTTCAGAAAATCCTCATGGTCCTTTCCATCTGAGCAGACTCTTGAAATATTAACATAGAAGATAAACGAGCATAGAAAAATCCTTTCACTCTCAGCAGGCTCCACCCTTCAACCCAAATGTACTATCCCATTCTGAACACCAGAAGCTTGTTGTTAACTCTATTACTTACTAATTATTCCCATTACTTAACTCTTGTTATCATTACTATTAACTCTACCTTTCTTTTTTTCATCCCTTGTATAAACTCCTAACCTCCTGATAGTATCATTATCCCCATTTTACAGATGAGAAGTCTGGAAAGGCTTATGGAAGCTGAGTGATTTTTCCAGAGTTAGAGTGAAAGTGTTACAGGCTGGACCGGAACCATTTACAGTGGCTATTAGAGCCCACTCTCCTTGGGCAATACACTTCCTTCCATCAACCATCCTTCCATCCCTCCCACACTCTGGACCTCCCCCACCCCTCACTCCAGCCCTGAGGGTGGCGAGGCAATGACAAGAGGACACAGCTGGCAGCTTGTATTTTACTGGAGGGCAAGGGTGTCAGTCCCAGAACCAGCTAGACCTTTTCAGTCTTGACAGGCTTGAGTCCATAAGGCAGACAGCACAAGGTGGCATCCGAGCACAGATGCATGTAGGTTTCATACTTCGTGCAGTAAGCCCGGCAGGCCCCTTGGCCGTTCCAGCACCGTTTGAATTCACTTCTCCCTATGCAGAGGAAGGCCCAGGGTCACAGAGCCACCCAGCGGGGGCAGGTTAGATCACTGGTCGCAGATGTTACTACAGAACAGGGTCACCGATTAGACCACCGGCCACAAGGTAGAACACATGCCCACTGTTAGCTCTTAGACTGTGCTCATAGAGCAGCCTTCAGGTCATAAATTGAGCTGTGACCACAGGTCAAGGGTCAGACTACAGGTAACAGGCTAGACCATGAGTCATAGATAAGACAACCTGTTACAGTTTAAACCACATTCTCAGTCCAGTTTAACCCATTCGTCACAATTTAGACTACTGGTTACAAGTCAAAGACGAATTTCTCGTCCACGTTAACCCACACCCCAAATACACTCAAAGCACTTTTCATAACAGCAGTATTAGATTACAGTTTGTCTTGTTATATTCCCAGTATATGAGTAAGGAAATTGAGGCACAGAAAGGTTAACAACTTTGTCCCAGGTCGCACAGCCATCTGGCTCCAGAGTCCACATTTGTAACCATTATTCAAACTGTATTTTATACATAGGGACCTTTTTAATGTTAGGATTTAGTGAAGAAATTTCCCAAAAAATAGGCCATGAAAAAGTTAAGACTTTGGGTCAATATCCCTTCCAAGGGTTTTTGGTCATAGCATGGGGGATGAGGGGCAGCTCCTTCATTTATAAATTCAACAAACATGGGGCATTGGGAGTACACAGGGACAACGTGGCCATGCCCTCAAGGAACTGTCAGTCAACTGGGAAAAGGGGATTAAAACTCAAGCAAATATATACAATAAGTAGAGTTGCAGTAAGTGTCCTGAAATAAGTGATCAGGGTGCTGTGATGCAATTAGGACAAGTGTGGGAAGGGAGGAGAGAGGAGGACCACTTAGATGGGCCTGTTACAGCGCTATTTCCAGATATATGACCCAGAAACTCAAAAGAACTGAGGTTGAGTGGGAGGTGGAGGGGGAAAGCTTACCTGCCTCTCCCTGGATTAAAAGACATCCCAAGGAATCCTCCCATGATCCCCTGGGCCTACCCATAAGTGTTATTCAGCCCATTACGTCCTGCCAAGGTAGAGAATTTTACAATGATACAGAGCTGGTATCAAAATTTCTATGAGGCAAAGAACCCACACTCCGAAGGGGGCATGCAGTGCAATGGTTAACAGTTTGGTGTGAACCCAGCTCAGACTCCCTGGGTCCAAATCCCAGCTCTGCCATTTCCCAGATGAGTGACCTTGGCCTCAGATTCCTCATCTGTAGACCTCTCTTTCAGAGGGCACAGTGCCAGGCACACAGTACATGTTCAATAAATGGAAAGGTTTATCAGTATGACAGCTTAGAGAGTTGGAGCACCCAGGGCTCACTCTGGCCAGCCCCTCTGGTTCCAGATAAAGAAGGGGAGGGATTTTCCAGACTCCTCACCAGTAAGTGGTGGGTCTGGAACCAGAATGCAAGACCTTGACTCTCAGGGGAGGGCAGTTCCTACAACAACTGCTCTTCATATATCATTGCATTTCAACCTTCCAACAATCCTGAGATACAGAGGTTATTATTTTCTGCTCTATGATCTGCTGTCCTCTCCTCATATCTTGGACTTCACCCTTCTCCACTCTCCTTGTGCCCCTCGCCCTGGCCTCCCTGGCCTCCTCACCTCTCCTCCAGCACACCTATCGCCTCCTGCCTCCCTGGTTCTTCTGCTTGCAATAATCTCCTTTGTATTCTCACTGTAGTCAGATCTCTGCTCATGCTTCCCTCATATAAAAGATCTGAAATTCACTTCAAAATAGTTCACTGAGGAAGAAGCAGCAGATGAATAACAAAACAGCGCTGGTTCAAGTTGATAACTGTTGAAGTTGGGTGATAGATACATGTGAGGTTTTATACTATTTTTTTTCTTTATGCTTGAAAATTTCTAAAAATAAAAAGGGTTCTTTTAAAAACACTACATTATTTTCTATTTTTGTATAAGTTTAAATTTTTCCATAATAAACAGATTTTTAACTTGCCTTGTTCATTGTATCACTCTCTCTACTTTCGTGTAAGCTTGAAATGTTCCAAAATAAAAAGCTTTTTAAAAAAAAAAAAAAAGGATCGGAGCCCTTTCTCACCACCCCATCAGCTCTTCCATCACTCTCCCCATGCCCCTGACACACTAGCCCCTTGTCTCGCTTTTATTCTTCATAGTACTTATCTCTACCTAACATATTATATGTTTATTTGGTTATTTTCTGTCTCTACTGACTAAAATATCAGCTCCATGAAAGCAAGAACCTTGTTTGCTTTCACTGCTTGATTCCCAGAAATTATAATAGTGCCTGGCACACAGTAAATATTTTCATAATGAATATTTGTTGAGTGAATCCCATTTTTAAACTGAGGAAACTGAAGTGCAGTCTGATTTAACAACTCGCTCTAAACTGCCCAACAAAGTCAGTGGTGAGGCCAGAACTTAAACACTGATCCAGGCCTCCTCTATCCCCCAGCAGCTGAGAATCTGTCCTTCATTTCTATACACACATACACACACACACACATACACACACACACACATACACACACACACACACACACACACACACACAGTGTGATGTTACCTGTCGGCACATGACCCAGGACCAGGAGAGCCACAAGAAGCAGAAGCAGCTGTGTCATGGCCACAGGGCTCTGGAGGGGGCAGGGAACCACTGGGGAGAGCACAAGAGAAGAGGAACCAAGCTCACTGAGTCTTGCTGCCTGTGGATCAGCCTTTATCGGGCTGCAGATCAAGGCAGGGGTGTGGGCAGCAGGAGACCTAAGTGGGAGTCTGAGGCCTTGTGGGCCCAAGGATGTAGCTGGATCTTAGCCAGCTATGTGGGGAACTGATCAACCATACCATCTGCAGGTTGCTGAGCCCTGAAGCTGGGGACAGAATGTCTTGAAACAATGTCCTGGGGTCAGAACCTGGACAGCTTCCCCACCTGAGAGGTGGTCCAATAACCAGAGCTTGTTAGAAATGCAAATTCTCAAGGTCAATCCAAATTCAGTGAATCAAAAGTTCTGGGGGTGAATCCCAGCAAGCTACGGTTTAACAAGTCTTCCAGGTGAATTTACACACCACTAAAGCTTGAGGACCACTGAGATAATACATGTACAGAGCTCATAACAGTGGCTGGTACCTAGGCACCTGAGTTGCATCTTGAAAGATGAGTAGAGGGAAGGGTATTCCAGTCTGAAGGAACAGAATGTGGCTAAAAGAGTATTAACTAGAGCGAAGGGTTTGTTCGGAGAGACTAGAAATGGTGCTGCAGAGGACTGGAGCCAGAGCACAATGGCCTTGAATGCC
The DNA here is from genome assembly GCF_029407905.1 of Bubalus kerabau. Classification (NCBI taxonomy): domain Eukaryota; kingdom Metazoa; phylum Chordata; class Mammalia; order Artiodactyla; family Bovidae; genus Bubalus; species Bubalus kerabau. Next base: position 61,685,117 of record NC_073636.1, read on the forward strand.
AAGTTCAGGCTTTTATTTGGTAGGCAACTCTAAGTTTTGTAGCAACAGTGTAACCTGTTCGGACTGTAGTTTTGAATAAAGAAGTGAAAGTTGCTCAGTTGCAACTTTGCTTGCTCATATTCGACTCTTTGTGACCCCATAGACTATACAGTCCGTGGAATTCTCCAGGTCAGAATGCTGGAGTGGGTAGACGTTCCCTTCTCCAGGAGTTCTTCCCAACCCAGGGATTGAACCCAGGTCTCCCTCATTGCAAGCAGATTCTTTACCAGCTGAGCCACAAGGGAAGCCCAAGAATATCAGAGTGGGTAGCCTATCCCCTACTCCAGTGAATCTTCCCAACTCAGGGATTGAACTGGGGTCTCCTGCATTGCAGGCAGATTCTTTACCAACTGAGCTATCAGGGAAGCCCTTGAATAAAGAAACTGAAACCCAAAGAAGGGAAGTGACTTGCCTAAGGCATACAGCAATAGAGTTGCAGAGATGGGACTCAAAGTTGTCTCACTCCCACTGGTCTAGTCTCACTGATGGTCTAGTGGCTAACACTCCGAACTCCCATTGCAAGGGGCCCAGGTTCAATCCCTGGTCAGTTGTGGACACAGCAGGGGAAGCAGAGGATGGGACGAAATGAGAAAGTAGCATTGACATATATACACTGCTATGTGTAAATAGATAGCTAGTGGGAAGTTGCTATATAACACAGGGAACCCAGCCTGGTGCTCTGTGATGACCTAGTTTAGGGGTGGGAGGGAGGTTCAGGAGGGAGGGCATATATGTAATTATGACTGATTCATGTTGTTGTACGGCAGAAACCAATACAACGTTGTATGGCAATTATCCTCCAATTAAAAATAAATAAATGAGTTTTACTCCAATTAAAAAAAAAATTCCCTGGCCAGGGAGTGAAAGTTGCTCAGTTGTATCCGATTTTGCCACCCCATGGACTGACTATACAGTCTATGGAATTCTCCAAGCCAGAATACTGTCATTCCTTGTGCCGCTCGGGATCTTTATCATTTGGACCCAGCTAAAGATCCCGAATGGCACAAGGAATGAAGATGGAAGATTCTGCAGGCCTCAACTAAGACCTGGAACAGCCAAATAAATAAATAAATGTTTTAAAAGTTGTGTCACTCCCAAACAATGCTGCACCACTCACAGCGCATCTTGTAGGTAGCAAATGGAAGTTTAGAGGGCCATACCACAGAAGGAAACCAGGCATGGGGGGCAGGGGCGTTCAGCATCTGCCCAAAGCCCTGCAGGGACTGAGCAAGTCTGCCAGGCTGCTGTGGGAGCTGCCTCGAGCTGGACACCTGGACCCCCTCAGCCATGATGATGAGGCCTATCTACAGGCACAGCCTGGTCCGTAGGGGGTCCACAAGCATACCTACCCCAGTCCATCACGACCTAAAAGGAAGCAGCCTGCTCAAAGACCCATGGATGGCCAAACCACAAGTTTCCTACAGTCAACTTCTCTTCTATATGAAGTTCACAATGTCACTTTTCTCCTCCTACAGGCCTAGGAAAACTGGAAGGGGTGAGGAGGAGCACAGACCATGATAGAAAGGGACAGTACACAGAGATCTGAGTGCCAGGCTCAGGTAAGCCACACTATGTTAATCCTTGTAGTGTGGTATCAGGATTAAATGAGTTAATAATCTAGGCAACGTGATCAAACTATGCTAGGCACAGCACAAGAGTTCAGTAAGGACTTCCCTGGTGGACCAGTGGTTAGCAATCCGCCTGCCAATGCAGGCAACACAGGTTAGATCGCTAGTCCAGGAAAATTCCACATGCCACAGAGCAACTAAGTCTGAGCTGCATCTCAACTACAGCTCTAGAGTCGGAGCTCTAGAGTCCTCAAGCTGCGACTCCTGAAGCCTGGGAATCTAGAGCCCATGCTCTCCAACAAGAGAGACCACTGCAGCTGGAGTTGCCCCAGTCTCCACAACTAGAGAAAGCCCACATACAGCAGCGAAGACCCAGCGAAACCAAAAATAAATAAACACTTTTTTTAAAAGGTTCAGTAAATATTCATCAAGTAGGGGACAGCCATTCTTCCAGGCACAGGACAGCCCTAGTTGCATAAGGGGCGCTTACTTTAGAATTTGTTGAATGAATGAATGATCAAAACAAGACATTCAGAACCCTGCAGGGCAGAATTCTTGGGCTCCCTCCGCCCCCCAAACCCCCTTCCAAAATTAATTCTCCATCCAAAGCGGGGTCCATCAAAGTGGGGTCTATGAACTCTGCATCAGGCTCAGTTAGCCTTCTGTTTAAAATGCAGATGTTCAAACCTCTCTACAGGACTGCTGAATCTGTCTTTCTTGCATAGTGGGACCAGGAATCCGAATATTTAACAAGTTTCCCAAGGGGTTTTTGTGAAAGCTAAACGACCGTATAGCCAAAGCTATGGGTTTTCCAGTAATCATGTACGGATGTGAGTTGGACCATAATGAAGGCTGAGCTGAAGAATCGATGCTTTTGAATTGTGGTGTTGGAGAAGACTTTTTTTTTTTTTTTTTTTTTTTGGCTGTGTTTTGTCTTAGTTGCTGCAAGGGCTTTTCTCTAGTTGCAGTGGCCAGGGGCTACTCTCCAGTTGCGGTGCACGGGCTTCTCATTGTGGTGGCTTCTCTTGTTCCAGAGTATGAGCTCTAGGGCAGAAAAGCATCAGGAGTCAGTGGCTTTCGAGCTCTAGCATGCTGGCTCAGTAGTTACGGTGCATGGGCTTAGCTGCTCCACACCAAGTGGGATCTTCCCAGATCAGGGATCAAACCCAAGTCTCCTGCCTTAGCAGGCAGATGCTTTACTACTGAGTCATCAGGGTAGCCCTGGAGAAGACTCAAGAGAGTCCCTTGGACTGCAAGGAGATCAAACCAGTCAATCCAAAGGAAATCAACCCTGATTACTCACTGGAAGGACTGATGCTGAAGCTGAAGCTCCAATACTTTGCTAACCTGATATGAAGAGTGGACTCATAGGAAAAAGACTCTGATGCTGGAAAAGACTGAACGCAAAAGGAGAAGGGGGCAGCAGAGGATGAGCTGGTTAGATAGCATCATCAGACTGGACATGAATTTGAGCAAACTCTGGGAGATACCTGGCGTGCTACAGTACATGAGGTCGCAGAGTCCCGCATGACTTAGCAACTGAACAAGAACAACAAAGAGTTGGTCGCCCCATTGCTGGAGTGGATAGATGTGGATGCAAAGTGGATCCAGGATCAGGAATCTGGGACCCGTGTCCTTCCACTCTCTTATTCCCCCCTCCCTGGCAAAGAACTTAAAGCGATGGGTCAGCGGAGTTCTGCAAAAACTCATTCAGCAGCCAAAGCCTTGGGGCGGAGACCCCGGGGCTGCCCTAATGGGGCGGGGCTGGACGGGGCGGGGTCGCGGCTCCTCCCCGGCCCGGGAAGCTGGGCGGGACCCGGTCGAGGGGCTGCGCGGCGAGGCATTGGTACACCCTGGAGCACCGGGCAGCTGCGGCCGCCGAGGACCCTGGATCCCTCCCCACTCCAAGGTAAAGGCCCACCCAGTCCGCCACCAACTTAGGCGAGTTGGAGCGGAGTTCTCCAAGGCGTCTGTTGGCGGGGGGAGAAGGGCGGAAGAGTTCTGCCGAACAAGCTGGGAGGAGGAGGGGGCCCTCGAAGCCCCCCGCTGGGTGAAGGTCCCCGGATCTGGGGTCGGGAGAGCTAGATAGCCTGGGAACCCTCCAGGGATCTGGGGACTCACACCCAGGACCCTCGGGACTAGGGAAGCTCGGACTCTGGGAATGCTATGCCCTCCTGGGCTTTGTGGGTCTCCTCTCCACCCCCCCTCCCCTCCGGGACCCCTTCTTGTCACCAGACCTGGGGTCTGGCTGCCTCCGAACCCCGCCCTCCTACAGCAGCTGGAGGCCGTCGTGCCAGTCGCTCCTGAATTTTTCACGGAGGGGGCGGGCCGGACACGCTGTTCCCATGGCACCGGGGCTCTCATGTTTCAGCCGGAGGGAAACCCCCCACCCCGACCCCCAGTCTTTGGCAGTACGGATTTGTCCTCCCGGGCCTCTTCCTCAGCTCTCCTGGGATGCCTCAAAAATGAATTCCCCACCCCACCCCCGCCCCCAACCAAGGGGCTCTCCACCCTCCTTGTACTCCCCAACCCCAATCCAACCGTGAGGAAGCGGAGGAGGGGGCAATTCAGGTGTCTTTCATGAACACGGGTCTCCTGTTCTGAATGCGGGGGGTTGCTCTGTGTGCATGCTTGTGTGGACATCCTGTCTCCCTGCTGCCCTTCTGCCTGTGTGTCTGGGGGGAGTGGGTCGTCCTCAAAGCATAGGAAGTGACCTCTGGGAGTGTATGCATGTGTGTGTTCACGCGCACTCACCCCTCCTAGCCTGACCCAAGTTCACTCTGGGCCTGAAGCCAGAAAGCCCCCATCTGGAGGATCTGAGGTGCCGCCTCCTCCCATCTGAACAAAAAAGGCCTCTGGAGGAAGCCTGAGCAGCAGTTCATCAGGACACTACAGAAGGGGCTCAGAGCACCTCACCTGGCTCACCACCCACTCCCACTTCTTGCAGAAGGAAGGAAGGAAGGAAGGAAGGAAACTCCCCTTCCCAAGGATGACCCTAAATACTCAGCAAGAAGCAAAGACCCCCGTGCGTCGCCGAGCCAGCACTCCACTGCCCCTGTCCGCCCGGGGCCACCAGCCTGGCCTTCTGGGCACAGCACCTTCTACACAGTCCCAGCATCCCCGACTGGGCCAGTCAGTCTCCCTCAACGCCCCTACCCGGCAACCTTCACCTGCCCCCAACGGCTGGTCCTCTGAATCCAGCGACTCTGAAAGCTCTTGGGAGGCCCTGTATCGCGTGGTCCTGCTCGGAGATCCTGGTGTCGGGAAGACCAGTCTGGCCAGTCTCTTTGCAGGGAAGCAAGAGAGGGACCTCCACGAACAGCTGGGAGGTAGGGACCCTGTGGGCTGGGCTGGGCTGTGGTTGAAGAAGTCAAATCCCTGTCATTTGGGACATACGGCTGCCAAGAACCTTTGTACAACTCCTGCCCTGCTCAACCCTAAGGGACGTCATTCAACCAGGCTGTGAAGTGAATGAGGCCCCCTAGAGCTGTGCAGGGCATAACCCACACAAAGATATATAGGAGGGGGAATTCCTTGAATAGTGGCTGAGAAGTTTGCTAGTTTCTCATGGTGTGTGCTTCATTTTTCTGTCATAAGGGAAGCAATTCTGAGTTCCACAAGTCCCAGTTATAAAGAAACAGTGGATTTTCTCCCAATTCTCAGATCCTACCAGCCCCACAGACAACCATCCATGTCCACCATGACCTGCAGCCAAACTGAAATCCTGCCCAAAATGGAAACTCCCAAATTCTAAGTTTGGGGCCCTGGGTTCCTCTATTCCCAAGAGGCACAGTGAACTGAGAGGGCTGGGGGTCCTAGGATGATGGGAATCAGGGACAGGACAGAGGAAATGAAGATGGGTCCCTTCAGGGCTGGTGGAAAGGACCCAGGATGAGTGTGTGTGTGGAGTGGTCAGGGGGAGGGGAGGCTTAACGGCAGAGATGAGGTGGAGATACTCTGACCAGGCTCTTTCTCCAGCCTTGGTCGCCCAGAATGAAAACCTATATGAAAGGTCTATACGTGTACACTGGTATGTATAACAGATGGGGAGACGGAGGTCTAGAGAGGGTGACGTGATCTTTTCTTGAAGCACACGCTAAGCCAGGGACAGAGCAGGACTGGGAGAATTCCCAGCCCCACTTTAACCCCACGGCTCCACATCCGTTCAGTCGAACCAACCAACAAACGCTTTCTCAGCACCGACTGTGTGCCGGGTACTGTGCTGGGAGCTGGGGAGCCAGGACTCCTCCTGGGCTTGTTGACCCGTCAGGAGGAACAGACGTCAAACAAGTATAGTGAACACTTCAAGGAGAAGTGGAGGGCGCGATGTGACCCAAAAGAGGGGTTAGGAAGGGCTGCACCCTCCCCCAGGCCTGCGTCTCCTCCCTGAAACCCGGCTTTCTTCTTTTGCAGAAGATGTGTACGAGAGGACACTCACAGTGGATGGAGAGGACACCACGCTGCTGGTCATGGACACCTGGGAGGCTGAGAAGCTGGTATGGCACAGCAGGCAGGATTGGGGGGGAGGGGTGCTGAGGAAGATCTCCTGGAGATATGGCAACCCACTCCAGTATTCTTGCCTGGGAGAATCCCATGGACAGAGGATCCTGGTGGGCTACAGTCCCTGGGTCGCACAGAGCCCGACACGACTGAGCGACTAAGCACAGCAGCAGCGCTAAGGCTAGTACCAGACTCCTGTCTTCTCGTAGGACACCACAGAGCAGGGACAGGGCAGGGCCCATTAAACCACAGCTCCTCAGCAGCACCGAAGCCAGAAGAACCTAATGACCTTGACCCTCTCTTCCCAGTCTATTCACCCCCTCCTGATAGCATCCCAGGATGTGCTTCTAACCCTGCAAACCTCCTCTCATGAGCACCATCATCCCACTTCACCCACTCACATTGCACAGAGGAGGGAACACCCCCCCACACCGCCGTTCCTTTGTCTTACATACAGGCTTTCTGCAATTGGCTTACCCTCTCTGAGCTTCAGTTTTCTCACCTGATAAATGGGTGGATCATTCCTGCCTTCCTTACCAGCTAGTTTTTTTTTTTAAACATACTTACGCAGTTTCACAGAGATAAGCACAGTTTGGAGCATGAAAAAATTGGTGAACACGAGTGAAGAATTGGCAATAAATATAATTCTTATTAATCATAACTTGGTTGCTAGTGAAAAAAAGGACACCAAGGATGTCCCTTGCTAGCCCATTCCAAAGCAGGAATGGGCTAGCAAGCATCAGCCAAGGACATGTCCCCAATATGCTTTTCTTAACTTGTTGGGAGTTCTTTTCTGCTTGCTATACAGGTATGCTCACTGTAGAACCCTGAAGAAATACAACTAAGCAAAGAGAAGGATCCAAAAATCACCTGGATCCCATCTCTATAAGGGGTAGGCCCCTCCCCCAACACTCAGGGAGGCCCTGTCCACAGAGTGGGGCTTTAGAGGGACAGTGTTGGGTCATTGACAAGAATGGCTGACAGCTCCAGTGATAGGCCCAAATTTAGGGATGAAGGAGCTATGGGACCAATTCCTTTTCACCAGCATAAAAGGAAACCCAGGTCCAAATGAACATCATAAGAATGATGATGATTCTCTTAAGAGCAGCTGATACTGATGGAGCACCCTCTTCCTGAGTGTCAGCCCCAAGTGCTAAGCACTAGACATGTATTTTATGATATTCGGTCAAGACAAAAACTTGAGTAAGTGTACTTCTGATTCTCATTCTATTGATGAGGAAATCAAAAGCTCAGAGAGGTTAAGTAACATGTCCAAAGTTCTCAGATAGCAAGTAGGATTCAAATTCAGATCTATAAGACCCCCAAGTTTGCACTCTTTTTAAAAATATTTGTTTATTTATTTGACTGTGCAATGGCTTTCTCTAGTCACAGCGAATAGGGCTACTCTTCTTTGCAGTGAGTGGGCTTCTTATTGTGGTGGCTTCTCTTGTTGTGGAGCACAGGCTCTAGTTTGCAAGGGCTTCAGTAGTTGTAGCACACAGGCTCAGTTGCCCTTCGGCCTGTGGGATCTTCCCAGATTAGGGATCAAACCTGTGTCACCTGCATTAGCAGGCAGATTCTTAACCACTGGACCACCAGGGAAATCCAAGTTTGCGCTCTTATGCATTAGGACTGCCCCTATCTATCCCCACTGGGAGCATCACCTTCTGAACCTCCATCCAAGGTTCTACTCCTTCACTTGTTCATTCAGAAATACTGGCTGGTCCACACCTCAGCCAAGGCAAGGGGAGGGCCAGGTGTGCAAGGCCCACCCCAGGGTCTGATCTTGGGTCCCTGCAGCCCCATTGCACATGGCCACCCTTGGGGTCATCCACGTGGCAGCAGCCTTCTGGGTCCCACATACTTCTGCCCCAGTGGAAAGCCTTGGGGATCCAGTGACTGATTCATACCCCAAGCTTTTTATTAAATAAAGAATAGAGGGAGGGAAGGAAAGAGGGAAGAGTGAGAGAGGGAGGGAAGGAGGGAGAAAGAAAGAAACCTTGGTGGATACATACCATGGACCAGGACACTGGAGACCCAGGAGTGAATAAAGCAGACGTGTCCTCTGGCCTCATGGAGCTCACAGACTGGGGTCTGGGGTCTGGTATCACTTTTTGGATACAGTTGAGAATCCTATGGGGCAGAGTCCAGGGAGTTAAGAAGAGTGATCAGACTAAGAGTCCCACGTGGGAGACAGAGTAGGAAGAATACTGGACTAGGTGGCAGGAATTGCCCAACTGTTGTGTGGCCTAAGAAAGTGTTTTCTTCTTGTCTGGCCCTTGGTTTCCCTGCAGATTCCCTGGCCAGTGTCTGTGAAGGCATTTCCCAAAGAGGGTCCATGCAGCAGCAGCCTTATTGAAATAAGCATCCATTCTTTCCATCCTTGGGCTAGACGATATTTTTATATATCAGAGAGGCAAAATCTGACAGGATTGGGAGGGCTGTTGGCTCAACCAGTAGTACTTTAGCCTTGCTGTCCGTCAGGGTCACCTGGAGGGTATTAAAAATCAGAGTCTCAAGTCTCACCCCAGACCTAATGAAATAGAACCTATAAAAGTAGAGTTCTGAATCTACATTTTTAATCAACCCTCAAGGGGTTCTTACCTACCAATCCATGTACCAATCAGCTTTTGTGATCCTAACACATAACAAATCCTTCATAAATAAATATGTGCAATGAATGAGTGAATGGTCGAGACCCACCCTCTTATTCTACAGATGAAAAAACAGACTCAGAGAGAGAAATGAACCTGTCCATAGTCAAAGCTAAGAACCCAGAATAAGAACCCACATCTGTCTGACTCAGTTCAGAGTTATCTGGGAAGGATCAGTATGACCGTTGAGAACTTACCTGCTTTGAGAATAATGAATAGTGATGCCTCCCTACTTATCTACCTTATTTGGTTATCAGAAAACTTTCCTGGCTTCTTTGGCCCTAACAAACAAGGCTTCCATCACACTCTGCATCTCCCACTCCTGCCCACCACCTCCCCTCCTGCTCAGCCTGCTCATCCTTTCTAACCCCACTTACCAGTCTACTTGGAAGCCCTCTCAACTCTGCCCAGTTGAGCTCTTCTGGTCTACCCCTGCCTCAAGCCCCCTGGTTCCTACAGCCACTTGCCTATGCCTCTCTTAATGGTACTTATCACACTGCATTATATCTCTATTTCCATAGCATCCCTTCCTGATCATGAGCTTTTGGAGGGCAGGAACTGTGTCTTATTAAACACGTAGAAAGCTCGTACCCAGGTGGTTCAGTCTGAGTGCTGTCCCTGTCAAAAGACCATCATCCAAAACAGAATATCAAAATTATTTCAGTTCTTCCCTTTCCTTGTCAAACATCTTGAAAGGACTCCACTTTTTAAAAGGCCGCTTGCCTCTCACCCACCCCCTTTCCTCACACCCACCGTTGCTCCTCCAACTCTCCAAGACTATCCAGAAAAAGTCCTCCCCCGGAAGACAGCCTTCTGTCCTCACTTCTCTCCCTTCCTTTCTCTCTTAACTCTGGACTGCAAAAGGTCAAAAGAACTGTCCAGCAAGACCAGCCCCTCCTCAAACCAGACAAAAGAGCTGAACAGGCAAAGCCAGAATGCTCCTTAGAAGGAACAGGAACCAAATAGATCTTTTGTCTCCAATGTTCTGCCTATGTGTGTGTGAAAGTCGCTCAGTCATGTCCTACTCTTTGTGACCCCATGGACTGTAGCCAGGCTTCTCTGTCCATGGAATTCTCCAGGCCAGAATCCTGGAGTGGGTAGCCTTTCCCTTCTCCAGGGGATCTTCTCAACCCAGAGATGGAACCCAGGTCTCCCGAATTGCAGGTGGATTCTTTACCATCTGAGCCACTAGTGAATCCCAAGAATACTGGAGTGGGTAGCCTATCCCTTCTCCAGCGGATCTTCCTGACCCAGGAATCAAACCAGGGTCTCCTGCATTGCAGGCAGATTCTTTACCAGCTGAGCTACCAGGGAAGCCCCTCTGTCCCGCCTATAGAAGGAATTGATGAATGAGAGAATGGAGCGAAGTAGTGCCATTAGTCAGATGTTTCAAGCAGAGAAACTGCAGCTCAGAGAGGATTGGTGGTTTCCCATGGTGACTCAGGAAATCATGGCAGAATTTGTCCCCCAATCTGTCCAAAGTATAAACCTCAGCCCCATCCCACCCATTAGACCATCCCAGTCTTCCTTTCTCAGCTAGGGCCTCAGTACCCTCTGATTCCCTGCCCTGCAGGAGGAAAGCTGGAGCCAGGAGTCGTGCCTGCAGGTGGGCAGTGCCTACGTCATCGTGTACTCCATCGCAGACAGGGGCAGCTTCGAGAGTGCCTCTGAGCTCCGCATCCAGCTGCGGCGCACACACCAGGCGGACCACGTGCCCATCATCCTGGTGGGCAACAAGGCAGATCTGGCGCGCTGCCGAGAAGTCTCCGTGGAAGGTGAGCCCTCCACCCTCCTTCTCCGCCTTTCTCTCAGCCCCACTGTCACTGTCTCCTCCAGTGCTCTTCCTCTCAGTAACTCGTGCTCCAGCCCCTACCTCCATCCCACCCCACCCCATCCCCTGGCCACCACATCTATTTGCCTAAACCTGAAAGCTAAAAACCATGTTTGCCTCTTCTCTCATTCCCTCTAACCAGTCCCCAAATCCTGTCAAGTCCACTTCCCTTAACCCCACATTCCCTCCCCCTGCCATGCCCACAGCCTCTGCCCCATCCTGGCATCTCCACTCTAGCCTGGGCCAACCCCTATATGTCTCTGTCCCCATCCCATGGGTTCTCCTCACCAGTTGCCGGAGTTCTCCAGAACTAGAGCGGACTTTGTCACTTCTCTGCCTAAAAGTTCCCCTGTGTGCCCCAGTGCCCTTAGTCAGAGACACAGTTCACCAGGCATGACAGGCCCAGTGCCTGTAAGCTTTCAGGGACTTACATCTGAGACCGGAAAAAGACAAATTATTGGCTCCAAAATAGTTAGAAAATTATACATTCAAATTTCACAGAGCTTTGTCTGCAAAACATAATATTTGTCAGCCAGCAACTGCAAACCAAAATGTTTAATGTTATATTTAAATTGTATTTAAAGTGGGATAGAGAATATTTTAATATGATTGATGTATCAGATGAGACAGATACAGGTCTTTCTCAGGGTACTGAGACCCTGGCTGAGGAAGAAGGGCTGGAATGATCTAACTAGTAGGATGGGAATGAGGTTTATACTTTAGACAGATTGGGGGGCAAATGCTGCCATAATTCCCTGTGTCACTTTGGGAAAATCCCAAGATACAGATCTTAAAATGGCCCTACTCATTGGGCAAAATCTAAAAACTATGGAAACAGACCCAGAGCAGGAAAGCCAGTTCCACAAGGTCACCAGCCACTGAGGACTAGACCTCAGGGCCCTACATCCAGTCCAGTGGCATCCTGCAGCTGGAAGACCATATGCTTTATAAGCAGACATCCCAAAATTCAGCAACATGCCCCCCGGGAGACTGTGTTAAATTGCAGGTTCCAAGCCTTACCTACAGAATCAGAATCTCCGTGGCTGGGCTCAGCAATCTTGCATTTTAACAAGCTCCCCCAGATAATTCTGATGCACAGATTAGACCCCTTCCCTGGCATTCAAGACTTGTGGGACCAAACTGCTCCCAACCTCCCTGTCTTCCCAGCCTCATTTCTGCCACCAGTATCATTCACTAGCCTGTGAACTAACTCCTCAAAGCCAGATTTATGTCTGAGTCCTCTGGCATGGAGCACGAGGTATGGGGAAAGGAAAAACTGTGCTTCCTGGTTGAAATTGACCACACCTTCTGCTACCTTTATCTCCTTTTTCCGGTTGTGGCTCTATCACGTCTTATCTGACCCCGCCCCCTCAGAGGGCCGCGCCTGCGCTGTGGTATTCGACTGCAAGTTCATCGAGACGTCAGCCACGCTGCAGCACAACGTAGCGGAGCTCTTCGAAGGCGTGGTGCGCCAACTGCGCTTGCGCCGCCGGGACTGCGCAGTCGGGGAGCCGCCCGCGCCCAGACGAAGGGCGAGCCTAGGGCAGCGTGCTCGACGCTTCCTGGCTCGCTTGACAGCCCGTAGCGCACGCCGCCGGGCTCTCAAGGCCCGCTCCAAGTCCTGCCACAACCTGGCCGTGCTCTGAGGCCGCCCACCCGCCCTCCAAGGGGTGACGAGACACTGGGGTGCGTTCTAGGCTCCACTAGCACCACCGAGGGGCAGAGACTTGGTGGTTAGAGTGTGTATCGTGGGTCTTGGCCGCCCGCTGCCCCAAGGGACAGAGCATCACCCCAGCCACAGCTTCACGGACCTCTCTGCCCTAGGGAAGTGATGGACAGACTAGGGAGCCAAAGCCTAAATTGGGTTTTTTATGCGGTGGGTATCTTTTTGTTAAAAAAAAAAAAAAAATGCAAAAAAACAAAAATCGTTTTTGTCCTTGGGCTCTGGCCAACCCTCAGAAATGCCCCCCACAATAAACCACACCAAAAGGATCTCCTGTTTGAGTGCCCAGACCTCTTCTTTGGGGCTCGTCCAGGTGTCTCCATGTCCTGCTTGCCCATGTACACAGGGCTGCAGACTGGGTTAGCCTGCTGATCTGGGTATCAGGGTAGGGGCTTCCCTGGTGGCCCAGAATCTGCATGCAATGCAGGAGACCCGGGTTCGATCCTTGGGTCAGGAAGATCCCCTGGAGAGGGGAATGGCAACTCACTCCAGTTTTCTTGCCTGGAGATTTCCACCCATGGTATCCCAACGAGTTGGACAGGACTGAAGGACTAACTTTCACTTTCTGGGTGTCAGGGTTAGTCAGTAAGATCACTGGACAAATTGTATATTCAGGCTCCTCCCGGAACTGCTGGGCACAGCCCCTGCCCCACAACTCTGAGGGAGACCTAGTAGAGTACAAACACCCACAGTTCAGTGTGATAACCTCCAATTTTCTCATTAATCCATTTTTTAGTTTAAATCCACAAAATATTCTCTGAAAGGAATTTTAGCCTGCACCCTAGCAATATAATAGCTGGTGTTTGTTGGGAGCTGACTGGATACTAAGCTGTCACAACAATTAATCTTCACAACCCATGTTTAACTAGTTAGAAAACAGACGAACAAACTGAAGGCTTATGCTGCAGATCACGCAGCTGCTGTAAGTGAAGTTGCCAGAATTCAATCCAGGCTTGTGAGACTACAAGGCTGGGCCCAACTTATCCATAGTTCTCTTGGTGGTGGTGGTGTTCAGTCATTAAATCATGTTCAGCTCTTTGTGACCCCATAGACTGCAGCACGCCAGGCTTCCTTGTCCCTCACCTCTCCCACCGTTCTCTTGGAGAATGTGACAAAAAACTATAGACTCTCAGGGAAATGGACTTTCAGACACAAGTTTTGCATACAATATAAAGGGGGTGGGTGGGCTCCATGAAATTCAATCCGTTAATCCCCAGGATGGACCCCCCAATGTAATCCAACTCACTCATTTTTGCAGCTGTGGAAATTGAAGCCCAGACAGGGGAAGTGAGTGCCCCGGAGCCACCCAGCCAGTGAGAGTAAGGACCAGACCCCAGAGCCCAGCCTTCTCCTACGTCTGTGTGACAAGTAGGAGGGAATGAGGCATCCAGTCTGGCTGGGGATGGGCCTTGGGGGTCAGGTCAGGAGTTTCCAGCCTAAGGGAAATTGGTGTCACACTACTTTGAGAGGAGAACAAGATGCAAACGGTTTGGACCATTGTGTCCCTGATGCCTGACACCCCCTGCCCCCGTCCAGCTGCCTGCTCAGATGCCTCAGCCCCGCATGTGGGCCAAGTCCCTGCTGCCAGGACACCAAAGCACAGGGAGGCGAGCCACCATGTCCTCCAGCTATGACCTGCCCCCACCCCAATCTTGCCGGTGGGCAGTGATGGCAAACTTTCCTGTCCCAACCTCAGCCTAGGGAAGGGAAAAGGAGGAGGGTCTTCCCCCACCCCAAGCGGTCTCTGGAGGCCTGTGGTCATGGGGGAGGGGCTATCCTTGTGGAAAGTTGGCAGAGGCAGCCGGCAGCAGGCGGGAGAGTGGAAAAAATGATATCAAACCCGGAAAAATGCAGGCCGGATGGAGGGCCCAAGCCGGCCCTGGGAGGTGGGAGGGAGGGAGGGAAGGAGGAGGCCCCACAGACGGAGAAAAGAAGAGGGGCTGGGGAGAGAACACAGGAGCTGGTTTGGGAAAACCTGGGGACAGTCACCACGATTCCTTCTTTTCTTCATCCACAGATATTAATTGAGGGCCTACTAGGTACAGGGCAGAGTGCCAGATTCTAGGGAGACAGTGGTGAACAGAAGGACTAGGGTGTTACTCCCTGGAACACACTAGAAAACAAGTATACGTTTAAAATAATTACAAACTGATAAGGCGCCAAAAATCAGGGTGGTCATGAAAATAATCCTATTCTCTCAATTCACAGATGGGGAAACTGAGGGCCAGAAAGCAAGAGGAAGCTACTCAGATTGTGGAGAAAAATTGTTGAGACCAGGATTAGGGGGAGGAAGTGGAGGGAAAAATAAAGCAGTGCAGACTGCATACAAGGTTGGGTATGCAGTCAACACGGCAAGACAACACAGTGCGGGAGGGCATAGACCCTAAACCAGGGGTTCGGTGTTCAGCCCCTGCCCCCCTCCATCCCTCTGTGCCTTAGTTTTCCCATCCATAAAATGAGATTCATGCCAGTTGCTTCCCTCAGGATTGATGGGCGGATTAAATTACTTAAGACGTGTAAAGGACTTATAACAGTTCCTGTGTCTAGGAAGATTCAGTAAATGCTGGTTCTTACTATCATATCTTAAAACCTTAGGGAAAAAACCTGTGTCATCGTAGGAGATTACTACTCATCATAGTAAATATTTGCTGAATCGATTTATTAACCAATCTGTAAAGGGGCCTTTTCAATCCCAATCTCTCGGATTCTAGGAGTCTGTGAATAAGGCATGGCTGGGAAAGCATGCCAGAAAGCCACAATATTCCTCCCAGGGACATAGCCTATGACAGTTTAGAAAGTTCTTTCTCAGACATAAAAACAAACCAAAAAAAAAAAAACAAAACCCAAAAGCTAACTTTGTTTTAGCTCTTTCTATGTAGTAGGCCCCATGTTCCATATTTGGTATGCATTTTCTCATTTCATCATCACCATCTACTTAATAGTTATCATTAAGTAACATAACAGATGAGCACATTGAGGCTAAGAAAGCCAAAGAAATTTGTCCAAGGCCACACAGCAAGAAAGGGTAGTCAGGATTCACAACCAGATAAGTTGTCAAGAGGCAAGTAGGAACTGCCATCTTCAGTGTACATATGGAGAAACGGAGGCCCAGAGAAAGGAAGATTGCCCAAGTTTACGTAATAAAAACAGAAAACAGTTCCTTCACTCTTATCATGTATCGGGTACTGTGCTAAATGCTTTTCATACAGTAAATCCTCAAAACGGGTCATATCACCATTCCAGTTTTCAGATGGAGAAACTATAGCAGAGAGAGGTTCAAACCCTGCCAGGGTTAAACAGTTAGCAAATAGCAGAGCCAAGATTGGAATCAAGGCAGTCTAGTCCCATGCTGTGAGGGGCTATCTATATGGTGCTGTTCGGTGGTGCAGAAAGTTCAGCGCAGCTGGTGTCTGCCCAGCACCCTGCTGCCTTGGCTGGGAGCAGGGTGAAGAACAAAAGCATATTGAGAGTATCCTTAGCCGCCAGCTGGGACTTTCCACCTTGAAGGGAGGGTACTGTTATGGAAAAAGTGATAAAGCTCTGGAAAGATGAATGTCTCCCCAGGGGCCCCAAGTCTCCTCAGAGTCTCCCTCCCCCCTTCTTTTGCTTTAGGGGAGGGCCACGAACTGTGCTGGCCCGATTCAGATGAGATGAGGGCCACCTGGATCCCTACACACCCCAGCCTGGCTGCTCAAACACTGAGGATCCGTATTTGATCCTGGCCTGGATGGAAAGTTCCAGCTTCTCAGCCAAGGGCATGGAGCTTCCACTCAGGGACCCCCAAGGAAGGAATCAGGTTCAGGCTGGAACTCCCTCATTTTTGGATGGTGGGATCTCACAGGCACAGTTCAGTCCTTCCTTTATTCAAACTTTGACAAGAGTGTGTGCTCTGAAGGAAGTTAAGGAGGGTTAAGACACAATTGGCTGCTGTGTTGCTGTTTTTTTTTTCAATTGTTTTTAAAAATTAAGAATCTCTCAGCTGTGCCATGACTGGGTAACCTTAGGCAAATCAAAATATATGGAGTGAAGGGGTTAGGGTAGAATTCTTTCTCAGAATTCTGTCTCAAGAATATTTGAATATTCTAGTGGAACAGCTTGAAGAAATATACAAGTTCAGTTTCAATTTCAGCCCTGTTTCCTTCTGTTCAGCTCAGGATTTAGTGAAAAATAATATTAACGATGGGATGGGAGCTCTGGGTTCAGCAGTGTGTGTCATTTTCCCCAGTTCCACCTGATTCAAGTTCAAGGCTAAGATGGATCACTCTTCTACTTTCTATGCTGCATAACAAACCACCCAAAGGTTGGTGGCATAAAAACAATCGTTTTATTATACTCGTAGATTTTGTAAGTCAGGAATTTGGGCAAAGCAAAGTGGGTATGGCTCTTCTCTGAGACCTCAGCTAGGAAACTCACAAAGACCAGAGTGACTAGAATGATCTCACACATCTGGAGCTGGAATCATTCACGTTGGAGGAGGTTGATCCTGGCAGTAAAGTGGAGTCTCACCTACACGTGGCCTCTCCCGGTGGCCTGGTGCTTTTGTTACCTGTTGGTGCTGTAACAAATTACCACAAACTTAATGGTTTAAAACAGCACAAACTTATTATCTTATATGGATCCTTCGTTGCTCAGTCGTGTCTAACTCCGTGATCCCATGGACTATAGCCAGCCAGACTCCTCTGTCCATGGGGATTCTCCAGGCAAGAATACTGAAGTGGGTTGCCATCCCCTCCTCCAATGGATTTTCCCAATCTAGGGATCAAACCCATTCTGCATTGCAGAAGGATTCTTTACCAGCTGAGCTAACTGGGGAGCCCTGTTATAGTTCCATTGAATAAAAGTCCAACTTGAGTTTCACTGGACTAAAACCAAGGTGTCTGCAGTGCTGCATTACTTTCTGGAGGTTCTAGAGAAGACTGTTTCCTTGCCTTTCTCAGCTACTAGAAGTCAGCCACTTTCCTTGGCTTGTGACCCCTTGCTCCATCTTCAAAGCCAGCATCATGGAGCCAAGTCCATCTCACGGTGCCATCTCTCTGGTTCTCTCTCTTCTGCCTCACACTTCCACCTTTGTGATTACACCGAGCCCACCCCGACAATCCTGAATAATCTTCCTAGTTTAAAGTCAGATGATAAGCAACCTGAAATTCCATCTGTGACCTCAATTTCCCTCTTCTGTGTAACATATTCATAGGTTCCAAAGACTAGGACATGGACATTTGAGGGGAGCGGGGAGCCAACCCATGGCAGGATAAAGTGGAGGCTGTAGGAAGACTGTGGCTAGGTTTTTACTCTCTCCCAGCACACAAACTCAGTCTTGTTCTAATGAATACACAAAGAAGGCCCTAAGGTAAAGGGGTTCCTTCCTAGTGGGATGTCAGGGACATAGGACGCTGTCCCCAGAGTCTGAGCTTGTCTTCCTTTTTCAAGCCCATGCTTCTCTCCAAAAGCACCAGCCTTTTCAAGCCTACCCTGAGGAAATCTCCATTCACCTTTTGGAAAACCCTACTCCCTACTGACAGATGTAAGCCTTTCTTCAGAATTATCCCCCTCCCTCAGCAGTAATCTTCAGAAGTCTGAGTTATTGGGGTTGTATTAAGATCCCAGTTATTGGGCTTCCCTGGTAGCTCAGATGGTAAAGAATTTGCCTGCAATGCTGGAGACCTGGGGTCGAGTCCTAGGTCTGGAAGATCCCTTGGCAAAGGGATAGGCTACCCACTCCAGTATTCTTGGGCTTCCCTGGTGGCTCAGACGGTAAAGAATCTGCCTGCAATGTGGGAGACCTGGGTTTGGAAGGTCTCCTAGAGGAGGGCATGGCAAACTACTCCAGTATTCTTGCCTGGAGAATCCCTATGGACAGAGGAGCTTCGTGGGCTACAGTCCAAGGGGTTACAAAGAGTCGGACATGACTGAACAACTTTCACTTAAGACCCCAGGTGTCCCAGCAGGGCAGTCAAGGGTGCTCTTTGCTCTTTTTTACCACTTCTAGTCTTACAAACGGAGAAGGCAATGGCACCCCACTCCAGTACTCTTGCCTGGAAAATCCCATGGATGGAGGAGCCTGGTAGGCTGCAGTCCATGGGGTTGCGGATACGACTGAGCGACTTCACTTTCACTTTTCCCTTTCATGCATTGGAGAAGGAAATGGCAACCCACTCCAGTGTTCTTGTCTGGAGAATCCCAGGGATGGGGGAGCCTGGTGGGCTGCCGTCTATGGGGTCGCACAGAGTCGGACATGACTGAAGTGACTTAGCAGCAGCAGTCTTACAAAACAGCGCACAGTAAATGTGACCACTCCAAACTCAGTCCTTTTTAAGGTCTGCCCACCTGTGTGAATAAGTTTCCATGCCATTTCTCACAGTCTGTTTAGGAAACAGTTGAATCTTACATACACGTGTGTATGTACACACATGTGCACAGTGACTCCAAAACTAAAAAGGGTCACTAATCCAAGTGCTCACAGAATCAGAGAATATAAATCAGTGAAGTCAATTGGGTAACAGGCATCAGGAAGCATCAAGTTCTGTGGCAAACTGAAGTCCTGCCTTGCCTAAAGAGAGAGACAGAACCAAGCTTCCTGTTAGTCCTGTTAGGATGTGAACCCATTGTTGCCAGATATTTCCATTTTTCTAAGAAAGGCAGCAAGCCAGATATTTATGTGAAGTATCCCAATTCCTAAATAATTACTGCTAATTCCAATATTTTTTAAGCCCTAGACAGGAAAAATAAAACATGTCCCCCAGTAGGATTCTGACCAGAGGCTGAGAGTTTGTAACCTCTGGTCTAAACCCAAATAGTGATCGAGAAATGTATTTTAAGCCACCCCCCAGTCTGCAAGGTCACCCCTCATACCATGAAGTTAGTACTTAATTATAAAGAACAGTTTGTTCTTTTTGTTCAAGAGTGCCTCTTCAGACTTATTGGGATTCCAAAGATGCCCAATGCCAAGTAGTACATTTTTTAAATTGAACTTTGAATTACATAAATAATACATTTTAATTATAAAGATAAATCAGAACCACATAAAAGATATGGTAAAAATAAAAATGCATTTATCTGTTAAGCTGCCCTCAATTGCACACGATACAAATCCTTATAAGGATATTTTCTTATAGAATGTCCAGAAGTAAGCAATTCTAAGGTTGATTCATCCACCTTATAATATCAGGACACTGGGTCTGCATTTCCATAAACCTCTAGGCATTTCCTTCATGGTTGCAACATGGCTGCCACAACTCCATGCATCACATCCTCACACCAGTATTTCAAGCAAGAATGGAAGGGGAAAGGACAGAAAGAGGTTTTCTTTTTATTAAATTAAGGAGGAAATTATTGCCTTAACAGTTTCCTTTTGTATCTTCACTTACAAGACTGAGTCTCATGTCCATCGCTAACTGTAAGGGACTTTAAGAAAGCAACTATCAGTCAAAAAGGCATGAGATCACCAGACCTGGCTTGAGCCAATGAGTCATCCCTTTTGCAAGCAACAGAGAAGTGGGTCAGGTTTATTGGATAACAATTTTAGTACTTTCTACACAACTCCTTTCATTTTCCCCCCATCCCACTCCTTTCCCCAAAAGTACCCACTGTTAGCAATTGGGGGTGTATCCATCCTGATTTTTCAGCCCACTTAGATATACATTGTAGCAGACATTTGGCCATATTTCTTTTCTTCCACACGTTCAAGAGTCACATTTTGCCCTGTTGTTCTCCTTTTCCACCTCGGAATAAAGAACAAATCCTGGTAATTCCCTAGTGGTCCAGTGTTTAGGACTTGGCATTCGCATTGCCAAGGGCCCAGGTTCAATCCCTGGTCAGGGAACTAATAGCCCACAAGCCCCACAACACAGCTTAATTAATTAATTAATTTAAATTAAAGATGGACCTACAAACTTGGAGGGTTCTAGAAGAAGTTTCTTTGCCTTTGAAAAAGAGATGAAAAACAAGCAAGCAAACAAAGAGTTGCAGCAAAAAGGGGAAGTCCTTTGTCTTCTGGTCATTGAAGTGTATGAACATGTTTCCCAGAGCGTGATCCCATCTTGCAATTATGATGGCTTCTAGTCAGAAGGTGGCAAAGCTGAAAGATGGGAAGCCCCTGAGCCCTTGGTGACGAAGTTGAGCCACGGAATGAGCCAACTATGAAGCTGTCTCACCTCTGGACTTACTGTTACGTAAGATAATACATCTTCAATGTTGAAGCAAATTACCTTGGGGATTTCTGTGTCGAAGTCAAAAATGAACCATCTAACACAGAAATATATAGGTTTGTTTGCTGTTTTCCCCCACATAAATGGGGTCATAGTTATATGTGTTTAGTTGCATAGGAATGAAAGCTACAAGGGACTGAAACATTGGAAGAGATGAAATCCAAAATAGCAGTGATGGAAACAAGATAGAAGTATGTGTGTCTCTCATGGAAAAGAAATCCAGAAGCAGACAGTCCAAGGCTGGCATGGCTCCTTCTATCTTGTGACTCCACCATCTTCGATCCATTATACTGCAATAGTCACATCCAGATTTCAGCCAACAAGAAGTAGTTAGGAACTCAAAAAAGCACTACCTCTCAGAAAATGGTCATATCACTTTTGCTTATATCCTATTATTGACCAGAGCTTAGTCACATCACCATACTTAATTTCAAAGAAGTCTAGGATATTTTATTTCTGAATAGCCATATACCAGCTCAAAATCAGGGAATATCAGGGATTCTATGTTTTAAAGAAAGAAGGGACAGCAAGGGGCAGCAAGCTATTGCTGCCTTGATATTATTGTTGTTGTTCAGTTTCTCAGTTGTGTCTGACTCTTTGTGACCCCATGGACTGTAGCATGCTAGGCTTCCCTGTCCTTCACCATCTCCCAGAGCTTACTCAAACTCATGTCCATTTAGTCAGTGATGCCATTTAACCATCTTGTCCTCTGTCGTCCTCTTCTCCTCCCTTCAATCTGTCCCAGCATCTTTTCTAATGAGTCAGCTAGTCACATCAGGTGTCCAAAGTATTGGAGCTTCAGCTTCAGCATCAGTCCTTCCAGTGAATATTCAGGATTGATTTCCTTTAGGATTGACTTGTTTGATCTCCTTGCAGTCCAAGGGGCTCTCAAGAGTCTTCTCCAATACCAGAGTTCAAAGTCCATTCTTTGGCATTCAGCCTTCTTTACGGTCTAACTCTCACATCCATACATGACTACTGAAAAAATCATAGCTTTGACTATACAGACCTTTGTCAACAAAGTAATGTCTCTGCTTTTAATACACTGTCTAGGTTTGTCATAGCTTTTCTTCCAAGGAACAAGTGTCTTTTAATTTCGTGATTGCAGTCACCATCTGTAGTGATTTTGGAGCCCAAGAAAATAAAGTCTGACACTGTTTCCATTGTTTCCCCATCTATTTGCCATGAAGTGATGGGACCAGATGCCATGATCTTAGTTTTGTGAATTTTGACTCTTAAGCCAGCTTTTGCACTCTCTTCTTTCACCTTCATCGAGAGGCTCTTTAGTTCCTCTTCACTCTCTGCCATAAGGGTGGTGTCATCTGCATATGTTTAGTCACTCAGTCGTGTCTGACTCTGCCCACCAGGCCTCTCTATCCATGAGGTTCTCCAGCAAGAATACTGGAGTGGGTTGCCATTTCCTTCTCCAGGGATGTATGAGGTTATTGATATTTCTCCCCTGATACTATACATATTATGCATAATCTGCTTTTATTTTTCATATTTATTTATTTGGCTGCACCAGGTCTTAGTTGGCAGCACTCGGGACCTTTGAACTTCGTTGTGGCATGCAGGATCTTTAGCTGTGGCGTGAGTCGCAGTATGTGAACTCAGTTATGGCTTGTGGGATCTAGTTCCCTGACCAGGGATCAAATCCAGGCCCCCGGCATTGGAAGTGCAGAGTTTTAGCCACTGGACCACCAGGGAAGTCCTTATAATTTGCTTTATTCACTTAATTTATCCTGCCCTTCTATCCATGCCAGTACATATAGATGAACCTTATTATCTGGAGATTTATTTTGTCCTTTTTCTAGCTTCTTAACATAGAAACTTAGATTATTTGGGGGGACCTTTCTTCTTTTATAATATAAGCACATAAAGCTATATTGGAAAAAAAAAGCTATCAACTATAAATTTTCCTCTAAGCAGTGCTCTAGATGCATCCTACAAATTGTAGTATGTTGTGTTTTTATTATTCAGTTCAAAATATTTTCCCTTTTCTCTGTAATTTCTTCTTCCCATAGGTTATGCAGAAATATATTAATTTCTAAGTATTTGAAAGGTTTTTATATGCCTTTTTGTTATTGATTTCTAATTTAATCCAACTGAGAATTTTAGATTTGTTTTATATATAGGGTCTATCACGATTCATGTTCCATGTGTGTGTGAAAATAATACGCACTCTGCCATTGTTGGGTGTAGTCTTCTTAAAATATCAATTAGGTCTAAGTGATTGAACATGCTGTTCAAGTCTTCTATATACTCAGTGATTTTATGTCTACTTGTTTTATCAATTTGTGAGAAAGGAGTGTTGAAATCTTCTGATTGTGATGGGTCTTTTTCTCCTGTCAGTCCGTCCATTTTTCTTTAACTTATTCTCTTTCATTGCTGCAAAATATTCTACAATATGGATGTACATATTTTACCAATCAAAGGTGAGTGAATTTAGGTTAATGTAACTGTTTTATAGTGTGGCAGTAAATATTCTTGCACTTAGAGGAGAAATTACCCAATCCACATTCACTAAGTCAGAGGGCATGTACATTTACATTTTGACAGACTGCCAGCTTGCCCTCCAAGAGAGGTCTTTTTATTTATAGTTATATCAACACTGCCCAATTCCCCACACTAAATTTTACCAGTTGCTATAATGTAATTTATAGAAAATATATATTTGGTCATTCAGACAACCAAAATACATTCTTCATATATATTGGGTCTTCATCCACTGTTCTTGCCTCACAGATCCCAAAACTCTTGGGATAAGTCATAAGAGCAATGGGAGAATGTTTTGTTATAATATTTGGTCTCTTGTCCTCGTTTCTTGAAAACTAGTTTCAAAACCATAAAGATGAAATGAGTTTCTTGTTATTCATAAACCCTATGTCACCACAACATGTTCATGAAGATGACTTTTGGAAAGCATCTAAGGATGGGGCCTGGTTGCCAGGGGAACCAACACTGAATAGAGGGGTGGAACTTTTGTTTCCACCCTGTGATTTCCAGGGAGGGGTAAGTGGCTGAAGGTTAAATCAGTCACCAATGGCCAATGGGTTAATCCATCACGCCCAGGTGAAAACCCAACAGAGGGTATTCAGAGAGCTTCCAGTTTGGGGAAACCAGACCGTTTCCATGTATCTCCCAGGCAGACTCCAAGGACCTCACCCTATGTACCCTTCATCTGGCTGTTGATTCCATGTCCTTTTAATATGTTTTGTAATATATCAGTAATCTAGTGAGTAAAAGGGTTTCCTGAGTTCTGTGCGCCATTCACCAAACCCAAGGGGATTGTGGGAACCTCTGATTTATAGCCAGTCAGCCAGAAGTACAGGTAACAACCCAGACTGGCAGTTGGCATCCAAAATGGAGGACAGTCTGTTGGGACAGGGCCCTTTGCCTGCATGATTGGATGCTATCTCTGGGTAGATGGTGTCAGAATTGATACCAGCAAGGTGTCCAAGAATTGCTTGTTGGTATGAGGAAGCATGCACAAACACAGACACTACACACCACACACACACACACACACACACATACACACACACACACACACACACACACACACACACACATACATTCTCTCATGCACAGGGTGAAAGAAGTTTGGGAGAAAAGGTGTCTCACTGTTTACTTGCATTTCTCTGATTCCTCCAAAGTTGAGCAATATTTCAACGATTGTGCCTATTCACTGCCCAAAATCCCAGTAAAGCTTTTAAATTGCAGCTTCCAAGTCCTGGAGTGAAATCTTAGCCTGGGCTACTCCATTCTTCATATTTTTCTGCCTGGAGTAGAGGGGTGTTATTTCTTCTAGTTACCAGAGCTGTTTCAGTCATCTTCACAACAGTAAGAGACAACACCATCTTACAGGCGAGGAAAACCGAGGCTCCAAGAGACTAAGTGTCTTGTCCGAAGTCACCCAGTTAGGAACCTGCAGAGC
This sequence comes from Bubalus kerabau, assembly GCF_029407905.1. Taxonomy (NCBI): domain Eukaryota; kingdom Metazoa; phylum Chordata; class Mammalia; order Artiodactyla; family Bovidae; genus Bubalus; species Bubalus kerabau. The sequence continues at coordinate 61,709,573 of NC_073636.1, forward strand.
TAAGGATTAAGTCAACAATGTCTGACTCCCAAACCTGCTTCCCAGGGTAGCTAGCTCATCTCATTGAATAGGAAACTGAGGTCCAGGGAGATAAAATAACATATAAAATTAAATTGTGAGTGAGCAGCAACCCGTTGACCAAGTATTTCCCCTCCTGCTGGGTCTGGGTGACCAGCTGCAGAAGAGACAAGAGAGTGGAGGCAGGGACAGCCACCCAGCAGAGGAGTCAAGAGCATGGAAAATGTCTCTTTCAGCCAATTTTCCTGAGGAACCCTGGCTGAGGCTCAGGCCTGGGAATGGAAAGTGCGCAGGGAGGAGGCGGCAGCCGTGTCCACCCCCATCCGGAGAGGCTGTTTGCAAAGTCCTGCTGGGAGAGGCAAGGAGGTGAAAGCAGAGGGGAGGGGACCAGATCCGGGAGGCCAAGGGTTTGGCATCGGCCCAAGGCTTGGTCTCTCGGGAGAGGAGGAGCAGGCGTCCCCCAAGCTCCCTGCTTCCTCCTTGGGCTCTCCCGCTCTGCCAGCTCCTGCTGTGCCCTGCCTGCCTGTTTGGGCATCAGCCATCCTGAAACTGAGACACTGGCAAACCCGAGTCTCTGGGGACTGTGCACAGCTGACTCAGGGAGGTGCCCTGGCCAGGAAGAGGGACTGATGCTACTCTCAGAGATGTTGACCAGGGCTGGGCTTGAGAGTCATTGGTTTCACCAGTGCGGCCCCTTTGCCTGGAAAATCTCTCTTTGCTGCTCACAATGCCTGCAATTCCACCACCATAGATATGATTGGGGCTGGTGTTCAGCCAGAATGCAAAGTATGGTCATATTGGTTGTGAAAAATATTTAGATACATTGCGACTAGCTGTTAAGAACCCCTGCCTTGAATGCCCCCAAGTACTGCCCCCCCACCCCCGCCGAGTAATGGCCACCCCAGACCCTCCCCTGGAACCACACAGACCTCCCCACTTACAGCCACTGAAGACTTAGTACCTGCCCATAATGTGTGGATACATTAGTGAGTGTCAGTCATCACAGTTAACACTTTTCATATCATTCCTGGAAATGACCCCCTTGCTTGGGCTTCGCTTGTGGCTCAGCTGGTAAAGAATCCACCTGCAATGCAGGAGACCTGGGTTTGATCCCTGGGTTGGGAAGATCCCCTGGAGAAGGGAAAGGCTACCCACTCCAGTATTCTGACCTGGAGAATCCTATGGACTGTAAAGTCCATGGGGTCTCAAAGAGTTGGACACGACTGAGCCACTTTCACTTTCACTTTGGCTCTTGTTTAAAAGCAAATTGATAGAAATATAGAGGTGAAAGGGCCTTATGCAAATCCTTCATTTTCCAGATGAGGAAACTAAGGCGGAGAGAAAAGCAGAGACTTGCCCAAGGTCACACAGCCTGTCAGCATAAGCAAGGGCGCTAGAACACAATGACTGACTCCTGACAAATCCCTGGGTCAACTTGTCTGGCCCCACAAACACTAAACTTTAGCAGGTGATGGTAGGAGGTGGCAGGGAGCAACCTGTCCCAAGACAGAACTGAGAGCCAATCACTTGGTTCTTGTACCTGGTAATCATAGACTTGGCAACAGTCTCCTTGGTCACCATCACCTCAGAGATAGTTGTCATGGCAATTACCACCCAGAGCCCCAACTTCCTGACACCAAGAGCCCTAAGATAAACCCTGAAGCAAGTTTGTTCCACAGCACTGACCTAGATCAGAGCTCGGCATAGGAAAGAAACTTGTCCAGCATCACAGAGCAAGTTACTGGTGAAGCCAAGTTTCCTGAGTCCCAAGCCCAAGGTCACAGCAGCCCCGCCCTTTCTGTGGCTGACACCCCCGCCCCTGCCCCCGTTTTTATGCCTGCCTTCGTGCTTCCCATATTCCTCCTGCTCTCAGTCAAGGTCTCCTTCCCACGGCATCTCACCCTTGGCTGCCTGTCAGCTACTCATCTTCCTGGGAACTGGATGACATGAGCTTAGTGGAGGATTCATCGCAGGGGCTTTCATCATTAGCTGGGGCTCCCTGAAGACTGAGAAGCCTTCAACACCCTAAGCACCCCAGAGGAAAAGATCTCCAGTGGCAGAACTTCAGGCACTGTTAGCTCAGAATTGAGGTGCTCTTTCTGGGTGGTCAGACCCTCTGTGATGCCAGACAGAGCTGCCTCGTTGCAGAAAGAACTCTGGGCTGGGAGGCCAGCAACCTGCATTCTAGCCCCACTCTGAATCTCGTCTCCTGTTTTGCTTTTATCAAGTTCCTTCTCTTCTCTGGGACTTTGTGTCCCACCAGAGAAATGGCGATGAGCATACGGTGTTCTATAAGCACCTCCGTCACCATCACCATCATAAGGTGGCTGGAGACCAGATACAATCTGGCATTGGAGTAGCACCAGAAATGGGGTGGTGTGGCTTAAAGAACTGGCCCACCTTCCTGTTAGCATCTTCCAGAATAATGGAATCTCATTATTTATCTCTTCCAACCTCTGGTTTGGAAGGATGGTCCCCATATAGGGAAGAACTTGAGCAAAAGCAGGGGGCTGGAAAGAATCTAGGAACCTGTGAGTAGTTCACTTGTGGAAGTGCAGGGTGTAAAGCTGGGAATGAAGAGAGGAGACTACAGGAGGGGTCAAAGGTGATTAAAAAGGATCAGTCACATTAGCCCCAAGGGTGAAGACATTGGCCCGTGGGCCTCAGGCACTCACTGAAGGCTCTGAGACAGTCCCCTTCCAGGGTCTGACCCACTTAATTACAATATTGTGGATACTACTATGTGAGATGAGGGACAGCCTGGAGGCAAAGAGAGCAAGGTGCATGCCAGGGAATCACTCATCCATTGATTCAATGAATGTCTGTTAGACACAGCCAAGCTGTGTGACCTTGGGTGAATTATTTGGCCTCTGTATTTCAGATTCCACTTGTATGAAGATGCCTGCCCATAGATAGGTGGTGTGAAGCTCAAATGAGTCAATTAATACATACATGTAAATGTTAACCACAATGAATGAAAACAAGTGCTCCATAAATGCATGTTATGATTCCTGAGCATCTGCTTTATGCTAGGCTTCCCTGGTGGTTCAGATGGTAAAGAATATGCCTGCAATGCAGGAGATCCAGGTTCGATCCCTGGGTCAGGAAAATCCCCTGGAGGAGGAAATGGCAACCCACTTCAGTATTCTTGCATAGAGGATTCTATGGACAGAGCAGCCTGATGGGCTACACTACATGGGGTCGCAAAGAGTAGAACACGGCTGAGCAACTGACACTTTCCACTATGAGTTAACACTTTTTCTTTTACTATGTGCTTGGCACCCTCCAGACAGTAGATGTACAGTGTGGACCTTGGTAAACACAGTACATTATTCTGCCCTCAAGGGGCTCACAGTCTAATGGGGGAAACAAGCTAAAAGCCAAAAACTTCATAAAAATGGAAACAGTAAAAATAATTGCAGGGACCTCCCTGGCGATCCTGTGGTTAAGACTCCAGGCTTCCACTTTAGGAGGCACAGGTTCAATCCCTAGTCATGGAGATAAGACCCTGCATGCTGTGCTCCACTGAAAAATAATAATAATTACAAATCACTGCATCAGATGTAAATCTTAACCCCCAAACTCAGGTGGGCAAGAAATATTCATTTCCCTGTTTTCTCAAAAACCAAATTAAATTCTACTCCTATTCCCTAATCCTCTGGATTGAAAGGAAATTCAATCTTCATCCTTACCAGAGGCTACTTCTTGCCAGGGGACAAGGAGGGAAGCAAGGGGGCTTTCCCTGGCACTGGACCACTTCTAAGTACAGTACCCAAGAGCCTGAGGTCCAGCAGCCCCTACTTCCAAGCCAAGAAGGGACTGGGAGTCTTGATGGTGGCTGGGATCACTAGGGCTGGGTCCAGCCTCTCAGCAGTTGTCCATTAATCCCCACAGTCTGACCACCTCTTGTGGCCCTGCCAAGAATGGGGAGGATCCCCTGATCCCAGACTCCACTGACATTCCTTCACTTCACAACCTCCAAGAGCCCCTTGCTCTGCCCCATCCTGGACCTCCAAAGAAATGAGCCCCCTCTCTACACCAAAGGTTTACAAAGTCTTTAAGACTCCAGGGACCAAACAAGCAACCAAAAAAAAGTGTGAGACTTGGTGATCAGAGAGCACATGTCCCACCTAAAGAGGGCAACACAGTTCAGGTCACCAAACTGCCAAAAGGCAGCTTTGCCTGGTGGTTAGGAGCCCACATTCTAGAGCTGTGTTGCCTAGGTTCAAATTCTGATGCTGCTGTTTAGCATCTGTGGGTTTTTAGGCAAGTCACTTAACCACTCTGTGCCTGTTTTCCTAACCATGAGAAAGAATACTACTCATACCTCCTGTACAGCAACTTCAAATGAGAAAGCACTTTGAACAGTGACGTTAGTAGGTACTCAGTAACTATTAGTGCCCATCGCATGAAAATGCAGGGCTGAGCCTGCCAGATCTTCTAAATAGTCAAGAAAAGCCAAATACCCAAATTTTTATTTCGAAATTGCTCTGTTTTTTTACTTTGGCAACTGAGTGAACACAGTTGTTAGACCTTGGTGAAGGTCGTACAGAACACATCTGGGACCAGGGTAGGGCCCAGGAAATGCAGTTCGCAGTATAGGCTCTATGATGTTTAAACATGTGGAAAATGAAGCCAGAAAGGAAAGAGTCTTGGAGGCAACTTCTGCTGTGAATCCTATGACCCAGCCTCCCTTGAGAGTGCTAGTCACTCAGTCGTGTCCGACTCGGTGCAACCCCATGGACTGCAGGTCACCAAGCTCTTCTGTTCATGGGATTCTTCAGGCAACCCACTTCAGGCTGGAGTGGGTTGCCATTCCCTTCTCCAGGGGATCGTCCTGACCCAGGGATCAAACCCGGGTCTCCTACATTGCAGGCAGATTCTTTACCATTTGAGCCACCAGGGAAGTCTCCAAGGGTTTACAGAAAGGGGATACAGAAAGGGGAGGAGAAAATAGAGGGAGCAAAAAAAAAAACAACAATATATCAGATTATCCTGGTAGATGCTGCTGCTGCTGCTAAGTTGCTTCAGTCGTGTCCGACTCTGTGCGACCCCATAGACGGCAGCCCACCAGGCTCCCCCGTCCCTGGGATTCTCCAGGCAAGAACACTGGAGTGGGTTGCCATTTCCTTCTCCAATGCATGAAAGTGAAAAGTGAAAGTGAAGTCGCTCAGTCATGTCCGACTCCTAGCGGCCCCATGGACTGTGGCCCACCAGGCTCCTCCATCCATGGGATTTTCCAGGCAAGAGTGCTAGAGTGGGGTGCCATTGCCTTCTCCAATCCTGGTAGATAGCACATTGCAAATGAAAGGGCGATGTGCTATGAGGATTTTTTTTTTAATAGCTGAGAAAGAATAGGAAAGTGGTCAGGGAAGGTGATGTAAGCTGAAATCCATGAGAAGGAACTAGCTTAACAAACAATCAGGGAGAGAGAAGACCTGGCAAGGGGAGACGCTTATGCAAATAGCCTGAGGCAGAAAAGAGCTTAATGCAAAAGAGGAGACCATGGATGAGTTGGACATGCGGGCAGGGGCAGTACAAGCAGGGCCTCAGAGCCCATAGTGAGGAGCATAAGGTCATTTCAAGGGCATATGGGAGACACTGAAGGGTCTCAAGCAAGGAGGTGTGATGTACAGGTGACTTCAGGAGACAAATAAGGAAGTTGTTAAAATAGCCTGGAAGAGGTGATGTGTCCTGGATTGGCCAGCTGCCTTGGACATGGACAGCCCAGATTTCTGCATCTGAATCCGCCTCAAAATCAAAGTCTGGATTTAAGCCTCAGAGCAGACCTTCTGTTTTTACATCAGCCAGGCAGTGGCCTTTCCCATAGCCAGGCCGGCTTTGGACATCCCCATTTCACCCGGGGCCCAATCTGTAAACTGGCCTCGGCTGCCCTCTGCTGGCAGAGTGGACTAGCGCAAGGGGAGCAGCTGCCTCCTGAAGCAGCACAATTAAGATAAAGAGAGGATATCTGGCTGGCACCCAATCTTCCCCCTTTGAGTTAATAGAATCTCTATCATCCAGTAGCTTTCCCTCAGTCCCCGCCAGGGAGTCCTGTTGATCCTATTTTCTAAATAAAATCCTAAATCAGGAATATCTTTATATCTAATCATGTCCACTTCTCTCCAACTCCATCAGCCACACCCTAGCCAAATCCACCACCATCTCTTCTTTGGTCTGTTTGTTCACTTTCATTCTTGTCCTGGCCAATCCATTTCCTACTCAGCAGGAAGAGTGCTCATGTATATTCCGACTCCAAAATCCTTTCTCCTTAGTGTATATTTCCCCATACCATTCAAGTAAAGTGAAGTGAAAGTCATGTCTGACTCTTTGTAACCCCATGGACTATACAGTCCATGGAATTCTCCGGGCCAGAATACTAAAGTGGGTGGACGTTCACTTCTCCAGGGAATCTTCCCAACCCAGGGATCAAATCCAGGTCTCCCGCATTGCAGGCAGATTCTTTACCAGCTGAGCCACCAGGGAAGCCCCCCACGCCATTCAATGTTGAACCAATAGGAAAATCCCTGATGTACACACAGCCCCATCCACCCAGGGCATACTGCAGGTATGGGAAACTGTATGAAGATTCAGGAGAAAAGAGATGCTCACATCAAAGCCTTACAAATGCATGTGCATGCCCACAGCTGGCATGTATCCCCTCTCTACACACGGTGTCCCAGCCTCACCATCTCACTGGCTCCTCTCCTTTATCCATCCTCCCTTTCATTTCTGTCTGTCTTGTTCTCTTCTTCCCACAAATACCTGATCATTTCTAATGCAAAGCATATTTGCCATCTCTGTTTCTTTGGCACCTGCCAGAGAGGGTTCCTGGGGTCTCACATTCTCTCAAGCAGATTGTCAAGGTTCTCTTCCCATGCGTGTATGCATGCTAAGTCACTTCAGTCATGTCTGTCTCTTTGCCACCCCATGGACAGCAGCCTGCCAGGCTCCTCTGTCCATGGGATTCTCCAGGCAAGAATACTGGAGCGGAGTGCCATGCCCTCCTCCAGGGGATCTTCCTGACCCAGGGATCGAACCCATGTCTGTATGTCTCCTGCATTGGCAGGTGGGTTCTTTACCACTGGCACCACCTGGGAAGCCTTTTCTTCCCATGCTATATATATATATATATACAGTTCCCTCCCCAGGAAAAATACCAGTGCCAAGACAATAACATTTTTACCTGAGTACAGTGCGGTGCTAACATTCTATGACTAACATTCCATCATTCCAACATCCTATGGTATGGCCTGAGATTATGTAAATCCTCACTGACCCCAGACTCAGACCATGTAATATAAGCTTCATTCTCCCCCCCCAAAAAAAGAGGACTTGTTTTCAGTACAGCTGGACACCCTGACCACACTGAGTCGAGAGAGCCTCCAGGTTCCTGAGGCAAACACAGCATATTAACTCAAGCCATTGTCACACACAGGTTTGCTAGGGAAGAAAATAAAGACACTATGCAGAGAAAAGCCAAGAAAAGATCCTGACAATACAGATATCCCGGTATTAAGTGGGTAACTGAAGCCCAGCTCTGTCCCTGCCTGTCCCGGCCAGGGGTTGGTTTTTCACCTCTTCCTAGGAGTTTTAGAACCCGTACATTCCTACCTTTGCCTAAAGTGCAGCCGGCTGGTCTTCTAGCCCTCACCAACCACATCACCCTGCCTCGCTGCTGTCAGAACAGCACTGTCTTTCCCTTGGCAAACCCAGCATCTGTCCCCAAACCAACAAGGAAAAAAGGGAGTTCAAAGTGATGACTTTTTCTTAAAGTCTTCAAAGATACTTTATTTCCTTTTTGAATGAATGTCGGGAGTAGAGGGATGAGTTCATCATACTCTTTCCTTCATAGTAGACTACCTTCACCATTTTCCACAAGGTCCCTACTTTACTTTTGTATGTTTTTTTTGCTTGTTTTCATTACAACACCCACTCTTATTCCCATCCCTCTGTATGCAGCCATTCTAATGTGGTCAATATGTGTTCTTTAATATGTAAATATCCTTGTTAGGTTTGCAATGTTGCTAGGTAACATGTACTTTTAAAATTTATTTCATTGAAGTATAATTGATTTACAATGTTGTGTTAATTTTCATGGGGGCTTCCCCGGTGACCCAGCGGTAAATAATCCACCTGCAGTGCAGGAGGCATGGGTCCCATCCCTGGGTCAGAAAGATCCCCTGGAGGAAGGCATGGCAACCCACTCCAGTATTCTTGCCTGGAGAATCCCTATGGACAGAGGAGCCTGGTGAGTTAGAGTCCATGGGGTCACAAAGAGTTGGACACAACTGAAGCGACCTTAGCATGCGTGCACATTAATTTATATTGTACAGCAAAGTGATTAAGTTATGCATTCTTTTTCATATTCTTTTCCATTAGGGTTTATCAATGTGATATGTACTTTTAATTTACATAAACCGCATCACACATTTTTCTTAATGCTCAGCTCTATGTTTTAAAGATCTACACATGCTGAGGAGGGCAGGGATATTGTAAGGGATGTAGTTGGAACCCCATTCAGATGCTCTTTACCAGACATAGTGACCTGACCCCTACTTGTTGTGAGTTTTGGCTAAGAAACACTCAGCTGCCACCTTCTCTGGAGAATTGCCCATGGTCAAACAGAAGCCAACTAGACAGGGAGACTTCCCTTCCCCCCTTCACCCCTACACTGTGGCCAGTGACTGACAGACACAGGGTACAGGAAGCCTCAAATTTGTGCAGTTAGTGCGCCCCAGAGGTCCCCTTGGAACCATGCTGGAGCAAGTCCCCAGCTGAGACCCCATTCTCACTTGGCCTTTTCTCTCCTTCCTTCCTTCCTTCCCTTCCTCCTAAGGACACTGCCCACCAAAGGCACTAAAACAAGAATTCTCATCTTAGGCCCTCTGACCTATCAGGGTGACCATACATTATCATCCAAACTAGTATACACTTGAGAATGCAAGGGGTTCTATTTATATTAATAGTCGGCCAGGGACTTCCCTGATGGTCCAGTGGCTAAGACACTGGGGCCCCCATGCAGGAGGTCTGGGTTCGATCCCTGGTTGCGGAACTAGATCCCACATGCCGCAACTAAGAGTCAGTGTGCTCACTAAAGAGTCCATATGCCACAATTAAGATCTGGCACAGCCGAATAAGTAAATATTTTCTTTAAATGATAATAATCAGGGAGGTTCAAGAAGGAGGGGACAAATGTACACCTATGGCTGATTCATGTTGAGGTTTGACAGAAAACAACAAAATTCTGTAAAGCAATTATCCTTCAATTAAAAATAAATTAATAATAATAACAATCAGGGAATTCCCTGTGGTCCGGTGGCTAAGACTCCGTGCTTCCAATGCATGGGCCTAGGTTTGATCCCTGGTGAGGGAACTAGATTCCACACGCTGCAACTAAGAGTTAGCATGCCACAACGAAGATCAAAGATCCTGTGTGCCATAACTAAGATCCAGTGTGGGCAATAAATAAATATGAATATTTTAAAAGAATAATAATAAGCCATGGCAAAAGGCAGAAACCATGCCTGTCCTGCCCAAACCAGGACACGTGCTAACCAAGCAGGTACTTGGCTCCTTGCTTCTTGTTGCCGTCTAGTATCCCATGGTATACACCCAACACATTTTGTCTATTTGTTCCCCAGGGAAACACACCTGGGTTCACTGTGACTTCCTGCTACCGCCAGGGCAAAAAAGAAAAACAAACAAACAAAAAAACCCTGCAGGAAAATTCTCAGACAAGTTCCCTGATAGAGCTGGGTGAGAACTTCTCTAGGATAATAGAACTGAAAACACAGCCACATGAGCAGTTTGGGCCTCCAAGAAGATCTTCGCAAATGAGGATTCTGGCCTTACTGTAAGGAGGCATGGGGCACAGAGAATGCTCCTCCCTGTTTCTTTTATCTTAGTAAAACTCCGGTGGCACTTACTGCTGGCTCTGTGCTGCTAGAAGTAACAGGAGTTCCCTGAGGTTCTCTGAGGAAATCACATGTGACTCAAGCTTTGAGGGATGCGCAGGGGTTAAGCAGGGTTGTGGGGAAAGATAAAGTAGGTTAGGTGGAGGGAACAATATACTCATTCATTCGCGTACAAATATTTATTGAGCACATATATTTAAAGGCCCTGTGACCTCAGCAGATAATATAACAGCAAACATTTACACAGAGTTACACTCTTTTCCTGCTTGTTCTCTCCGGGATCAAGAGGACGGGATCCCCTGGGCTCCTGAGGTAGGAATATACCTCCTACAAATGCAAGAGGTCTCCTACACCAGCATTTGTCACACAAAATGTGCATTTGGATCACCTGGAGATCTAGTAGGTCTGGTGGAGCCTGAGGATCTGCATTTCTTATAGCTTCCAGCCAATGCTGCTAGTCCAGGAATCACACCCTGATCAGCAAGGTCCGACTGAACCACAATACCATTATCACACCCAAACAATCTACATTCCAATTTTCCCAAGCGTCTGAAAATTATCTTTACAGCCTTCTTGAAAATGCTGTGATCCAAGATCCGATCAAGGATGATACATTACATTTGCTTTTTACCTCTCTTCAGTCTCTGTTCATCTACACCATGATTTTTTTTTCTTTCAGAGCATTGGCATTTTTGAAGAGTTCTGGCTAGCTGTCCTGAATACGCCACAGTCTGACATCTTCAGATTTTTCCTGATGTTTCCTCATCAGTAGATACAGATTAAACATGTTTGGCAAGAAGACTACTCAGGTGATGTGTCCCCCACATTGCATCACATCTAAGTCCTTTTGTCCCATCCCGTCCAGTAATGGCTAAGTTTGATCACTTGGATAAGGGAGTGTCCACCAGATCACTCCACTATAAAGGCAAGTTTTTCCTTTTATAAATAACAAGTCATCTGTTATTGTGTGACTATCCAGAGCCTTAAAAACCTTTCTCCCACAGCTTACCATCCAATAATGATCCTTGCTTAGTATTTTCAGAATTATTTAAGCATATAATAGGTGTGCAAGTGTGTGTGTGTGTGTGTGAGAGAGAGAGAGAGAGAGAGAGAGAGAGCATGTATGAGAAAAAAACTGGAAAACCTGAAATCCATTCACAGTGACCAAACACAGTAATAAGTAAAAGGGGAGGGAGTAGGATCTACATTTTTCTTTGGAGCAAGTGTTTGGTAATTTACCTATTCCAGGCTAACTAGACAGGCTCTGTTCTTGACCTTGGCTCAGATCTCCTCTGGGAAAGTAACACCATACAGAAGGTTCCAGCAGATAAAGCCTCAGGGCACCACCCCGCCTCCTCAAGATTGTCTTATCCCTGTCTCCAGAGACTATCAAGACAGGCTAGCTCCAAGCCAGAAATCCAACCCTTCAGAAGCCTTGACAGGAGCTTTCTGAACTTGAATCGACCCCTCAGTTCCCTGGGTCATATTCACAGTCTCCCATGAGGGTAAAGGTAGATGGCCAGATCTGCCCCGGGCCAAACTAAATCAAGTGCTCAGCCTAGCACGAAGCGAGAGTGTCTCTGATTTCCAATTGTACACTCTCAGATGAAGAGCCTGGAGCCATGAGGCCCAGCTGCTGGGCAAATCCTGTGGCCTGAATTATTGATGGATGAATTCATCAGGCACACTGCCTTCACCCATCCACTCAGGTCATGTCCAGCTTCTGAGAAACAGAGCCTGAAACTGTACACCATCTGCCCAGAACTAAGTCACTCTGGGAAAAACTCCTTAGCCTTCTTTGTAGCTGAAATATTAGAAAAAGCAGAGACTTTGGAGCCCTACAGACCAGACTTCACGTCTCTCCTTTTCCTCTGCTGAACTGTGTGACCTGGCTGGCTAGTTTACCTCTGTGAGCCTGCTTCTTCATCTGCAAAATGGGACTAATCGTATCTCAGCAGTGTTACTGAGATCAAACAAAACACTCTTAAAGTTACTAGTACCGTGCCTGGCACTAATTAGGCAAACAACTCTATTATTCAGTTTTTTTAGTGTGACTCCTTGCCTTTGTCTCCTCTCACTATGAACCCTATACTCCAACCCCACCTCACCACCTGTCCAGCTTTGACCCAGGCTGTTTGATTTTTACACTATCTGTATCACTAATCAACTTACTGCTCTAAATCTACTATTTTTGCCAGCTCTGTGATAATGGAGCTGGACCCTGTCAATATTTCTCCCTTGGCAGCTGACATATGTTAAGTCTTTTCAGTAGAGTGTACTAGAGGAATACTGGAAGAGAATAGATCTTCCCTTCCTGGCTCGAGGTTGGCTCACTTCCTGGGTTCCTGGAGAGCATGCTCTTTTCCCACTGCTTGGTCCAGAGTTTCTCTGGTGCTTGGTGCCTGCAGGGTGCAGCTTTCTTCAGTTTATCTGCCACCTACTTTCTCCAGCTCTTAACTAGGGCATCAGAAGCAGCGCGAGGAACCTCAAACAGTCCAGGCATGCACCCAAGCCCGAGTCAGTCCTCCCCACACCCTCTCCTCACCTCTGAACACACATGACACTGGGACCCCCACAGGCCTGGCCACCAGCAAAGCAAGCCTCCTGACCTTTGTCCCCTGGAACCGGCTGGACCCACTCTGGCCCAAGCCATATACAAAAATTCACTAGATTCCTAAAGAGAGAGGTCTCTTTAAATTATTAATCGCTCTTAACATGCTATATAACATATAACTACACAGTTATATCGATTTTTATTCATTTAATTTATTGTCCTCCCAACACCCCCTCCCACCACACTAAAAATGCAAGCTTCATGAGAGCAGGGGCTGACTTTTGCCTATTTTGTTCCCTTCTGTGTCTCCAGAGCCTAGGACAGTGCCTGTAATGTAATGGGATACTCAGTATTTAAGGAATGAGGGGATGATTAAATATTGGATGAATGCATGCATGTGTAAACAAATCGTTAGTTATTAGGAATTTCGGGGAGTGGGGCATCCCGGGATTAAGGAGATTGACTGGGAATGAGGAATGGGGTCCTCGGGTCACCCTCGGAGTGGATGCCCCCTGCAGTGGTCCAGCGCTCCTTTCCCTACCACCAGCGTGTTGCTTAGCAACCGGCCTCCTGGCCCTCCGCCTCCGCTAGAGGGCGCGCGGGCGTGGAGATATGAACGCGCACGCGTGCGCGGCGCGGGCCGGCGAGGGAGGCACGTCACTTCCTGTTTCTTTAGGGGAACGTGGCTTTCCCCAGAGCGCCGGATCTTTCTCTGTGCGTCTCCGCTGCAGCGGCTGGAGCTGGAGTCGGACCCCGAGCGCAGCTTCGCCATGGACTCGGCCGTCAGCGACCCGCATAACGGCAGCGCCGAGGCAGGCGGCCCAACCAACGGCACGACGCGGCCACCTTCCACGCCAGAGGGCATCGCGCTGGCCTACGGCAGCCTCCTGCTCATGGCGCTACTGCCCATCTTCTTCGGCGCCCTGCGTTCGGTGCGCTGCGCCCGCGGCAAGGTAGGGTCCGCGGCAAAACCGGGCGCTGTCCACCTCCCACCCTGACACGGCTGACACGGACCCTCCCCCTACCCCCGCCCTAGACGGGACAGACACCTCTTCTGTCCGGACACTGACCCTTCCCAATATCGCCCACCACGGCTTCCCCACGCCAGGTTCACATCCCGGGGCTGACCTTAGGTGCCTTAGGATGTGGGCACCCATCCGCGAACCAGGTTCCCGAACTGACCCCTTCCTCAAATAGGGACTGCGCCCTCCCTCTGTGCGTCGTGCTGGAAGCACCGTTGGCAGACCCTCACACTATGATTGAGCACTGTTTCGAGCCTCCTGGTCCCGGCCAGACCAGCTTCACCCTCGGCTCGCGCTGCCCATTCCACCTGGGACACTCACCGCATCCCAGGCTCTGGGTCAGCATCCCTCTGTACCTGCTGGGGCGCTGGTCCTAACACCTCCTGAATGGTACAGTCTCTTGTCATTCCTCACCCTACCCCCCTCCCCGGGTAAGTTCTGGAACCCAGGCTCATCCCTAGGTTCTCACACCTGTCCGGCTGGAATCTGTGACCCATAGAGTCTTGCCCCACCTCAAAAAAAAAAAAAAAAGTAACACAGAAATATTAACTCCTAGAACCCCTAGCTCAGGCCCCAGTTTTTCTGTATCACTTTGTGGAACCAGTTTCAGTCAGCCAGCTCCTCAAAACTTGGCACTTTGGTGCCTCTTTTTTTTAACCAGTCATAGACCCCAAGCTTGCTGGTTTCCTCTTCCCTGCCTAACACCCAAGCTTGGACCTATCCTAGCCTGAGTCCAGATGCTATTCCTAACCCTGTTCCCACCCCAGACCCTGACCCTACCTCAAAGTAGCTCCTCTCTTCATGCCCCTTAAGATAGTCAGTCCTTCCACCAAATTGGAGTAACTCAGCTGAGTTAGTGAGCTGCCATTGGCCTCTCTTGTAAGACTGGGCCAGACTCCATCCCTGGTCTTCAACATCTGTCCCGTTGTATACCTAAGAGGATCCCAGGGCCTTCCACCTCCAGACTTCCTCCTTCTCACCCTCCTTCTCTATAGGAAGCTCTCTCTAGCCTTTTGCGCCAATTGCTTCTCACTTCCTGTCAGTCGTCCTCCAACTCCTGATCTGCGGCTCCCTGCTGTTCCTCCCCACCCAAACCTGAAGTTGAACCTTAGCGGAAGCTCTCTTACCCAAGGAGGGCAGACCCACAAAACAGCTGCCGCTTTTGAAACTGCTCAAACCCAGGTTCTCGAAACATTACCCAACTTGAGCAGTGACTGGGGCCTGCCACCTTTCTTTCCCAAGATCGGAGAACTTGCTGCTGGTTCCCTCTAGGTCAGATGCAGAGGGGATTGGTCAGGCAGGGCTTAGATGGCCCCATTTGCCTTATTGTTCTGCCTGTTCTAAGCAGAGTTCAGGTGGCTTTCAGCCTCCCTTTCGTGCCATACACGCAAACACTTGGTGCAGGGAGAAATTCTGAAATAGATCAGGACAAAGGAGGTGAAGGGCAGCATGGAATGAGCTAGGCACTTGATGTGAGGGGCTCCCCAAACTTGAGTAATTCTCCACAGCACCTTCTACACATGGGTTACTAATCTCTTTAGAAAACATCTTCCAAACAACAGAATTTCCTGAACCTCCACTGTTGTCCAGGACAGAGGAATGCTGCAAAGATGAGTGGGTCAGAGCCCTATCACCAAGGAGTTTGGGTGTGTGGATGAGCAGGGAATAACTAGATCTGAGATTGTAATACAAGTAGTGCTGCCGGGTTTAGGGAGAAGATTGAGCACGCCTGGGGCTGGGCAGGGCAGCTTTGTGCTGGAGGTGGACTCCAGCCTTCACGTAGAGGTTGAATTTCAGCCAGAAGACATTCGAAGCAAAGGAAACTAGCGAAGTAGCTGCACACGACAGTTTAGGAGTTGGTGGAAGGTCTGGAGTGGCTGGAGCAGAGGGTAAGAATAGAAGAGAGCTTTAGATCTACTGTAGCATCTAAATACCTCTCCCCAGCATCTCCTGAGAGACAGGGGGACTGGAAGACTGTATGGAATTACAAACAGCTTGACCATTAGTAGCCTCCAATCACCAGGGTATCCTAAAGCTTACAAGCCTTCGCTCTCTGATTCTCCCAGCTACTGACTGAGGCAGGCAGAGCCAGTTTTATTATTACAATTGTATAGAGGAACTGGAAGGCAAAGAAAGGATTTCTCTGCCAGTTAGGGGCAGAACCAGGTATTCCTAGTCCTGGGCTCTCTCCTGGATGCAGTTGCCTGCATCACACAAGTGGCATTTTGGCCTGGGGAGAGGAGAGGCTAAATGACTCCCATTTTCTACCCTGAGTCATGTTTCCATGATCATTTGGCAAGGGGAGAAAAGTTAGCTTGGGGGCCCAGGAATTTTGATTTCACACTAGTGTTGGACCCCCACAGCCAGCTGAGAGAGAGCATGTGAGGACAGAATTCTCCCTGGAGCCAAGTTGTCCATGACAGAGTGAGTTGTGAAATCGTGGGAGGAGAAGGTGAAGCATCCTGGAGTGTGTTGGGAGGAAGTAGCCATGGGCGGAGCCATCCAAGAGCAGTGCCTATCCCTGTCTGAGACCTGTGTTCCCAAAAGGGGGCAGGTCCCAGGAACAGGTACTCGTCAGATTGATTCAAAGGCCTTTGGCTGGTAACTCAGAGGAGCCCCACAGCCAGCTGGACTGGGCTCCTGCTCTATGCCAGGCCCTGGCTGGCTACCAGGAGTGCCAGACAAAGAGGCCAAGCCTTGCCCTCACAGAGCTCAGTCCCCAACGAGAAATAGCCATGTGACCAGCCGACTGCTCTAGGAGGCCGCCATGATCTTTGCCAGGGTGGGCAAGAGCTCAGCGGGCAGGACATGAGAGGGAGATGTAGGACCACAGGTGTGTTCTGGGAGGCGGTGAGCAGTTTGATGCGAGTCCAGTGCAGGTGCTGGGGTGAAGTAACAAGAAGATGCTCTAGGAACCTGCAGCCTTTCTGAGGTAGGGAATCCGGAAGGTAATACACAGCCAGTCTTCATAGCCACTACATGTTTTGTGTTTGTAAAAGTTCAAGCAACACAGAAGCATGAAGGAAATCCCTGCCCCATACCACTTCCTTGGAAGTAACCCAGTGAGCTGTTTGGTGTGCATCCTTCCCCACCTTTTTCTGTGCGTATACAGACATGTACGTGCCCGTGTATGCGTACATATGTAAATTTATTTTTATAAAAACGAGATTTTGCAGTACATTCTGCTCTGAAACCTGATTCTTCTTTTTTTTTTTTTTTCCAAAGCAGTATGTCTTGGTCATTCCTGTGTGCCAGTACATGTAGACCTATCTTATTGTTTTACGGCGGGGAGGGTAGGTTACGCACACCCATGGTATAGAATTCCAGAAGGACTGAGCAAAATCTCCCTCCCACCCCAGCTGCCCAGTTTCCCTCTCCAGGGGTATCCCCTACTGCCTCTTTCTTGGATATCCATCAAGAGGTGTCTGTGCCTTTGCAAGTAAATAAGCACTTGCTTCCCCCACCTTTGCTATATAACTGTTGGATTTTGTTGTTTCTGTGGTTTAGTCGCTCAGTGGTGTCCGAATCTTTGAGACACAATGGACTGTAGCCCACCAGACTTCTCCATGGGATTTTCCAGGCAAGAATATTGGAGTGGGTTGCCATTTCCTTTTCCAGGGAATCTTCCCAACCCGGGGATTGAACCCATGGCTCCTGACGTGTCTCCTGCATTCCAAGCAGATTTGTTACTGGGGAAGCCCACATTTTGTTGTAGACACACTCTTTTTTGCACCTTGCTGTCTCCACCACTTATATGCTTCAAATCTAACACACCAGTACCCATGGAGAAGTTCTGTTCTTTAATAGCTGCATGGTGTCCCCCTGTACCCCACAGCCCTGATTCTCAAAGTGTAATCCCTGTACCAGGAGAAGGCAATGGCACCCCACTCCAGTACTCTTGCCTGGAAAATCCCATGGATGGAGGAGCCTGGAAGGCTGCAGTCCGTGGGGTCGCTGAGGGTCGGACACGACTGAGCAACTTTACTTTCACTTTTCACTTTCATGCATTGGAGAAGGAAATGGCAACCCACTCCAGTGTTCTTCCCTGGAGAATCCCAGGGACGGGGGAGCCTGGTGGGCTGCCATCTATGGGGTCACACAGAGTTGGACACGACTGAAGTGACTTAGCAGCAATCCCTGTACCAGCAACATCAGCATCACCTGGAAACTTGTTAGAAACACGTATCTGTTCACAAGCCCTACTGCCAATTCTGACATGTGCTCAAGTGTGAGGACCCCTTATTTGGAGTCCTCTGCTGGTCAGTTAGTTTGTGTCAATCTTCTGCTATCATAAGCCATGCTGAAATTAATCTCATTATACATTTGTTACTTCACGCTTCTCTGTGTATTTGTAGGATAGATTCCTTGAAATCGATTTGCTGGGTCAGAGTCTCTGTGCGTGTTTAATTTAGATGGATTTCATCAAATTAGTGCAGAGGTTGTACCAGTTGATACTCCCACCCGCAGTGACCTTGATTCTCATTTAATGGCTGCTTGGTAGTCCATTCTCCAGAGGTTTCTGAGCTGTTGTGTGATGCGATCAGGTACTTCAGAAAGAGCTCCTAATAGAGGAGGGGGCAGGCAGGAACGGGGCTGGTGAGGTGGTGCTCACAGAGCCTGCAGTGGAGGGTGAAGGACTGGGGTGGGGGTAGTTTGGGAGATGCTTGGGTGAGTGAGTGCACGTGCAGTGAGGAGAGGAGACCTGGGGTGCCAGAATGGTCCATGAATCCCAGATCCTTTGTAGGGCATGGCCTGGAAGCAGAACTCCCAGAGCTCCAGCAGAGCCAATGACTTCAATGAAGTTGGCGTCCTTCTTCCTTTGCTGCTTTTGCTTCCGCCCTGATAACTAAGCATCCACAGTGTCACTGGAAGCTAAATTTATTTCTGCTCTTTCTGTCAGCTCCCAGCCACTCATACCCACCCCAGGAGCCATTGCATTTGCATACGAACATCTAGTTTAAAAATCTAAATTGAATCAGTGGATAATCTGGTCAACTTCTAGTATTTTTGTAACTACACAGATTCTGTTGCTGTCAGGATTCTGTTCCTCAGAAAGGTCACAGGCCCCCTGAGCATTTTGACATAACTTTGCAGCAGAAATTTCCAGATAGGAAAGGAAGAGGACTTCTAGGGGGTGATAGCCAAGAGTTTGGGCTCTGGAACCAGACTGCCTCAGCATGCCTCCTGGCTCTGCCACTTGGCCAGCTGTATGACCTTAGAGCGAGTTACATCACCTCTCTGAGCCTCAGTTTCCTTATCTGTAAAATGGAGGTATTAAAAGTCCCTGCTGCCTGGGGTTATTGTGAGGGTGAAATCATGTAAAATACCTAGAATGCTTGGCACCTAGAAAGCCCTCAGTAAATGCTGTCCGTGTTACCGTCCTGGTCAGTCAGATTTTAAGTCTTCCATGCTGACTTAACATTGCACGTGGGGTGTTTTCTAACAGTCACCCACAGAAGACCGGATTTAACTGTGTGGTGGAGCATCTGTCCAACCTGGCTTGCCATCAAATAATACTGAGCCTCTTCCCACCCAGGATCCTGGGCTGAATTGAAGTGAATGTGTGGAAATGAGCAGTCACTCTGGTTTGCAGGTGATGCCAGAGTCTGCGGGTCCTTTCACACCACGTGCCCTGCATCTGCAAGTCCCTCTGCCTGTAAATGCTTCCCTTCCTTGTACACAAAGCAGACTCCTCAACTCAGTCAGCATTTATCTGGCTCCTGCTGCATACCAGACCCTGTGCTTGGCCTTTACAGCTTTGCTTAAGTAATACCTGCTCTAACCACCTCTGACACTCCCTGCTTCCTTGCAGAAGTAGTATCCTGTCCACTTTCACATGACTCCCTTGTACATAATAATGATAGTTTGTACAACTTGTGGGAAGCTCAAAGCACAACACTTAAGCACTTCCAATGCAAAAATCATTGAATCCTGGCAACCCGTTTTACAGCTGAGGAAATTGAGGCTCTGAGAAAGAAAATAACTTGCCCAAGGTCCCACCACTGGGAAGAAGCAGAGCTGGCAATGGGGCTGGGCCCGCTGACATCAGAGCCCTCCCTCCACCACAGGGTGCTCGTGCCACGTATCGCGGCAGTTCTACCACGGGTCACACTATGGGGGATATTCTGTTTACATGTCAAAGTCTTGGCCTGCCTGCCTGTGAACACTTTAAAGTCGGGAGCTCATTTAGTTTTGTGCCCACCCTGCTGCTACACAGGAAATACAGTGACTCTGTGGAGGTCCACTGAGAGGGCCATAAATTTGCCCACACCCTACCACACAGTGCTGCCAAATGCAGAAATCAAGGGCTGGGAGGAAGGAAGGAAGATGGGCCTACCTCTCCATGTCATTATTGCTCATCTGCTCCTAGTGGAGCTGCCAGAGAGTGACTCACACAGCTACCTGGTCCTTCCAGGGGGGAGGATCTCCCTCAGCCCTGCCTGGGCTGCAGGGCTGTAATGTAGCCATGCCTATGTTGGGATTTGGCTTAGGGCCTCCCACCTGCCCCTCCCTGATAATCACAGCTCCTTGGACAGCCACAGTACTTGACAGTTTGCCAGGCTCTTCGACATCTCATTTGATTTAAGCCTCTTGGCCCTTTTAAGTGAAGTCGCTCAGTCGTGTCCAACTCTTTGTGACCCCATGGACTGTAGCCCACCAGGCTCCTCCATCCATGGAATTTTCTAGGCAAGAGTACTGGAGTGGGTTGCCATTTCCTTCTCCAGGGGATCTCCCCAACCCAGAGATCGAACCCGGGTCTCCCACATTGCAGGCAGGCACTTTACCGTCTGAGCCACCAGGGAAAGCTATAGACAGTGTCGTTCTGTTTGACACGAGTGAACTGAGGCTCAGAGAGCACACGATCTGCCTGAGTCATCCAGCAAGCCATTGTTAGGGCGGTCACTCTAGGGGCATCGTCGTGCAGTGACGGTCGCTGCGTCCTTGTGGACTGTGGGCACAGAAGTGGGTGGGGAGCCTCATGGTCCTGAAAGCTTTTGACCTTTAGATTTATATTTAAAATGTTTTTAAATATAAATTTAAACGAATTATTGGAGAAGAAAATGGCAACCCACTCCAGTATTCTTGCCTGGAAAATCCCATGTCAGAGGAGCCTGGTGGGCTACAGTTCATGGGGCTGCAAAGAGTCAAACACGCCTTAACGACTAAACAACCAGAATTACACCAATATAGATTTTCATTAGGAAATCTTTTTGTCATGAATTCCATGGAGCTGATTTAACTTTCTGTGTTGTACTGTTAATTCCATTTCCTTTTTTTTTTTTTTTTTCCATTTTAATAGTACTGAAGTGATTTTGCTTGCATTCAGTTGTTTCATGTAAGTATTTATCCTCCGTCAGCTCTATACCCAGATCCCATTCCTGCTAACTATTGTATCTGCCATTGTGAGTTTAACTGTGGCTTGTACTCTGACCAGATTCATTTTCCCAGTCACTTGAGTCTGAGTTTTGTCAAGATTTGCTTCTCCTTGCAGTTGTTGTCTTCCCTATGCTCAGTTTTAACCATTGTTAGTTTTGTTTTGTGGTTGGTCTGTTTCCACTTAGAATATTCACTACCTACCGGATAAAAGACTGGCTGTCTTGACACCTCAGCTAGTCTGTAAGGAAACGGGAAGTAGCCCTCATGAGGCCGAGGGCTGCTCTCCTGTCGCCAGTGTCCAGTGTTTTCTCTTGCAGTTGTTAGGTGCCCAGTGCCTCTGCTGCACATGCACTGGGTCCTCCCAGGACTGTCCCTGTTGGGGTCCCGGTCTCGTCAATAGCAAGTTGGTGGGATCAGAGCATCCTGCCCCCGGGTGGATAGACTGTAGCCCTGGCAGAGGGAACAGCACTAGCAAAGCCTGGAGTCAGGAAAACATGGGCACCCTTGAGGCATCTCAGTGACCAGGCATAAAGCAGGGAGATGAATGAGCTGTCGTGGCACCAAGTTCCCACCAGTGTCCAACCCGTGCAGGCCAGAACCAGTCCCCTCTCTCAGCATGGCCTTTTTTCATCTAGAACGCCTCGGACATGCCTGAGACCATCACCAGTCGGGACGCCGCCCGGTTCCCCATCATCGCCAGCTGCACGCTCTTGGGACTCTACCTCTTTTTCAAAGTAAGTCCTTTGTCACCTGTTGTGTCATTTGGCTTAAATATTTTATTTTGTTCTGTTTTTCCCATCACAGGAGACATGCATGTTCATTTATAGAAAATAAAGAGCAGGAAAAGTAATAACAACTCGCCCCTCGCCCCCCTTCCCTGCTGTGATGTCGGGGGGCTCCTTCCCACCAGACTTTACTTCCCTTCTCCGTGGAGCTTTCTGTTCTGTTTTGTTTCTGTTTTTGTACTCTCCGTGTTGGGGTGGGGTATAGCTGTGTCTCGGACATACCTCTACCATACTAATTGCTTTTCTTTTTTTTTTTAATTTATCGAGGTTTATTTTCCCAATAAAAGTTATACAGGCTCAGTGTTGAAAACCTGGAAAACACAGAAAAGTAAAAAGGGGAAAACAGCAGCCATCCAAAACCCCCCTGCCAGAGACAGTCACAGAGCCCCTTTGGAGGTGTGTCCTTCCCCTGCTGCTCCCGTGCATGGTTCCTCCGTAGCTGTGACCACGTTGCGTGTTCAGTCCTGTAGCCGCTTCCCTCACTTCACATTGATAGCATCATAAGCATTTTCTCATGTACTGCAGACTCGCAAACTTTTTATCTTAGTCTAACATGTAGTGTTTTCTGATGACAAAAGTAATTTATGCAGAAAACAGAGAAGAAAAACACGCAGGTCATCACCATTAGCACCTTGGCATATCTCCTCTCAGACTTTTCATAAGCATGTTTTTAACGTAATTATAGTCATTTTATAACTTTTTTTTTTTAATAACACAGTACAAGCACTTTTTTCCTGGTCATTGAAAACTTTTCAAGGACTTTTTTTTTTCTTTGCCACCCTTCATGGCCTGTGCATGGTCTCAGTTCCCTGACCAGGGATTGAACCTGTGCTCCCTGCAGTGGACGTGCAAAGTCCTAACCACTGGACCACAAGGAAAGTCCTTCCTTAAGGATCACTTTTCATTTACATTTTAAAAATACACGTATGTAGTTAAAAAAAATTTTTTTTTTCAATCTAAGAGGAGATGCAGATAAACCATAATACTCTCCCCAGCATAGTTTCTTGTGAGTTATTCCGTTATGCATAAATCCACATTTATGTAAAAATTTTCAAACAGATATATATATATTAAACATACCGTTCTTTCCAGGGAGATATTTTTGTATGAGCACCATCAGCTCTGCCTCATTCCCTGTAACAGCTGCCTGTGGTTCTGTTTCACGGATGCACCCTGAGGGGGCATCCAGCGGTGGGAAGTCCCAGCACTGTAGCCGTGAGCATCGTCATGGGCACCTCTCAGCACAGTCACGTGTTGTCAGGTGTATCTGCAGGAGGGCTACCCACTCAAACAGCATCTCCACGTGGTAATCGGAACAGATTGTGCCACATCCTTCTGATTTTACCAGTTTACGTGCCCTCCCAGCAGTTACGGGTGTGCTGGCTTCCCCGTACTCCCACCTACACCAGCACCATCAAAATCCTTGACTTTTACCAGTCTGTGGATGAGTCAAAAACAACGCCTGTTTGCAGTTCCATCGCTCCCTCGTTATTGGATCAGAACCACCCCTTTTAATGATTTCAGAATATCCCTCCCAAGCAGATACACCATGGCTGACTGACAGCATCCACCTCACTTCACACAGAAAACGTAGTTCTGATTTTTACTCTTGTCAGTGAGAAGGCATCAGGTCACATTAGGTGTTCACTGTTTTTCCTTTTCCTTTTTTCCTGGACCTCGGGAGAAGAGGTGGATTTCTCACATGCTTTGGTTTGCAGCACAGCGCCATCAGCCACGCCGGGCTGCCCTGCTTGTTTTCTTCACCCCTGACGCCCATCTCCATCTTCCACCTTCATTTCCCTTCACCAGACGCACCTGCCCTCAGGCGTTTGTGTCGTTGGATGTGAGTCTTTTTCAAAGGCATATGGTCTGAGTGTATCTGTGTGTCTTTGGTGAGAGTCTCGTCTCCATACGTGGCACTGTGTCCCTTTCCCTTTCCCCTGTACTCTTGCGATCTCTCCGTGGCTCCATGTACATGAGCGCGGTGCATCCAACTTGGCTTTTGGCAGATATTTCTCAAGTCTCTACTGTACTAAGTGCTAGGAATACACACCCAGGCCTTTGCCTCAGGACCATCTAATATCTAGATTCCCTAGAAAGGAATTTCTGGCAGCAGAGGGTGTGAACATTTTTATTTAAGGCTCCGGACACCTGTTGCTCAGCTTGTCCTCCTCTCCAGTCAGGTAAGCCCCAGCCTGCCTTGTGCCAGAGGACACAGTGTCCATCCCCACCAAGTCACAAGAGTGTCATGTTGTGATTTCTGAAAGGCAGCTGCCTGGATAACACAGGCACCAGTTTCTTCCCAAACTCCAGACTGACCACTGGGTATAGTTTGCATAACAGTGGCTCTCACTTTCTCACTAGGCCCCTTTCCTCCTCCTGGTTAGGGCACTGGAGTTTGTTGCATTTCTCAAGATCATAAAATTTACCTTATCTCACCTCATTTAAACCTGATTGCTTTGAGGCAGCTTATGAAAATTAAATCCAGTAGCATAAGGAAAATAAAGGAAGAAATTGGGGTAAAGGAGAAAAAAGAATAAAATAGTAGAAAGCAAGGAAGATTTGGGTGAGGACCCTACCCAAAGGGTAGGGTTGCTCTAGACTCTGTAGACTTGTGCTCTTGGCAGAAGTGCCCCTGACACGGGTATAGCCCTGACTTCTAAAAGTTCAGAATTGGCACACAATTCGTAGGCCACACAGTCAAGCTTCTGACCAGAAGCTCAAAGACATGGCCAGAGGGAAATTTCTTCCCCCGGCCTGTGTTGAAAGAGCACTGTGTAGGGGGGGAAGCACATCCTTGCGAGTTAACTCGGTCCACACACCTGTGCGGGTCGGAGCATTCGTCCTGTGGCCGCTGATATTCAGTCAGTCTACAAGTCTCTGTTGAGAACTCACACGCAGGTGCTGTGCTGGGTGCTGGCACTGCAGTGGGGAAAACAGCTGGCCCACCCCTGCCCTCTAGGAGCTTGTTAAGTGGTGGAGACAGACACCAGTCTCGCAATCAGTAAATAAACATGCAGTGAGAGTCCTAGGCAGCGCTGTGGAGTCGAGGCCTGTAGCACCAGGACAGCATGGAAGGACCTGCTCCTGCCCAAGCCCCCACCTCAGACAGCAACCCCTTACCTGCCTTGCTGCTCAGTGGAGAACCCTAGACACGCCCTCCCCCCACAGCCCGCAGCCCTGGGCACGTCCTGCTTCTCTAGCTCAGAGAGCTGGAGTCTGACCCCCTTCTCACCATGTCCTCCATCCTCCCACACGCAGTGCCCTCCTCGCTGGGCTGTCACCTTGGACTTCTGCCCTGTGGGGTGTGCCTTCCCCACAACTGCAGAGGGATCCTCTCAGGCCATCGGACCAGGTCACAGCCTTGCCCTCAGCCCTGCAACACCAGCGTGTTTTACCCAGACGAAGCTAAAGCCTTTTTCACAGCTCTGCAGCTTCCGTCTCCCTCCTGCCGTCCTAGCCTTGTCTCCTGACGCTCTGCTTCCTCCCTCCGCTCCAGGCCTGCAGACCCTCACTGTTCCCTGCACACCGCCTCCAGTGCTCTTCCCCCAGACTTCCTCACAGCCGCTCCCGTTCTGCCTTCAGGTCTTCTCCTAGGTGAAATGTCGGAGGCTTTCCTGGGCCACCTGAATGACAGTCCCACCCCACTCTGCTTACACTGTGTGCTTTTCTTAGCACCCATCTCCACCTGACAGTGCATTGCACGTTCATCTCTTGAGATTCTCCCTCTCTGGCGCCTGAACTCCGTGAGAGCAGGGGCTTTTCTACCTATTCCAGTGCCGAGCACAGCGTACGGCACGTAGCAGACAGTAAACATGAGCTGAAATAATGAAGGTCATGTCGAGGAAAGCTTCTCAGAAGCCCAAGTGAGGAGAAGAGAGCTTCCCAGACAGAGGGGCATGTGCGCGGGCCGCCCACGGGTGGGAACGTAGCACACCAAGGCCAGTGTGGCGCGAGCTGCAGCCAAAGAGACCTGCGGTGGTCACCACGAGGGCACGAGAAGCCAAGGAGAGGATGTGGACTTGAGCAGGGACACTCAAGCAGGCAACCTGCTGAGAGTTGTTAAGCAGGGGAGCAAGGTGATCAGACAGGCATTTAAACAGATCCAAGAACAGCCTTGTTTGACAGTCATCAGTGGCCCCATGTCCCACTCCACAGCACATTATTTCCCCCCCAGTAAGAGGGCCTTACGATAACAAAAGACAATATGATACTGTGACCGTGGAGCCATACAGCACAGCCTTTCCAAAGTCCAGAGTTAACAACACGTGACCACTGGCTCTGGAGCCCTGTGAGGGAGAACGTTCCTCAGGTTCACCCAAAATAAGACCCTGAAGCAGCTGTCAGGGCCTGCGTCAGAGCTTCAGGCATCATTGTGGGAGAGGTGGCCCAGGAGAGGATGGAGAGGGGACGGGGTGCAGGTGACTCATAACCGGGTGGCCACCCACAGGCTCCCTCAGCCGTTGAGCAGAGAGGAGGAAGCTTGGAAGAGTTTGTTCTGGGGTTCAGACAGCTCTCTTGGGACTTTGAACATCAGGCTCCCCTCCCCTGTGTCTGCCCCCCACACACACTCCATTGCCTGTCTCCAAGTGGAGCCACCAAGGGCAAACCTACAGACTCCTTTAGTCAGTTCAGTTCAGTCACTCAGTTGTGTCCGACTCTTGGCGACCACTTGGGGAGGCATATCTGAGGTCTTGAGGGCCCTTCCCTTTTTCCTGTTGCCATAGAAACTGGAAGCCCCCCTTCCCAGTACCATTTGAGATTCTTCCTGACACTGTTCCCCATCTCCAGAGCGAGGAGACCATCTCCAGAAGAAAAGCAGGGAGTCTGGTTTCCTCATAGCCTCCAACAACCCTGACGTCCTGTTTCTCTTTGTATCTCTGCCTCAGATATTCTCCCAGGAGTACATCAACCTCTTGCTGTCCATGTATTTCTTCGTGCTGGGAATCCTGGCCCTGTCCCACACCATCAGGTCAGAAGGCATCTCTGCGACCTTTGAAGCAGCTTTCTCAAGAGCCAGTACAGGGTCTCGGATGAGAACATGACCTTTGGCGTCATTCAGAGCCAGGTTTGAATCCTGGCTGTAAAAACCCAAGGGAACTTTTCCCCTGTGTTATACCGTGGGTGACCCTGCACAAGAGCCGGAGCCTCTCCGGGCCACGGCTTCTTTCCAGGGAAGGGTGAGACGGTCCGGTGGGCGTTGGCGCCACAGCTGTTAGGGAAATGGTCTGAACGGTAGTGTCGTGGTAGTTGTCACAGTGCTGAGATGAGTGGCCGCGGCCACCTGCTGGGTGTGGTGCTGCTGCGCACGCGCTAAGCTGCTGCTCACTTGTGGCGTCAGCTCGTAAGAGAGCAAGGCAGTATTGAGAGAAGTTAGGAGCACAGGCTCTGGAATTTGACTACCTGACTTGGAATCCAGACTCTGCCACTTAATAGCCCTGTGACTTCGGGCAGGTTACTTAATCTCTCTGTCCTCAATTTCCTTACCTGAATGTGAAGGAAAATGATGATACCTTTCTCATTGGTCACGTAGAGCTTTTAGGACAGTATCTGACGCTCGGTGTGTTCAGTAGCTGTTAGCCATTGTTGTTGTCATTGTAATCTGTTGCTTTTAATCTTATGACACATTCAGAAATTGAAGCTCAGAGAGGTTAAGAAATTTGCTAGGATGATACAGCTGATAAGCAGCAGAACAAAGATTCAAATCTAAGTTTCTGTGGCCGCAGAGCCCATCCTCTTTTCACTGCCACCCTGTTCAGAGCGTCACGTGCTGTGTCAGTTCAGTGGGGTTGAAGGAACTAAACCAGGAGTCCTCAGGTGGGGCTGCTTACCCAATGGGAGTGGTGTCCCCAGCCCATCCCCTGGCTGTGACTGCACAAGCCCCAGCCTGCTTCCATCTGGCCCCTTGAAGAGGTACAGCCTCAGGCTGACAACCACGGACGTGGTCAGCAGACCAGGAAAAGTTCCGGGAAGGCAGGAACGCAACTTGAACTCGGCTCCGAAGGGCAGGAAACCTGGAAGAGGGCGTAGGAGGGAGAGGCCGGGCCGGGAGCCAGGTCTGTGCACATTGTAGGTGCTGTCCGAGAGGAAGAGCGGGATCCTCAGGGAAGCCCTGGGAGTGGGCGGAGTTGGCCTGGTTCCTCGAGGCAGGATCTGGGAGTCAAGAATGTGGGCCCAAGAGACAGTCAGACCTGGAACCAAGGCTCAAGTTACTCAAGCTCTCTGAGCATCAGTTTCTTCGCCTGTAAAATGGAGATACGGGGAGTACCTCCTTGGAGGGCGTGGGAAGGTTCAAGTGAGCATGTCTGTGACATGCCCAGAGCAAGGGGGTATGTCCGGATTCCACCGAGAGTGAGAGCAACTGGCTCGAGTTCACACAGACATGTGGGACCGAGGTCAGTGTTGTCTTCAACTTCACCCACCTTCACCCTCAAGGCCATGTTCTAGGGCCACACCCCAGCCCCCCAGTCCTTCTGGAGATCCAGACTGACGAGCCCAGCAAGATAGTGGCAGACCTAGTCACCCTTCCCCAGTGAACAGACCTCTTCTCTCCTGGTGGACCAAGTGAGGGAGGTCATTTCCCATGCTGGTTGTTCCAGTAACTCAGTTGTGTCCAGCTCTGCGACCCCTGAAATGTAGCCCACCGGGTTCCTCTGTCCATGGGGATTCTCCAGGACAGAATGCTGGAGTGGGTTGCTGTGCCCTCCTCCAGGGCATCTTCCTGACCTGGGTTTGATCCCACGTTGCAGGTGGATTCTTTACCGTCTGAGCACCAGGGAAGCCCAAGAATACTGGAGTGGGTACCCTATCCCTTCTCCAGTAGATCTTCCCAACCCAGGAATCGAACCAGGGTCTGCTGCATTGCAGGTGGATTCTTTACCAGCTGACCTACCAGGGAATCCCATGCTGGTTAGGAGCCCCCAGTTCTAGCACATCCCACCCTCCTCAGCATCTGCAAGAGTCCTTACCACAGCCCAACCACTGCCTTAGCATGAAAAAATATATTTTGTTTGACCAGGTGCTGAGGAGTTGATTATTTCACTTTATTTCGACAGTTCTGCAAGAGAGATCACCAGCCACTGCCCAGCAGGGTGTTTTGAACCTGTGTCATTTTGACACCCCAGATCTTTCTTTTTTTCTTTTAGGACAGTAACTGAGAAACATTGTCCAAAATTTCTCATGGATTAACCAAGAAAGAGTTGTCTGTGTTTTAACTAGTTCATAATTTTTATTGATAGAAATTATCAGCAGAAAATAGAACCGAAGCCACTAAAACTGCACATGGTAAAATTTGTCAATGACTGTCATTTTCTTGAGACGATTTAGAGCACACAGTGTGGCTTGGGAAGGTAAGACCTTGTGAAAATGATGACTGGCTGTGGGCATAAGGGGTACTCACCATTCAGGGTCCAAGCTATCCTCTGAAACAGAAATTGATACAGACTGAAAAACTGGGATGAATGGAATTAAAGAAAGCCTTACTATAAAATGTACAGGGAAAAGAACTGAATCAGATAAAAATAATTTTAGCAGAAAAGGGGGAGGGCATAATTTAATTGTGCTATTTAGATAGTTGATCTAAGAATTAAGTTTACCTTCCTTTGATCGAATGGAGTTTTCTTAAGTATTTTCTCCTAGAAGTCTACAATATTGTTAAAATTTTGGTTAGTTGTTTGTATGTATCCCCAAACATAGACATTCCTCAGGATCCAAATAAGGACTGCAGGTTCAAGACAGGAAAACTGAGGCTCAGAGAGCGTCACAGCCTTCAGGAGCAGAGTGGTTTTGAGCATGGGTCTAACTGTGCAGCCACGTATTTTTTGTAGTTTTGGCAAAAATGAAGAAGAGAGAGCTTAAAGATGGGGCCTGGGCACGCACTCTCCTATGGGCCTGTAGTCTCCTGAGGACAGCCAGAGCAGGGGTCTGTCTGCTGAGAGGCTGTGGGGGCTGAGCCCCAAGCCAGGGAGTCCAGGCCGCGGTGTTTGTGGGATTCCTTCCACTTCCCCAGCTGCCGTGAGCCTCCCAGGGAAGAAACCACAGCCTGGAGTGTTACAGCAAAGTGAGGGCCCACAGCCTGCCTTCACCCTCTACAGCCACCAAGTCTCAAGCCTGTGCCAATACCCTTCCTGCCAAGGGAACCGTGCAGCTTATTTTTACCACCTCTGAGCTCATATCCCACCTTGCTGACCTTTAGAGGATAAGGTCCCTAAGACCACGATCTGCAACCCCAGGAGGGAGAGGCCACACACCAGTTTGCCCTTTGCCTTCACCCCCAGGGGAGAAGGGCAGCAGGATGTGGTTTCCCAGCAGAAAGCAGTGACCTTTAGGCTTGACGTGAGCCATCAAGGGCTGGAACGAGTGAGTCTCTGCCTGCTACAAAAACCTGCATTCAGAGGTGTTCAGCGAGCGCTTACCAGCTGCCTCTCGGGACCCTTGCCCTTAAGGCAGGCTCACACCAGCCAGTTGCTTGTCTCTTGCCCTGTATTATCCAGCAGCCCCTCTTCTTGGGATAACAAAGACATCTGTCTAGAGACTTCATACTTGGAGTTGAAGCTGCAGTTAAGCTTATAGGGTGCCAAACATTCATGTAATCCTCTTAATGATCCAGTGAGAAAGGTATTGTTACAGTGTTCCAAATGAGGAGACAGTTGCAGGGAACAGTTAAGTAACTTTGCCAAGGTCACACAGCTCAATGGCAGAGCCAGGATTTGAATCCAGGAAACCTGGCTCCAGAGTCCATGCTCTCAACCCCTTTCCCTCTGCTTGTAGGGCTCCTAAGCTTAGCGCCTCAGGCCTTCTCTCTGCTTCTACACACACCCTCTGGCTTCATGCTCCTGAAACGTGATTCAGTGAACTGAGCTGAAACTGGCTTCCAGCCTCATCCCTCCCAGCTGCTGCCTCCCACCTGCTCAGAGCCTGTTTGTGGAAACCCACTCCCAGTTGCGTCTTGTATCAGTCGTGTCTACATAATCACGAAGCCTTGTCGTCATTCATGTCATAGCTCTGTAGACGGGAAGGGATTGGCTGTGTGTCGAATGGAAACTTAAGGCCCAGAGATAGTTCTTAATCCACATTTTCTTCCAAGCTCCAGGGTCTTAGAGAGCTCCCTTTTCCCTGCCTTTACCTCTGTGCCCTGGGTACCCCTTGGCCTGGGTCCATTTTCCTTTAGCTGGGAGCACCATTGTGGATTTGCTTGCCTCATCAGTCATCAGTCTCATCTGGTGTTGCTGAATGCTTTCAAGTTCAGCCACCTGCGATGATAGACATTGAGTACTAATGACCCCTGTTGAGGATCTAACGCTGGGCTAAACTTCTCCCTCTCCCCTACTTTCACAGCAGCTCTTTGAATCAGGTGGTATTATCCCCACATTCAGCAGAGACTGACCCACTGAAGTGAGCCCAGGGCCTCATGTGGCAGAGCAGGCATCAGGGCTGGGCCACCCCGGTTTGTGTCTGCTCCACGATACTGCTTAGTATCCAGACACAGACTGAGCCAAAAGCCCTGGTTTTCTGTTCCTGCTCTGAAGGCAATCCAGAAAAGAAAGTCTCTGCTCCCTGCCAGGCCAGGAAGTAGACCATGCTGAGTAATCAGAATGCTTCCAGAGACGAGGCCAAGCCCATCCTGAGCCACAAACAGGCCCCATGGAAGGAGTGAATGTGAGCCCGCTCTCGCCCAAGGGGCTGTGATTCATCTCACTTATCAAGTCCAGCCGAATTTGTAAAAATCCCAGGCCTGGCAAATCATGGAGTGGGGTGACCATCAGGTCATCTGACTTAATAGATCTGGAAGGGAATCCAGGAATATGCGTTCTTTTTTCTTCCCATGTTTAATTCCTTTTATTTGTATTACAAAACTGACAGCATGGTTATTACTCAGATTAGAGGTGACAATAATTCAGCTTATACTGTTTGCGCTTTATCTGTGTTGGCACAGTTTATATAATAGTTAAGGAATCATCTAGAAGGAATTGCTGCTTGCCAGCATCTCTAAGTGTTCTGGGAAACTGATAATTAAAGGAAATGGTCAAAACAAATCCCCTCAAGAAGAATACTAGTCAACTCAGGCTTGCTTCAGGTCTGCTAACTGCTAAAGTGTGCTATATTTTTGCAGGGTTTAAAAAACACATTAAAGTAGTTTCAGACACTTAAAAGGGTTTTTTTGGGGGGGGTTTGATCCCTGAGTCACGAAGATCCCCTGGGGAAGGAAGTGGCAACCCACTCCAGTATTCTTGCCTGAAAAATCCCGTGGACAGAGGAGCCTGGGGCAACAGTCCAAAGGGTCACAAAGAGTCACTGAGTTCCAAGCACACACACAAGAGGCTACCTGTGAAAGAGTGATTAGATAGCCATTTTAATGGGAAGTCTCCAGTAGCCTCAGAACGCAAAGGAACACTGCAGCTTTGATTTGTCACACTGCGCACACCTGGATCGCGCTTGAAATAAACAGACTTCTGAGAAATTGGGGCAGAGGGTTTACCTTTTTGCTTCTAGAGTCAACAGCAAAACTCACGCCGCCTCACCATCTACCTCTCTGCCTTGAGCCCAGGAGAAAGGGCTATGCATCTCATTTCCCTTATGAGTCTGCCCACAGTTTGTGCATCATGGCTTTACTGTGGACCAGGGTAGGTCCACTGCCTCTGGCTGGGCAGGGAGCTGGCAAGGATGTGGTTTATCTGGGTTTTGTGGTTTTGTGGTTAATGGGCCCCTCTCAGCTGCTGGCCTTCCAGCCGCCTCAGCAATATGGGCCCAGGCATTCTCACTCTAAAGAGTCAGATCTCACCGGGCTACTGGTCGGCCCCTTATTTCAGCTCTGCTGTCTGCCTAGACTCAGCGGGTCTCCTTGAAGAGTCAGGACTTACCCTATGCAGGCTTAAGCCAGAATATGCATTCTTGATGGGACTCTCATACAGATTGTGGATAAACCAGATTTTGGAATCCATTGCTCTCCTAAAAACTGTTTTATGTGAAAGTCTGCCTCTTTTGTGTTTCTTGGGTAATAACTAAGAGGCTAGGTTCAGGTCTCAGCTCAAGATACTGACTTCCCATGTAACCCTGGGCAGTCACTTGCCCTCTGAGGGCCTCTGTTTTCACATCTCTACAATGGGCACAATAACACCTACCTCTCAGGGCAGCTGTGAGGTTGTTGGGAGATAACAGCTTGTAAACAGATGTCTGGGCTTGTGGGACCCCCACAAGGGCTCTGTTTGCCAACCTGCTTTGTCTTTCCTTTCAGCCCTTTCATGAATAAGTTTTTTCCAGCCAGCTTCCCAAACCGACAGTACCAGCTGCTGTTCACACAGGGCTCTGGGGAGAACAAGGAAGGTCAGTGCTGCCGCCACGCCCTGCCTTGGCCATACCTTGGGTTTCTTCCCACTCCCTCCCCTCCCCTTTGTCTCTCCGATACCGGGACTCCCCGGTACAGCGAGTGATGGGCAAGGTGGGCTCTGGGATGACATCCCCACTCTGCCGCTGGGTGCACACAGTTACCTCTCTGAGCTTTGGGGGGTTTTGTTGGGCTTTTTCGGTTTTGTTTTGTTTTTTTTCATCTGTAAAATGAGCATCATAATGTAGTGCCTCCCTTATAAGCAAGTTGTTAGGACTGTGAGTAAGTGATGAGTGGAAAGCGTTCAGCACAGCGCCTGGCTCAGTAAACAGTAAACAGTTGGCTCCTGAAGCTATTTTTATCATGTCTGTTTTTAGTGTGATTACTTCCCTAGCTATGATTTGAAAAGGAGGTTCCATGGCTTTTGAAAAAAATGAAAGCCACAGGGAACTGGGGAAAGCCTGGGACCTGTGAGTGAGTTAGGGTGTGGGTTCTACTGCTGTAACAGGATTATCAACAGCTTGGACAGGTGGAAGGTATTTCTCTTTGGTGTACAAGTCTGAGTTTGTGAATGTCACATTTGTTGGGGATGTGCCCAGCACACGCTGCCTTGTCCCTGGAGAGCAGCGATTTTATGTGATTCCTTTGTACATCTGTAGGCATCTGTGCCCAGTCAGTGACCGTGGGGGTTTTCACCTGTCTTGTGCTCTGCCGCACTCGGGTCACCGGGTCCAGGGTAGCACACCATTGCTTCGCAGGCTGTCCCAAAGGACGGAGAGGCAGCTGTTCTGCAGGCCCATTTAGCTGCAGGGGAAGCTGGAAAATGTGGCTGAGAGCTAGTTGGCCTCGTTTCCATCAGGGTATTGTCACCACAGAGGGGAGAACAACGGTTGGGGCCAACCAGCAGTCCACTACAGTCTGGAATCTGAAAGGAAAGCCTGCGCTCTGTGACCCTGGGCAGGCTCCACTACCTCTCTGGGCCTCCTCAGTAGGACACTCGGAGATGATGGAGAAGGGGTCTAATGTCAGGATGTCTGCCACAGGCTCCCCAACAGAGCAGGCTCGGGGCCTCCCGCCTGCCGCCTCTCCAGGCCTCTCTCTCTCACCTGCTTCCTCCCCTGCTGGTGACACAGGGCTACCAGCAACCTTCTTGACTCCTTTGGCGGCAGAGTAGAAAGATTCCTGAATGAACTAGGACCTTGGAAGGGCCTTGGGCTCAGTGCAGTCAGCATTGGTTGAGCACCCACTGTATGCAGGCTCTGTGCTGAGTGCTTTGTAAGGACCACCTCACTTGCTCCCCGTGGCAGTCTTATCAGGGAGGTGCTGTGACCCCCATTTTTTTGTTTTGTGTTTATTTCTTTGGTCACACCTCTTGGCGTGTGAACCTTCCCCAACGAGGGATCAAACCCACGCCCCCTGCAGTGGAAAGGTGGAGTCTTAACCCCTGGACCACCAGGGAAGCCCTGTGATCCCCTTGTTACAGATGAGGAAACTAAAACTCGAAGAGGGAGCTGCCTCCCCAGCTGGCTGTCCAGCTGCTAGTGCAGAGCGTGGGCTTCCAGCACCGTGGACCACCTCCCACTGACCCTGCGTCAGGCCTGGGTTCCCTCTGGGCCTCCATTCCCTCCTCTAGGAAATTGGAGGGTCTGGGGTTGGGGAGGGCTCCAGTGAGCACCCCCAGCCTGTGGGTCTCTGACGGAGCCCACAGCCATGCCCTCCTCCGTCCAGGGGCTGACAGGTGGGAGGGGCAGCCCCGCCCCGGGGAGTGGACTTACCCGGCCTCTCTGCCCAGAGATCATCAATTATGAGTTTGACACCAAGGACCTGGTGTGCCTGGGCCTGAGCAGCATCGTTGGCGTCTGGTACCTGCTGAGGAAAGTGAGTAGCCAGGGCCTAGGCAGTTGCGGGGGGTGGTGGAGTGCTGGAGGGGCAAGGTGGTGACCGGTGAGGTGGCCTAACTCTCGCCTTCCCCCAGCACTGGATTGCCAACAACCTCTTTGGCCTGGCCTTCTCCCTTAACGGGGTGGAGCTCCTGCACCTGAACAACGTCAGCACCGGCTGCATCCTGCTGGGCGGACTCTTCATCTACGACATCTTCTGGGTGAGTCGGGCAGGGATGCTCAGGAGGTCCGGTGGAGGGCAGCCACCTTGACCTGCAGGTAAGGCCCCGGATCAGGTCCTTTCTGGGGCAGTGCCCTCGGCTGTGAAGTAGATGACAGAGCAGAGTCCCACCCCCGCTCGCCGAGAGCTCACCTTTCTTTGCCCTGTGCCTGCCAGCCGTCCTCTCTCCCGCACAGTGAGCCCGGCAGGGGATTGCTTATCCCATGTCTCTCCAGCAAGCAAGTTGAGGCTCAGAACAGCTGAGGCAGGGGTGGTGAAAGCAGATGAGTGGACACTATTGAGCAAGACACTGACCGTGAGGACGGAGACTGTGCGCTGGGCTAAGGGACCTGCCACCCTTGCTGAGAGGCACCCCTGAATGAGTGGTGCTGGAGGACTTCCTCTCTTGGGAAGGACAGAGCCCTGACCTGACAGGATGCCCAGCCAGGGCATCAGAGATCCTTTCCTAACTCCTTGGAATTGCCCCTCATTGCTGTCCAGACAAGGAACCCTAGGAAGTGTCCGTTTAGCCATGTCAGTGGCTGCCTCATCTCAACTTTACATCTGCTCTGGAACCCTTCTTGGCTCCCTGTCTCTCTCCCGCCCATCGCAGGCAGCCCCTCATTGAAAAGCCACGCACAGCCATTCCTTCCCATCTGCACGCACTTCCCGCCAGACTCCTCTCTTCTCCTTTTAGGTGTTTGGCACCAATGTGATGGTGACAGTGGCCAAGTCCTTTGAGGCGCCAATAAAATGTAAGTGACGCCCACCTGGCGGCCCGTCCCCGCGTGGTCCCTGAGTCAGCTAAACCCTCCCTCAGCCGTTCCTTCTCCAAGTTCCCTGCTGTCTAGGGCCTGGTTTCCTTCTCCTCTTTGATTTGTCAGCTGTGTTCCCACACAGCCATCCTCTGGCCACCTGGTCATAGAGAGCGGTGTCTAAAACAGCCTGTGGCAAGGCAGGCGGGGCCTCCAGAGGAGGACACCCCCACATCAAGGCCTGGAGCCCCCTCCCTGGATCCCTGTAACACATAACCAGCAGGTGTTGTCTGCCCCACTCCTCTCACACTTCCCTGGTTGTGTTCTTCAGCGTATCCATTGTTAGAAATATTAGAAACCTCACCTACAGACCTCTGTAATGTGGAAATGTTGTCATTTCACTCAGCAACAAGCCCTGTGGCGGAGCATCTAGAGTTGGGTTTATGACCATCAGTGGCATCGCCAAGAGCCAGGGTCACCTCTGCCCTCCACCCCACCATTCTCAGCATGTTCAGGGGCAGAAAAGGGGAACTTTATGTCTCCCTTTCATCACAGAGGGATGTGTTTTCCTGAATTCTCCCTGCAGCCTCTCTCATATTTCACAGGCCAGAATCGGGTCACAGGCCCAAGTTCATTGTTCCTCATCAGAGGGGGATGAGAAAAGCATGATGAGCTTGGGGTTTAAGCCTTAGACTATCAAGAATCACTCCCTGGCATCGCGAGACCCAAAGAGGAGGACGGAATCCATCAGACATGATGGAAGGAGGAATGGGGATCCTGTTGGGCAGCCAGGGTGGAGCCGGCCCCGAGAGCCAAGCAACAGCTGCGCTCCTCATGTCTGACTCCACAGCTGCACATGGGTCCTCTCCGTGAGCCGGAGAGAGGCTCACGGTCACACAGCTGCTCCTAGATGCTGCACAGGGTCGCGGCTCAGTGACCCCAGAGGAAAGTTCCTCCCAGCTTTGGCTTGGATGAACCCATGGGGCCTCTCCGGGCCCAGGAACTAGGTTCTCCCATTGGGAGTGGTGCAGAGGACAGGGTCACCGCCTTCTCCAGTGCTTGGGGGCAGTGTTTTGAGTTGGCAGCCTCCCAGAACCAAGGATGTAAGGTGAGGGCAGTCGAGCACAGCAAGAGAACAGATGCTGGCCAAGCCAGAAGAGCAACTGTGCCTCACATGCTGTGATGGATGAACCCAGCCAACAGGTCAGGAAAGCTTTCCTGGGTCCCAAAGAATGCATATGCGTTTAGCAAGCGTGAAGGGGCAGTAGGGGCATTTGAAAGAGAGAACAGCTTCAGGCCAGCGCTGCAAGCGAAGAATGCATGGAAGGAGCAGAGAACCGGAGAGGGAGCATGGTGACTTTAAGGGAGCAGCGGAAAAGAGGCCAGATTTGAGGAAGCTGAGGATGGCGTGTCAGGGAGCCCGGCTGCTGCCCAGTGGGCAGTGAATGAGCCATTGGAAGACTCTGGACAGGGAAATGACAGTCCCCTCTGGTTTCTGGTGTTTGGAATTGGGGATTTTGTCTTAGGGAGAAAGCTTGTTGCCCTCTACTGCTAGGAGTAGTCTAGCAGAGTGGTTAAGTGGACAGTTAGTGAAGTCAGAAAGTCTGGATATGAATCCCATATCTGATACGTGCTGGCTGTGTGGCCTCAGTGGGGAGACTTCACCTCTGTAGGCCCTGGTTTCCAGATCTGCCACTCAGGATTGAATGATAGCAGGTTTAGGAGGCTCAGACAAGGAGAGCTGTAAATCGCTGTGACTGTGTATTCAAGGCAGGAAGAAGTGGACAGGGAAGGACTCTGTATGATTCATTAGGGAAGCACAATCTTGGCCCAGAACCCACCCGTTTTACCTCTGTTTATATGCCATTGGCCAGAGCTGGGTCACATGACCACCCCTAGCTGAAGGGAAGTCAGGAATTCGGAGACCAGATTGTCCTGACTGTCTTAGCCTTATACCACACTTGATTCATCACCTGGGAGGGCAGCCTCACACAGAAGCAGGATTGGGTTAGTAAAGATGTAACAGTTAAAGTTAACAGTGTGTTCAAATAACCTAATCTTCATCACAGCGCTATAGGGTCAGTTCGGTTGTTATACCCATTTTACAGGTGAGACAGTTAAGGCCCAGAGTAGTTAAGTAAACTGTGCAAAGTCACACAGCAGAGCCAGGATTCAGACCCACACAGTCTGACCCTGAAGCCCACACATAACTGGTGAACTTGTGCTCCAAGGCTGTCTGGGTGAAATCCAGTTACAGCTGCCCCTTGCCATAACTGGACATACAGGGAGGCATTTTCCTCAGTCTGTATTTATCCAAACAAGTTGGCCAGCAGGATTTCTGAGTAAGGGGCTATAAGCAAGGGATTTGTAGGTATGTAGCCTCCTCCTCGACTGAAGCGACTTAGCAACAGCAGCCTCCTCCTCATCAACAGATACAGAAAGCCTGTAGCCCAAGCTCTTCCTTCTTCAGAACAAGGGTCTGTCCACATGTCCTGTGGTGAGATGGAAAGCCTATTAGATGCCAGCACTGTGTGGGCTCTTTCATCTTTTATATGCTAGGCTTTGGGGTCAGTCCCATTTAACCAAAGAGTTCTGGCTATTAAAAGGCATTGAAATTGTATGACATGTGAGTTACAGCTCAGTAAAGGCATTAAACCTTTAGCCTAGATGATTCTAGATTCTTCCTGCTCTAACTAGCTGTGATTCCAGATGGACACACCCCCCTTCAGCCCATCAGCATCCTCTTGACTCCCCATTCCCATCCTCCCACCCAGCAATGCAAGTGTGTAAGTTCCATACACCAGAGGTGGAGGCTAGGAGTGCATGAGCTGGCTCTCACCAGCTCCTCACATCCCTGCCTCCCCCTCCAGTGGTGTTTCCCCAGGACCTGCTGGAGAAGGGCCTGGAAGCGGACAACTTTGCCATGCTGGGACTCGGAGACATCGTCATTCCAGGTGACGGGGCCAGGGCAGGGGCCAAAGTGCAGGGGGTGGAAGGGGATTCCATGGAGAAGGAGTCGTCCTGTGAAACACAGCCTCACTCACCAGGAGAGGGAAGAAGGAAGGGTTAGGCTGTGTGATTCCCCCATCACCACCTGCCCAGGGTTTGGTGAAGGGGATCCACCTCAGCACACATGGAGCACCAACGTGGGCTGGACCCTCGGGAGGAATGGTGGTGAGCAAGACTGCCCTCATGGAGCTTGGCTGGGTGAACAGACATTACTTGAGAGCTGCAGAAATAAATGTATATGACAGATTGAAATATAAGCACATCCAATGGCAGTCTTAAAGGCATCTGAGCCCTCACACTTGCACGTACACACACCCTTCCCAGCGTTTACAGGTGACACGGGTGTGCTAGAACTGCCGCAGTCTCCTTGGCCCCCCTCCCCAGTGCTGGGAGGGCACCAGGGAGGGCACGCACTGTGCGTGGACACAGGGCACACAGCTGTGCTCCTGTGTCTGCAGTTTTAGCAGAGGGACCAGTGGCCTACACCTGCCTGACCACATGACCTGGCCTTCGGGTCCATTTTATGTGTGTGGATGCTAGTCAGCACGCCTGTGGATATGGGCACAGGTACGCCTGTGTATGGGCCTGAGCATGGGCACACATCCTGGGGGCCTGCAGCCCAAACTGCCGGTCAAGAAACTCTGAGCAAAGCTGAGCTGCCTCTCTCAGGGCAGCTGAAATGGCTGAGACTTGGATGCTGTGTGCCTGCAAGACCTAGGCCCGGTGACAGAGATGCTGCACAATCTCATTCCCTAGTCACAGAGGCTCGGGGTCAGAGGGTTAGAAGCACCCCTGGTGTTTGCTTAGAAGAAAGCTTGGAACAAATTAAAAGCCAGTTTGTTTTCCAGTGTAGGAAGTAATAGCCATCCTGCTAGTGAGCGGGAGTGTACAGGCACTTCTGTGTGACACTTCCCTTTTATGGTACGTATGGTGGTGAAGCAGAGGCTTTCTCTCTCATAGCAGTGAGCAACCTGAGGCTCAGAGGTGAAGGGACTTAACGTAAATTCACACACTAGCCGGCAAGAGGTCCAGGACTCAGACCAGGTCTATCTGACTGCAAAGAAAGGTGATATTGTCAAAACTGCTTTTATGACAGAAACAACAATAGTAAGATCATGATCCTGGAGCCATCATTTGTCAAGCACCTGTTGTTTGCCAAGCAGTATGCTCAGTGTTTTTTTATATATTATCTTTGCTACTTTTAGCAGCCCAATGAGGTAGAGAGTATTTCCATTTTGCTGATGAAGAAACTGAGGTTAAGAGAGACTTGCCTAAGAGGTCATGCATGGTCTTGAATCCAGGTGTTCCCATAGCTTGTGGTGCTGGGAGGCAGGGAGGAAGCCCCATCAGGGATGAAGAAATGCGTTTGGTTTGCCCTGCAGAGCAGGGTCTGTCCCAGGCACCCACAGACTTCCCCAAGTGTCCTTGTTGGGTGGTTCTGGGCTCCAGGCCTGCACGGGACATCTCTGCATATCCACAAATCCCTGTATGTATCGGAAGTCTTCCAACAGTCACAGTTGGTGTGACTTATTGCATCCTCTCAGAGCCTCAGGGATAATCTTGAAGGAAGAAAAGGTTGCGGGGTGTTATTTTAAGGATCAAATGCAGTATTATGAGTAGAAGAAGCTCTTGTGAGCTCTGACCCGTGGATTAGTTGAAGAGCAGTTGTAGAATTCAGCTGCCAGGGGCCACTGAATTCCTAGTTTTGTTTCCAGAAAGGCAGCATTTGTCTGTTCTCACCACCCACCAGCTCCCAGCTGTAGTCTTCGCTGGGGACTAAATAATTTTCTTCTTTGAAATGAATCACATGTTGCCCGTCGGTGCTTCTCATCAGCATAGGATGTTTGGTTCCTAAGAGCTTGCTGTCAACCAACCAAATGAGGTTCAGCCCTGCTGTGTCTGAGCCCAAAGACAAGTCAGGGAGATACACAGGGATGGCCATGTGTGTGCAACATACCGAGGCTGGACTGGGTGGCTGTGTCTCAGGGACTCAGGTTTCTGGGGATGACCAGGCCAGATTTCAAAGTGCAAATAGGAGTGCAGTGGGTGGACAGAGTTCACTGTCTCCACCTGAGCTCATGCAGAGCCTCCTAGTGTCTGCTTCTGCGCTCTCCCACCCACCAAGCAGCTGCCACATGGGTCTTTTTCAAAATCTTTTGTGTTATTCTCCCACTTAGAACACTTCCAGAAGTGTCCCCTTACTCCTAGAATAAAGACCCAACTCTTCTCGCCCCCACGGGGTCCTGCCTGGCAGATCCGGTCCCCAGCATCTCCTACTCTGGGCTGCAGCCTGTCCTGCCACACTTCCTGAGCTCTGTTTCCTCAAGACCTTTGCACATGGTCTTCCCTCTCCCTGGCAAGTGTCACTTCCTCAAAAAATCCCTCTTTCCTCCCCACCCAGCACCCCCAGCCTGGGTCTCATCCCATGATAGACCTTGCCATGACACAGGAGCACCCTTTCACAGTTCCAGTCTCACACTGGTCTTTGTTCACATTTGGTCAGCATGCCCCGCCCCAGGTTTTGCCTCCCACTGTGTTGCCTACAGCACCTAGTGCCTAGGCATCCTGTAAATGTTTGGTTGCGCCCCGGGTGGTACAGCAAACGGTGCTGTGAGGTGCCGGTCAGTGTGGTCCCAGGCCAAAACAGTCTACCTGGAACAGTTCTGCCACTTACTCCCTCTTCCAGTGAGGCTCCCCCATTGTTCCAGGTGGACTGAAGGTAGAGAAACAGGATTTCTGCTGGCAGTTGGCAGTCTCAGCCACACTTTGTTCCCTGATGATTGCTCTGTGGCTGAGAACGGCAGGCTGGGGACCCAGCTGTCAGTTGTATGCTTCTTCCCTATCTCCATCCAACCCTGGTTTTCTCCCCGCAGGAATCTTCATTGCCTTGCTGCTGCGTTTTGACATCAGGTAAGCCACTTAGGAACCCTAGTCCTCAGGTTCTACAAGTGAGGCCTTCCCCGACCCAGGCAGGAGATTCTCTGGGGTTCCTCCATTTGGAGGAGCCCAAAGAGGGTAACTCAGGTCACAGACCCTCCACCCAACAGCAGCCTGAACAATTCTGATTTTATCTGCATTGTACATTCTGAGATTCTAAGTGCCCAGAGAGCCTGGAGAGGGTGGGGAAGGTGGGACTCATAGGCTGAGAAGGAATCCCAGAAGGTCCTGGTGGCACCCATAGTGCTTTCTCACTGAGTGGTCTTGGCAAGGAAACTGACCTTTCCAGGCAAGGTTTCTCATCCTGAAGTTAGTGGTCGCTCCTGCCTGGGGCTGACGGGGACGATGTGGAGGGAGCGCTGAGACCGGCTGGCCTCGGTGGCTCCCAGGGCATCCAGCAGCAGGTGCAGCCCTCATTGCCACCAACTTTTATCAGCCATGGGTCAGGTCTCCGTATCCCAGCTGCTCTCGCTGTTACCCACCCTCTCCTTACTCAGACATTCTCCAGTCCCTTGTAGAAAGTGAGCACAAGGGAGAGGGAAGGGGGCCAAGCTGAGCCACCACTTGAAACTCAGAAAAGGTTGCGCCTTTTCAGGTGGGTGAATGCACCTGGGCAAAGCGGGGCCTGCCACCAGCAGGTGGCGCCCAGTCTTCCTAGAGGAGAGCTTTCTGCATGTATATGCTTAATTTTGAGCTGGTTTATAGACTATTTCTTCATCTCCTTATGTCCGGTAGTTGCAAAAACAGTAATAATGTTGAAAGTGGTAGTGAGAAACCCATTGCCAGCATCATGGAAGTCCAGGCTGCATGCAGAACTGAACTTTTCCCCTGCTCACATCACTCTGGGTTGTTTGCACAGGGCCACTGTGGAGCCTTTGGAAGAGACCTGGCCGGCCTCTAAGTAGAAACATGTCTGTGCTGTGCTGGCTGCTCTACTGCTAGGTTTTCAGAGGTCATGCAAAGAGAAACCTATAGGAGTCTCCAGGCCATTTGCTAGAGAACCAGGTTCAGCTGGCTGCACCCTCCAAGGAAGAATCCTTGTCCTGCAGGTCCTTGGGAGCTTGTTCCAGAATCTGCACCATTCCCAAAGGGAGTCTCTTGTACTCCAGGCTGCACAGCAGGACTGTTTTCAGTGGACTGCGGCTCCCAGCTCAGAAGCCGCCAGGGCAAAGGGAAAGGAGTCGGCCCCCCTTCGTTCCACAGATGTTGCTAGACACACACAAAGGTCCTGAGCTGGCTTCGTGAAAGGGCAGCAAGTGATGGCAATGCCAGGATGCTTGTGGGTCAGCTCTTCTGAAGCTGATTTTAGGCGAATTCCCCAGGACGCCACTGGCCTTTTATCCTCGTAATCAACATCTTTTTAGTATCCATGATGGGTTACTGAACTATTAGCTCCACTGCACTTAAAAGTAAGAACTTAACTTTACAGTTTCTCCATCTTAGTTCCTCAAAACATGAGCCCCAAACCAGCAAGGACCTATTCTTTAGCACAAGGAACTGTACTTAATACTTTGTAATCACCTATAAGGGAAGAGAATCTGAAGAATATATGTATATCTGAATCACAGCATTATA
This sequence comes from Bubalus kerabau, assembly GCF_029407905.1. Lineage (NCBI taxonomy): Eukaryota > Metazoa > Chordata > Mammalia > Artiodactyla > Bovidae > Bubalus > Bubalus kerabau. The sequence continues at coordinate 61,752,945 of NC_073636.1, forward strand.
CACCTGAAACTAATATGATATTATAAATCAGCTACACATTTTTAAAAAGCCAAAAATAAAGTTATAAAACACACAAATACCAAAATGCAGATCCCCATACTCATTAGATTAGACTCCCTGGGAACTAGACCTGGCACTCTGTTCTGTTTTGAGGGGTTTTTGGTTCTGTGGTTTTGTTTTTTGTTTTGGTTTTTTTTTTGGACCACGCTGCTCAGCTTGTGGGATATCAGTTCCTTGACCAGGGGTTGAACCCAGGCCATGGCATTGAAAGCCTGGAATCCTAACCACTAGGCCACCACGGAACTCCCACACAGTTCTTTATTTTTTAATATGCTGTCCGGGTGATTTTTATGCTGACCTGAGCTTCATAGCCACTGTTCTCGATTATAGCATTTGATATTCAGCAACCATCAGGGAGATGGCGCGTGGCATTCCTGTTTTGCAGATGATTAAACTGAGGCTGAGAGAAGGAAAGGGATTGGTCCAGAGACGCTTAGATGGGGCAGAACCAGAGTGCACGCCCGTCTCCACACCCCACAGCCCATAACCTTAGCCCCACACAGCTTCCAGGGTCTCCCCAGCTCCTCTCCTGAGAGGGCATGTGGCTCTGCAGTGCTTGTGTCTCACTCTCTCTCTCTACCCCATGCCATCGCTGAAGCTTGAAGAAGAACACCCACACCTACTTCTACACCAGCTTTGCAGCCTACATCTTCGGCCTGGGCCTTACCATTTTCATCATGCACATCTTCAAGCACGCCCAGGTGAGCATGACTGTCCTCGGTGTACAGGGCGTGCTTTCACTGCAGGTGACCAGGACTCCCGTGTCACACGTGCAGGCGACCCAGGGGTGCAGAGCGGCCGTGTCTGTGATTCTCTCGGGCTTTCACCCATAGTTGGTGCAAGATGACAGCCTGGCTTCAGGTAGTACATGCACGCTAGTGGTGAGAAGTGGGAGGAGGAAGGCTGCCAGCCGAGCCTGTGACGTTCAAGGAAGGCAAAACCTTTCCCTGAGCCCTCTCAGCAGATTTTTGCCCACATCTGGGCCAGATCAGTGTTGCGTGGCCCCAGCTGTGGCTTCTCAGCCTCGGTAGCGGTGGCAGACAGAAGAACGGAATCGGGTGGGTGTTTGTTGTGGTCTCAGCCCATTGCCTGCCCCCCAGGCAAGTGATAGGATGTCAGGATCTCCCTCCCATCACCCCCCAGGCCAGCCAGGCTCTGCCTTCTCCTAGATGGGTGCTGAGCTGCCAGGTGGACCAGGCCAGGAGCTGTCAGTGTGGCCTGGAGAGGAGGAGTCGGGGAGGGGAAAGCCAGCAGACAGGGTTGCTCTCTGCTGGGAATCAGAGTACTTCCTTTGTGCCAGGCTCTGCTCGGTGCTTCGTGAGGGTTCTGTGAACAGATGAGGAGCTGCAGTTCAGGTGCTCCGTGGAAAGTGTGATGGACCCAGAATTCAAACCTGTGTCACACGAAGACCAAGCCCAGGTTATGAACCCCCCGCCATGGGAAAGGCCGTGTGGAGTGGAGTCTAAGAGAGCCCTGGTGGCCATCCAGGCTCTACTGTCTGAAGTTACACTTAGGACTCCTTATTGATTCATGAAAACAGAAAATGAGGATAAATAGTAGTAGCCACCTTGGGGTTATTTGAGAGTGAAATAAGTTAATGTAAGTGAAGTGCTCAGATCCACGTCTGACCCAATTGGTATTGCTGTGCTCCCTCCATCCTCCCCCCTCCTCCTCCTTTCTCCCTTCCTTGGGCACCGGCCACAGAGAAGCCACCTTTGAGTTAATCACAAAGGCTGCTGACCCAGTCAGTCTGTTAGTTTGCCAGGCACTGTGCTAAACCCTTTCGCTCATTAACTCATTGAGTCCTTACAGACACTGTGAAATTGATACTAACACTATACAGAAAGTTCAAGGTCCTCATCAGTAGAGAAACCAAGAACCAGTGAGGAAGCCCCTTTCTTTCACATCTGCTCCAGATGACCTCAGGAGCTGTGCAAGCTGAGAGGGACATGCACTTGGCAAGGAAGGAGTATTTGGGCCTTGTCTTGGGAGGTGTCTTCTCCAGCTGTCAGCCCCAGCAGATTCCAAGCCCAGAGCTATCACCTAGGTGGCCACCAGGTGGCAGGCTTGCCTTCTGCCTTAGACTCAGAGAAGGCTCCATTGGGAGCTCTCACACAGGCTGGGGGCAGAGGTAAGAGAGGTGGTCCTCTACATGAGAGAAAAGGAGCCTTCCCTATGTGACACAGCAAGTCAAGCTTGGCCCTGGCTGGAGCCCTAGACTCCTGACCACAAGCCGACCCTACTGCCTAGCAGCAGCCCACCTGTTCTCTCTGATCATCCACATGGGTATCTCCCTGAAAATCTTCATTGAGGTGGGATCTGGACACAAGGGGAACCTGTTCTTTGAGCTCCTCCTCCCTCACCAAGACATAGGCAGTCCCTATGCCAGCAGTTCCCTAGGGAGGGTGTGACCCCTGCCTATGTGTCTTTTAACCTCTATCAAAAATATACCCCAAGCCAGGACTAGCAACCTCCAAAGAAAGGTCCTTAATGATCATCAGGTGCCCTCACTGTACAGGCGGAGAGGGAAGCCCAGACAGGAAAACGGCGTATCTATGGTCACAGAGCAAGCTGAGGCCTGATGGAGACCCAGGAGTCCTGACCCCCAGCTCACTGCCCTAAGCTGTACACCCCATCCTCTCCTTAGCACTGAATTTCTTTGGAGAGGTTCCCTGGTGCCTTGAGAGGAAAGAAAAGAACAGGTTTGTATCCCTCTGATACTAAGCAAACACTTCTTCCCAAAGGAGCACCTCAATTGCTGTTGGCTCTTAGGTGAGGAAGACCTTGGTGGGGCCAAATATCTACCCACCTTCCCCCAGGAAGCCCTCTATTTTGCCCAGCCTGGCCTTGATGAAGAAGACACTGGACTTAAGTGACAAGGAATCCGTGTCTGTATCCTGACCAACTATGTGATTTAGGGAAGATCCTTTTTCCTCCTCTTACCTCAATTTCATCATCTCTTAAGTGTTCTGCTTTTCAGAAATTAAATTGTATTAAGTTTGTATTTGTTTTATTTCATTAATTTTTGTTTTGCCTTCATTCTTTTCCTCCTCCTTTGGGGCTTCCTGATTTGAAAACTTGCATTGTTTATTTCTCGTCTTCTCATAAATGCACTTAGAGTTATAAACTTTTCCCTGAGTACTGCTTTGGCTGCCCATCTTGAGTCCTGATGCAGGCTTTTATCGTGATTTCTGTCATTCCTGGCCCAAAGCCGGTCTCATAGCAAAGACTTGATGCAGGGGAAGAAGCTCAGCTGCCTGAGTTTAAATCCCAACTCAGCCACTTACACACCCTGTGTGACTGCAGGCAGGTCATTTCCTTCTGTCTGAACCTCAGTAGCATCATCTGTAAAACTCAGATCCAAATGCTCAGGGTGTAATTAGGCTCAAGGTTAATCTGTCTGAAGTGGCATCCATGGCAAGAGTCTGAAAATGGTCAGCTTTCGGGGACTGTGGAGCCCTATCCTCTAGCCAGGGGCTGGCTTGGCTTTAGGAACAATGTCTCCTTCACTCTCACCCAAGTCATCTCCAGGGCACCCTCTGAATTTTGTGAGGGAGCCATTGGCTTAGTATTCACCAGGCCCTCTTCCGAGTAGTAGGAAGACAGCAGTGAACAAGACAGCTGTGGAGCCTGCCCTCGCAGAGTTAACAGCCTAACAGGAGAGAATCTCCAGCCTGTAACGGCCCAGGGATGTTTCATTCCAAGTTGCTGGAGAATGCCGTGAAGAATTGCAGGGGCCCTGAGTATGCAGCAAGAGGGCCTGACTCAGTGTGAGCGAAGGCTTCCCCACAGAAGTGACTGCTGAGCTGAAGTCTGAAGGAGAAGGAAAGTAGGCACAGATGGGAAGAACATCCTAGAAATGGCACGTGCCGAGATCCTGTGGCTGCAGGTGACAAAGAGGACCGAAACGAGACCAATGTGGCCAGAGCAGGGCAGGGCGGGTGAGGTTGGAGAGGGAAACAAGGGTCACATCTCCTGAGGACGTCAGGCCACTGGGAGCAGTAGGGGCCTTGGAAGGCTGAGCAGTAGCGTGAGGTCCAGCTTTCAGACACTGTGAGCAGAAGAATGGCTTTGGAGTCTAGGGGTACCCGAGTTCAACCCCCAGTTTACCACTTAGGCTCTCCAAGGCCTGAGCTGTCCACTCCCTACTCCCAAAGCATGAGCCTTCCGCTTGTACAGAAGGAGGAGGGTCATGGGGGTATGGAGGTGGACTGAAGTACTCGCCAGAGCCTGTGTTCAGGGCACATAGTAGGTTCTCCGGGAACAGTGCCGGCCGGTGTAATTGTCCTGTCTTCCAAACCCAGCTTCACCAGGAGTCTCCTCACAGGCTCTGGGCCCTGACCAGCTGGGTGACCTTGATCCCAGGACACAGCAGGTGCTCCATGCATAGCAGCTATGTCATCATCGTTGTCATTATAACAGCATCTCCTGGAGTGTCTTTAAAAGTGCAGACTTTCAGCCCCAGACCTAGGCAGTCAGAGTCTCTGGGAGTAGGACCAACTCACCAGGAACCTGGTGTCCTGGGCAGTTGGGATGCTGCCAGCCAGACTCCAAGGCACCCTGAAAGCCCTGCGTACTTGAGTTTCTTTGGGCTTCTTGCTGCTTCTCCCAGGGAAGTCAGGAGCCCCAGTGCAGGCACAGCCACTGACTTGCTTCGTGAACCTGTCCCTCAGTCACACCCAGAAGAGAGTTGGGGTGATGGGCCCGGCCCTGAGTGGGTGCCCTGCCCAGCATTGCCTCACCAGCCTTTGTCCTCTCACAGCCTGCCCTCCTGTACCTGGTCCCTGCATGTATCGGCTTTCCTGTCCTGGTGGCACTGGCCAAGGGAGAAGTGACCGAAATGTTCAGGTAAGAGGGGGCAGGGAGCAGGGGTCTGCCTAGCACTGCAGGCAGCTGGCGGAGCCTGTGAGGGCTGTGGGTACGTGCCTCCGGGGGAACACTGTTCACGCCACCAGCCTTGCCCTTTGTATCAGCACGTGGGTGCCTGTGGGCACCAGCAGAACCCTTCCGTGGGCCAGTAGCCAGGGGTGGGAACGGCCTTGGGGCTTTCAAAGCAGCCCCCACACCAGATGCCAGCTGAGTCATGAAAGGGGACTGGCTGGTGTAGACTCCTCACCGCAGGCTGCCCCACTGTCGGGAGCCCTGGGTTCCCATCCCGACCCTGTCACCATATGACTTCAGGCAGGTCTTTCCCCACTCCCGGCCTCAGTGGCCACACGTGAGTGACACAGGGGACTCTATGCTATGCTAAGTCACTTAAGTCGTGTCCGACTCTGTGCGACCCCATAGACGGCAGCCCACCAAGCTCCCCCGTCCCTGGGATTCTCCAGGCAAGAACACTGGAGTGGGCTGCCATTTCCTTCTCCAGTGCATGAAAGTGAAAAGTGAAGGTGAAGTTGCTCAGTCATGTCCGACTCTTAGCGACCCCATGGATTGCAGCCTAACAGGCTCCTCCGTCCATGGGATTTTCCAAGCAAGAGTACTGGAGTGGGGTGCCATTGCCTTCTCCGCAGGGGGACGCTAGTGTGATGGAAATGCTCAGTTAGAACTCCAGCGTCAGTCTATGTCCAGTTGCCGCTGTGGCTGTAACCCAGAGCCGGCTGCTTTCTCTCCATCTTAGTCACACACATACCCCCTTCTCTGTGGCCGTCCACACACCTGCCACACCCGTGATCAGCCCCACCCTGACCCCCAGGCCTGCGTGACTCTGACAGGTGTCTACACCCCAGCAGCACCAGCCCCACCCGCCAGGGACCCAGAAATAGCTGCCAGCTGCAGCTGAAGCTGCCCACTCTGGGGCCTTCCACCAGCTCCACCTGCCTAGCCTCCAGGTTGTCCCTCGAGTGCCTGCCAGAGCTTTCTGTGCACCTGGCTGCCTGTAGGGGAGCCTGTGACTCACCCTTCCCCCATGCCTGCCCCTGCCCTCCCTGCCCTGCCTCAGAGCCCTAGGCTCCCAACCTGCCTGCCCAGGGCTCCTGACCTGGCAAAGCTCTGTGGACTCTGAGGCAAGGCTGGGGGTGAACCAGGGGGCAGATCTGGGGGCAGGAATGGGACCTGGGCCCTGAGCTCAGTCCCTACCCTCACCCTCGGCTCTCAGCCAGCCTCAGCCCCCAGCACCTACTTGGGGTGACCTCCCTAGCCAGGACAGAGGGTGCCCGCCTTCACCCACTTGGTGCTTGGTTTCTGTAAAAGTTTGCCCACATGGGTGCCCCACCTTTCTGCCCCCCACCCCCCCAGGAGGTTTTTAGATTGAGGTGAAAAAGCAAATAGTCTCTCTTCTCTTCTGCCCATCTCTCTCCCTAATTCTCCACCTTATCTTTGGTTTTACTTTTCCCTTTAGTGGCACTCTCCTTTTTTTATTCATTTACTTTTTAAATGATAACACATTCACGTGGTTCCAAATTCCATAGCAGGAGAGGGACAACCAACCCCCTCACAGCCCAGCCGCCCACGCAGCCAGCCCCGTCCCTGGACATCCAGAGGTGTCTGCACCTGAAAGCGTGTATGTGTGTACACGTCCTCACGCAGGCGGTGGCGTTCTTGGGGCATTCTGCGTCCTGATTCTTCACACAAGGGTGTGTCTGAGAGATGTTTCCACAGCAGCAGAACATCTGCGTGTGTGCTCAGTCGCTCAGTCGTGTCCGGCTCTTTGTGACCCCATGGACTGTAGCCCGCCAGGCTCCTCTGACCATGGGATTCTCCAGGCAAGAATACTGGAGTGGGTTGCCATTCCCTTCTCCAGGGATCTTCCCAACCCAGAGATGGAACCCACGTCGCTTATGTCTCCTGCATTGGCAGGCAGGTTCTTTACCACAGCGCCACCTGGGACACATACGTATACATCTAGGGCATCCCTGTTCTTCTGCAGAGTGTGTTCCTGTATAGGTGCATCTTTTCTTTTTTATCCTCCAAGTAACACTGGCTTCTTTGCACAGAGTTCGAAAATGCAGAGATAGATAAAAGTAAGACCCACTTCTGCTCCCTGGAAGAGAAATCTCTGTCCTCGTTAGTCTTTTCCTCTCCATCTCTTTTTTTCTGTCTCTGTCTGTCTCTCACACAGCTACGAGTCCTCAGCGGAAATCCTGCCTCACACCCCGAGGCTCACCCACTTCCCCACAGTCTCGGGCTCCCCAGCCAGCCTGGCGGACTCCATGCAGCAGAAGCTAGCTGGCCCTCGCCGCCGGCGCCCGCAGAATCCCAGCGCCATGTAATACCCAGCGGGTGCCCACCTGCCCACTTCCCCCTACTGCCCCGGGGCCCAAGGTAGGGCAGACAACCCCGCTCCAGTGTACGGGGCAGGGAGCATTGCCGGGGCAGGCGGCAAGAGGCAGCTCCACCACCACCAGGCAGCCACAGTGCCCAGTCGAGGGGCGGGGGAGCTGGGCCCCAGAACCCCAGCGGCCTCACCAGTACTGTGGGGCTCACCTGAGAGTGGGGTCAGCAGCCCTGGTCACACAGCTGTGGACACTGTTACCACTCTGTATATACATAACCTGGGGCAAGTGTATAACCTTCACTTTCCCCTTTCGGAACCTCTCTTTGTTCATATAGAAGTGGGCACATACCTGCCTCACAGGGTTGATGTGGTGAGGAAATGTGAGCATTATCTTTGGCATTAACTCACTTGCTCAGTGAATGGAGCCCAAAGGAAGAGCTAAGCCAGGGTGTCTGCCTGCGAGAGCGGCACCTTGCCACTTGTCAGTAGAGCAGCCCCCCTGCCCGCCCGCCCGCGCCCCTGGGGCTGAGTTTTCCCACTCCTGTTATGTGCCCTGGGAGGCAGCCATTGTCCTGTAGCCTCATCCTGGCTGCCCCTATTTTTCCCCACTCTCTTTCCCCAGTGGGAGGTCCAGGAAGCTTAAAATGGGTCTGCACAAGCCCAGCCTCTCCTCCATTTGCCGCTGCCCTGCCACCTCTTGGCACCACCAGGCACAGAAAAAGTGGAACCAGCAGCCGGTCTGAGGAGGGCGCACGGCGGGGCCGGGCCAAGTCCTGGAAGGTGCTGGGCCAAGGATATGTGTACGCAGGGTTTTCCTGCGATGGTGGGAGGTGGGCACAAAGATTCTGCCCTTCCCTCCTCTAAGTGTGTCGTCCTTGTTCTGTCTTGTTTTTCCGGTCAGTTATGAGGAGTCAAATCCTAAGGATCCAGCAGCAGTGACAGAAACCAGAGAGGGAACAGAGGCGGCCGCATCGAAGGGGCTGGAGAAGAAGGAGAAGTGATGGAGCTGGTGCCTGACCCTGCAAGGGCCAGACACCCGGGCGGGCTGGCCGCACACCGGGCCACACAGTGCAGTCCTGCCGCTGGGGCAGGCAGCTCCCAGAGAGGGGCAGGGGCAGCAAGCTCCCTCCAGCGGGGCCTCCAGGGCCTGGTTCCCTCTCCCCCTTCTCTGGCCTTCCTCTGCTCCTCCCCATCTCCTGCCTGCAAAGGAAGCCCCCAACTGTCCCCACCCCCCCAATCCCTGGGTGCCAGGTGGGAAAAGTGGGTCTGATTTTTAGACTTTTGTATTGTGGACTGACTTTGCCTCACATTAAAAACTCATCCCGTTGCCTGGGCAGGCCACTGCACTTTGAGAACGTTCTCACCCAAAACCTTAGAGTGGGTTTAATACTCACCCTCCCACCCAGAGACTTTCATGTAAGCCCCGTCCTGGGGATGGTGGACCGTTGCAACCTGCGGTGAGACCCTGACCTTCTGGCCCCTCCATCCTGGTTGCCCACCCAGCGAGTGGCCAGTGTGCCAGCTTAGCACCCCCGGATACCCTCTGACCAGCAGAGGGGGCCCTCGAGCCCTGTCCCCAGCCATCCAGTTCTCCTGCCACACTCCTCCCAGTACTTGGGGGCAGCGAGGGTGTTGGACAGGTACTGGCTACATCACATTCTGGAGGAAAGGTCTGTGGGGAAGAGGCTGTGGTACCAAAAGTCTGGCCTGACTCAGCAAGAGGGCCATTATCTGTGAAACCAGGGAAGCAGCAGGGCCACGTGGGCCCCAGGAAAGTGGATTTTATTCCCAGGCTGGCAGAACCCATCCTCCATGGTTTCAGCATCCACATGGCTTCAGCTGGGGAGCACTGGGACTCTAGATCACCCTAGACATGGAGGACCCACCACTCCCCTTCTGCCCGTTCCTGGGGTTCTTCCCAAAACTACTGCTGCAAAGCCAGAAGGATCCTGATTCTCGGAGCCATCCCCAGCGCCCCTGGAGAGGCCATCCAGGCCCAAGAACTGGAGATCCCAGAGCCAGGGTTTCTCCACAGTTTGCCAAAGACAGCATCCCTGGCCTGAAGGAGAACCCCCAGTGGACCAGGCAAGGGGTGGGCACAGCCTTCATTTACCTGCCTGGTATGGGGTCACTGGATGGAGAAACTAAGGTCAGGGAGGGTGGCCACTGGCCTGAGACTCAGACTTTCAACAGCCCAGAAGTCTCTGCCTAAGCTTCCAGGTTTAAAGGCTGAAAATGACAGTGCTTCCACTTTGGAGCTAAAGAACAAGTGGGAGCAGATAATGGGAGCTGCTGCAAGTACCAAGCACCTCAATACAGGATTTACTTAATTCTCATACTCTCCTTCTGTAATATTAGCCCCATGTACAAGTGAGAGAATTGAGGCAGCTTAGCTACCCCTAGACAGGGATTTGACCTTGAGCAATCTGAATCAAATTCCAGAGTTCCTAAGGACTTTGCAACTCCTCTGCAGACCCCTGGGCCTGAGTCACTACCGACTTCTCTGGCTTTCTGGAAAGGAAGGATGGGAAATCTCAAAAGCTTCCCCCAGCCAAGAGGGTTCCTTTCAGGGGCTTCTCGGATCTCTGCCGACTCCAGCCACCTCCAGAGGGGAGGCCGTGTGGTCCTGGAACAAGGCCTCTCTGAGGGCGGCAGATGGGGCAGGCAGCCCAGGCACACAGCACAGTTGGTTCTGCGGTCCATAGCCTACAAAGCCCTCATTGAGTCACCGCCGGCCCCCGGCAGAGGCTGAGGTGGCAGTGGCGCCGGGCGCCTGCCACCTAATGACCGTCCTGGCCCCGCCAGATGCTCCACAGACCTCGGCAGCGGCCGTCCAGGGCCCGCCCGGCCAGCCGGCACCGCAGAGGCCACTCTAATTCCAATTAACCAGCTTCAGCTGAGCAAACAGCGGGCAGTGGTGGCCCAGCCCAGGCGGTAGGCCCGGCCTGCAGAGCCTCTGAGTCTAGACTCCAGATGTGAACCACCACAGCCGGAGTCCCATGGAAAAATGGCACCAGGCCGGGCACGGATCGGGTCTGCACGCCGGAGAGGCGGGGGTGGGTGGCTGGGCAGGGCCCCCGGTGGGCCTACTGCCAGCCTCACCCTGGGGTGGGAGTGGATTCTTGGGAAATGGCTCCAAAACCCCCAAGTTCGCCCCTGATGTGTTAGGTGTCCCTTTCAGTGGCCTCCCTCTCCCCTGACTACGGTTGAGTGGGAGGGGGCTACTGTAGGAGAAGAGGGAGGCCAGCTCTGCGGAGAGCTCCAGTACACTATTTCATCTGTATTTAACGTGTCCAGCATTATGATAACCTATTTTAGAAATATTCATGTAATGGTTATAACACCCCTGTGAGGGAGGTGCCATCGTTTTTACAGATAAAGGAAACTGAAGTAGAGAGACATTAAGGGCCCCAGAGGGATTTGAACCTAGGATGCCTGGTTTGGGGGATCTTCACCGCAGTTGCTGCTGACGTAAATCAAGATGCTCAATTCTGGGTTCCGTCTTGGAGTGGCGCTGGAGAAGAGGGTCAGCATCGACAGCAGGGCTGGCTGTCCACTCTGTCCTGTTTGCTCAGCTGTAAAATGAGTAAGCTCCAATTTGGAGGGGTTGCTCCAGTTTGCGGGGGAGGGGGTAAAGCCTTGACATGCCCTTTTGGGGTTTCAGCACCAGGTATGAGTTGGGCACAGGTCAAGCCGCTGGGCACGGCAGCAAACACAGGTCAAGCGCGGGCTTCCCGGCTGACGTTGTGATCAGGCAGACAGACTTTAAATGGCTGAACGAATGGATAATGTCAAGTCAATGATCATGTCACGATCCTCAGGCAGAAGAGGTGCCTCCCGCTCCCACAATCCGGTCTGGGCTCGGACCCTGAGTGGGAAGGTAGGATCCTGGGCGATCCGGTCAGAGTTCAGCCGTTCTCGCACAAATGGGAAAACGGAGTGCTCTCTACTCCCGTCTCACCCACGCCAAAAAAAGGGCCAGACTTGCCCGAGGTCTCCTAAGGAGTGGAGACCAGAGGCGGGGCCTGCTGCTCCCTGCCCAGCCCGCTCTCCCACCGCTAGCGTTCCCTCCCCGTTCCAGGCCAGGTCGTGGGAGGCGGAGGTTGGGGAGGAGGCAGCATCCTGCCCGGGTGCGTCAGGAAGGGCCGAGCGGGAAGGAAGGCACCACCCCCACCCCCGCCGCGGCCACACCTGGGCTCTCCAGGCGGGCATGGGGGCCCAGGCCGGCGCCTGGCTCCAGCGAGTCTGGGCCGCCTCCCCGTGGGGGCCGCCAGATGGGCCGGCCGCCCGCCCGCCCAGCTACGCGGGCAGGAAACAGCCGCCAAGGCTGCCAGGAAGGCGGGCGCGAGCGGCGGGGCGGGGCCCACAGTGGGCCCGCCCCCCGAGGGGAGGGCCGGGAAGGCCGAGACCTTGTGAGCCTGGGAATCCCGGCTCTGCCGCCTGCCGTGTTTCCTTAGGCAAGTCTGTTTCCCTCTCCGTGCCCCAGCTTCCCCAATAGTAAGTCTGCTTATCCCAGCTCTTTTCTTACCACTGTATGACCTCAGGTCTGTTTCTTTAGCGTTTTGTTCCTTGGTTTTCTTACTCAGAGAAAGGGGGCAACAGCGACAGGCCATCTCCACTGATAAACTGTGGGAAGGCTGAGCCTCTGCCCTCCTCCCCACCAGAGTAACCTAGCCCCCGGCCCAGTGACCTAGAGTGGCACTCAGTATGTGTTGAATGTCCCAGCTCTGGGACAATCCTAGGGCACATAGAAAGCACTTCATAAATGGACACGTTGTCTCGGATCTACTGCTTACCAACCGTGTGAGGCTCTGGTCTCTGAGCCTCAGTCTGCCCACCGGTGGCTGTGAGGATTTAAGTGAAATAATCCATGGAAAACACACAGCACATCTTCAATAGATGATATTTATGGAAGAGTCTTTAAGATGTGTAAAAAGATAGTAATTTGAGGAAATTTGAGGGCAAGAAAGATGTGAAGATCTGGGTGGCTTGTAATCTCTTGTATACTTTGTATTTTCCAAATCTTGAGTTTTTCAAAACCAAATAGAACTGAAAGTAAAACTAAATCCTTCCCCAGCAAAAAAAGAAATATCAGCTATTATCTCCATCTGGCAAAGGAAGCCCCTAAAACTCAGAAAGGATCTGAAAACTTTCTTAGTCACAAGGGAGCTGGGAAATGGCAAGATGAGATTTGAACGCAAATCTCTTAGACTCCACATTAGAAACAAAAAGGAGGAAAGGAAGATCATTTAGCTTTCATTGCTCTTTCCAGGAGAGATCCCAGTCCGAGGAGAAGGAAGAGGCTAGCAGAGTGGGAAAGACTGAGGTATAAGGAAAGGTGAGCAGATCCCACAAGGCCAGGCCATGGAGCTTAGGCCTTATCCTGGAGGCAGTGGGAGCCAAGGAAGGTTTCTGAGCAGGGGGGTGACATAGTCCTTTCTAAACATTAGATTGGGGAAGGCCTGGAAGCCAGGGGTGGGGCTCCAGGACGGTAATGATAATGCTATGAGTGATGAAAGGGCAAGGGCCACGGGGACAGATGAATAAGAAAGATTTAAGAACTCGAAGCAATCCAGAAGGTGAACGGTCATACAGATATTCCTCAGCACCATGGCAGGACCGTGAATCCACATGTCCCAACACTTCTTACCAACTTCCTCTTCCTTGGAGGTTGTTCAGCCCATACTACTCCCAACCTTACAAATGTCCTAAGACCCCTAAAAGAGCTCTGAGTCTAGGCCAATGCCAGGAAGAAGCCTAAATTCCCAGCAGCTTTGAGCTGAAAGGAAACAAGGGATGAGTGTGCTGAGGTAGAAAACTGAAACAGCGTTTCCTCCACGCCAGCGATCAGAAGCAAAGGACCTATGATCTTGTTTGCAAGCACAGTGCTTGTCCCTGATACCCCATGGGTGAACATGTATGGACTCCTCGCACAATGTATGGACTTCAATGCTCGAGGGACCACGTAAGTGCATGGGCACTTACTATATGCAGGTGAACCTGTACATGACCCAGCCTAGGGAACTTGTGCACACCCATCCTTGCAGGCAGCCAGGTGGCATCCAATCTGTACTGGGAAGTGTTAACAGAAACCCTCCTGGAAGAAGAACAGCAGCTGCCATTATTGAGCACTTCTTGTGTGCCAAGCACCATCCCAAGTGTTCACATCCTCCATGTGCTGAGTCTCCATCGTAGGGATGAGGAAATAAAGGCACAGAGAAGGAAGCTGCCCACACAGCAATCAATAGCCCTGAACTCGGGACTTCCCTGGTGGACCAGTGGCTAAGACTCCAAGCTTCCAATGCAGGGGACTTGGGTTTGATCCCTGGTCAGGGAACTAGATCCCATATGCTGCAACTAAGAGTTTGCAAACTGCAAGTAAAGATTCCACATTCTGCAACTAAGACCCAGCACAGACAAATAAATACACAATTAACAAAAAAAAAGACCCCTGAACTCACGTGAGGACACCACTCCCTTGTAATTTTTCATGTCATTCAGTATTCATTTTTAAAAACCTTTTATTGGGCTTCCCTGGTGGCTCCATGATAAAGAATCCACCAGCCAGTGCAGGAGACATTACCTAATTTAGGAAGATCCACATGCCGTGGAGCAACTAAGCCCGTGTGCTGCAACTACTGAAGCTGTGCTCACAACCACTGAAGCCCACACACTGCGGAGACTATGCTCGGCAACAAGGAAGCCATTGTAATGAGAAGCCCGCACACTGCAACTGGAGAAGAGCCTCCACTCGCCTCAACTAGAGAACAGCCAACGCACAACAATGAAGATCCAGCACGACCAAAAATAAATGAAACAAATAGATCAGTTCAGTTCAGTCACTCAGTCGTATCTGGCTCTATGGGACCCCATGGACTGCAGCACATCAGGCTTCTCTGTCCATCACCAACTCCCAGAGCTTACTCAAACTCGTGTCCGTCAAGTTGGTGATGCCATCCAACCATCTCATCCTCTGTCGTCCCCTCCTCCTCCCGCCTTCAATCTTTCCTAGCATCAGGGTCTTTTCCAATGAGTCAGTTCTTTGCATCAGGTGGCCAAAGTATTGGAGTTTCAGCTTCAGCATCACTCCTTCCAATGAATATTCAGAACTGATTTCCTTTAGGATGGACTGGTTGAATCTCCTTGCTGTCCAAGGGACCCTCAAGAGTCTTCTCCAATGCCACAATTCAAAAACATCAATTTAATTTAAAAAACTTTTATTATCCAGAAGTTACATCCATGCTTTGTAGAAAATTAGCATATATGTTAAAAAATGAGAAAATAAACCAGCATTTTCCTGCCACCCAGAGATTACTGTTAACAGCTAGACGTAAATTTCAGATTTTTTTTTTGTATTATGTATTTTTTAACACAAATCATATATACAGTGCAAACAATTTTGATATCTATTGTGTTACTATAGTTAACAACCTTCCTCTTCTCATTTTGGTCAGGTGTCATCTCCTGTAATACCCAGACAGCCTCCAACCTCTTTGTCATTTTAAGGCAGACCAGGTGAGACAAACAGGCCATCTGCATGTGAAGGCAGATCCCTGTGAGGCGGATGCGCCCCTCCGGGGTCTGTAATGGGCCCTTCCTCCCCAGGGCACCCTGCCCTCTACAAAGCGGTGGTGGGGCCTGGCCCCTTGCCCTCCTGGGACTAAGCCTTGGGGGAGGGTGATGGCAGAGGGGACACAGAGAAGGCTGAGCCCCTGGGCGCTGCATTCAAGGCCTCTCCACATGTTTGTGCCCCGAAAGTAGGCACCTCTCTTGCTGCTAAGACCTGAGTTGCCCCCTAATACCCTGGGGGCCCTGAAGGGGGGAGGGGAGAGGAGGTGGAGACATATGTGTCAAAGGTGGTAGGTGGTGGGGGGAAGTAGAAAAAACCTGAGCTCAAGGCTATAGAGCTAGCTGCCATGGTGCAGAGTCCAGGGGAGGGTCCGGGCCCCTTCCTGCCTTAGAGGTTCTCTGTGCAATTACACGTGTGAGAAAGAGAAAGAATGTGTTTTCTTGTGGAATCTGTATGAGTTTGGGGTTTGTATAAATGTGAGGGCACGGAAACCTTACATAGGGCAGGGCTGCAGATGTATTTCTGCGTGGCGGTGGTGAAGTCGTGCTCACACATCTGGATGTATCTTGCCCATTTTCAAGAGTGTGTGTTTGTGAGAACACTTGTGAGCTAGTGCCTGCACTGGTGTGTGTGTGAGAGAAAGAAAGAGCGATTCCATGCAACTGTGGCAGTGTCTGCAGTGGGAAGGGCTCAGGGAAAGGCTCTGCTGTTTCAAGCTAGTGAGCCTGTGCCGCTCCACTTGCTCTCTGCGCGTGCATGTGAGTCGGCGTGTGCTCCAGGTTTCCTGCTATGGTCTGTGCACCCCTCTGCCTGGGTCCCTCTGAAGCCTTCGCTTCCTCATCTGTAAAATGGGGACACCAGGTCACTGGGTACCATTGTGATTCTGATTACCTTATTCCCTCTCTACTACTGACCTTCTGTCCAAACACTGGCCAGTCCTTTCTGCTCCAATCAATCTGACAACACCCTGGGGAACATATGTATACCTATGGCTGGTCCATATTGATGCATGGCAGACACACCAACACAATATTGTAATTATCCTTCAATTTAAAATGTTTTTTAAAAAATTGACAACACCTTGATTTTTAAGTCTAAAACCTGCTTCTCCTAATTTGCTCAGCAGCTATTAATATTTGCTAATCACCCTGGATTCCAACAGGACATATTTTCCATGAATGAAAGAGCTATTCAGGGACTGGCGCGGGGAAATGCCCCCATGAGATGCTGACCCCTGCGCACTCTGTAAAAGCCTCCAGCTCTAAGTGTTGAGACCCAAACATGCAGCACAGTCAGTGGGAAAGTTGCAACTGGCGGGGTGGGGGAGGTTTTTTTTCCTTCCTTAAAAACAACATTTTGTGTTCAATCTGTGTCTCTTTTAAGCCTCACAAGATGGAGATGTCCTAAAATAAGAAATTAAACAAGAAGGGAAATCCCATTATCTGTCTTCTTAATCGGTCCCTCAGGATTCCATAAGGACTCCCTTCCCAGTCACTGTGTGGTCCAGGCCTGAGAACACCCAGCTCCCCCACCCACCCCCCGCGGCCCACGCCCACCCACCACCCAGCCAGGGAAGCAGTTTCCCAGGATTCACATGGTAATGAAGGCATCCATCTTCTCCCAGACACACACTGGGCCCTCCGACCCTCCCAGGCCCCTGCACAATGGTCCCCAGTGCAGAGGCCCCACCACCTGTTGGATTTTCCCAGGGAAGTGTGGGAGAGAGTGGAGGAGAAGAGCCTCTTGCTCCCAGCCCCCAGTCTACTGGCCCCCTGGACCTGGGAGTCAGACAGTGAGAGAACTCACGTCCTCGTCACCCCCTGAGCTAACTGCATCCTCAGTTACCTCATCTGCAAAATGGAGGTGGTGGTACTCAAGTCACAGTGTGGCTGGAAGGATTCCGTTGGGAACGGTGTGACGTGAAATGCAGACAAGTGGGGAGTGGGGTCAGTGATAAACGCTCAGTGATCACTACCACTTTACGTGGGACCAGGCGGGATGAAGCATATTGCAGTACTGTCACAGAGCATCGCAATCCTGTGGGTAGAACAGCTAAGACCACTTATAGAAGAGGACACTGAGGCCCAGGAAGATGGGCTTCATGCCAGGAGCACCACAGTTCCCAAAGCCACAGAGCCATGTATCGAGTTTGCCTCACCCCAGAGCCTAAAATACTAACCACTACTTTGGATCATCACCATCATCATTATCATCACAGTTATTGACTTAGGTGGTAATCCTGGCAAAGGCCACCTGAAAGTCCCTAGGGAAGCTAGGAAGGGTGGGAAACCTAAATATTACTCATCTATGTCTCCCCAGGACTTGGCCAGAGCCTGGCACACAGTAGGTGATTAATAACTGAGGCCTGCATGAGTGACATAACTGAGAAACAAAACACACAGCTTTATATTCTGGGTCATGGAGTCGGTTTCATTATCTTTTACTTTCTCTTGAGCATCTACTACAAAATGCTCATGAATAAATGATTTCCTCAAATAAATGCATAATTCCACCTTGCGGTAATAGAGGCTAGGGCAAAGAGGAGGAGGGCATTCAGAGCAAGTAACAGAAAATAAAAATCACTGCCTCTGTAAGCAGAATCCTAGAAATCCCTGGACCACAGCACCTCCTTCCCACCCCCCAGTTACGTTCCCCAGTGCAGAAACTGCCTCTCCTGTACCCTGCCCGGATCCCATCCCCACTTCCTTAAACATTCAGAAGGAATGTCTCTATGTGTTTACAGGTAGAAGGACAGAATTAAGGATGACTTTATTTTGCTTAAGTTGAACTATATGTCTGTCCAACTTCTCTATAATGAATATGTATTATTTAGGTTGGTGCAAACAAAATTGCAGTTTTTGCATTATTGAAATTTTCCACTTGATATTGGAATACATTTTCAATAAACGTGGTTATGTTATACATCATCTTAATACACATTTCTCACTTTGTTTTTTTGCTAATAACTTATTACTGTTTGTTTTTATTTATTTTAGACTATGGAAATGATGTTAGACAAAAAGCAAATTCGAGCAATTTTCTTATTTGAGTACAAAATGGGTCGTAAAGCAGCAGAGACAATTGGCAACATCAACAACACATCTGGCCCAGGAATGCACAGTGAAATGGTGATTCAAGAAGTTTTGCAAAGGAGATGAGAGGCTTGAAGATGAGGAGTGCAGTGGCTGGCCGTCGGGAGGTGACAACAACCAATTGAGAGCAGTCACTGAGGCTGATCCTCTTACAACTACACCAAAAGTTGCCAAAGAACTCAGTGTCAGCTATTCTACGGTTGTTCAGCATTTAAAGTAAATTGGAAAGGTGAAAAGGCTTGGTAAGTGGGTGCCTCATGAGCTGACTGCAAATCAAAAAAATCATCATTTTGAAGTGTCATCGTTTCTTATTCTATGCAACAACAACCAACCATTTCTCAATTGGGATTGTGACCTGCAATGAAAAGTGAACTGCATACAGCAACCAGCAATGACCAGCTCAGTGGTTGGACTGAGAAGAAGCTCCAAAGCACTTACCAAAGCCAAACTTGCGCCAAAAAAAGGTCATGGTCACTGTTTGGTGGCCTGCTGCTGGTCTGATCCACTGCAGCTTTCTGAATCCTGGTGAAACCATTATATCTGAGAAGTATGCTCAGCAAATCAGTGAAATCACCAAAAACTGCAGCCGGTATCAGTCAACAGAAAGGGCCCAGTTCTTCTCCATGACAACACCTGACCAAAGGTCGCACAACCAAAAGTTGAAGGAATTGGGCTACGATGTTTTGCCTCATCCGCCATATTCACCTGACCTTGGCCAATGGACTACTACTTCTTCAATCATCTTGACAACTTTTTGCAGGAAAAGTTCCACAACCAGCAGGATACAGAAAATGCTTTCCAAGAGTTCGTTGAATTCTGAAGCATTGATTTTTATGCTACAGGAGTAAGCAAACTTCTTTCTAGTTGGCAAAAATGTGTTGATTGTAAAGGTTCCTGTTTTGATTAATAAAGATGTGTTTGAGCCTAGTTATAATGATTTAAAATTCGTTGTCCATAACTGCAATTACTTTTGCACCACCTAAACATCATTTTTGTTGTTCAGTCCCTAAGTTGTGTCCAACTCTTTGCGACCTCACTGACTGCAGTATGCCAGGCTCTCCCATCATCCACTCTCCTACAGTTTGCTCACATTCAAGTCAGTGATGCTATCTAACCATCTCATCCCCTGCCAACCCCTTCTCTTTTTGCCTTTAGTCTTTACCAGCATCCAATGAGTCGACTCTTCACATCCCAACCAAAGTATTGAAGCTTCAGCTTGCCAAAGTACTGAAGCTTCAGCTTCAGCATCAGTCCTTCCAATGAACTATCATTTTAACCAGCCTTAATACATGAAATACATTATTATGAAAAAACAAATCATGTAGAAGTACAGGTCAGAGAAAGAGGAAGGTCCACTTTCAACCTGAGTCAGAGACCTGATCCCACATCCCAACCCCAGAGACAACCCCTACACAGTCTGCTGGAGTAACTGGGCATTTTATTTTATTTATTTATCTTTGGCTGCACTGAGCAACATGAGGGAACCTGGGATCGAACCCATGGCCCCTGCAGTGGAAGCTTGGAGTCTTAACCACTGGACCATCAGGAAAGTCCCTCTCTGGGCATTTAAAAGTATACTCTAGGGAAACCCTGAAAACATTATGCTGCATAAAAGAGACCAGTCACAAAAGACCACATACGTATGATTCCATTGATAGGAAATAACCAGGAAGGTAAATCTATAGAGACAGAAGGTGGATTAGTGGCTGCCAGGGTCTGAGAGGTAGCAGGGGGAATGGGAAGTGACTTGCCAATAGATTTCTTTGGGGATAATGAAGATGTTATAAAATTAATTGTGGTAATCACTGCACAACTCTATGATATATTAAAAACCATGGAGTTACTGTAATTTTACTTTATTTATTTTAGGCTGCGATGGGTCTTCATTGCTGCATCTTCATTGCTTTTCTCTAGTCGTGGAGAGTGGGGTCTACTATGTAGTTGTGGTGCTCGCTTGGCCTTCTCATTGCCCTGGCTTCTCTTGTTGCAGAGCATGGGCTCTAGGGCACCCAGATTTCAGTAGCTGAGGCACGTGGGCTCAGTAATTGTGGCTCCCAGACTCGAAAGCACGGGGTCAATAGTTGTGGCACACGGGCTTAGTTGCTCCACACCATCTGGGATCTTCCCAGATCAGGGATCGAATCCTTGTCTCCTGCCTTGGCAGGCAGATTCTTTACCACTGATCCACAAGGGAACCCCCAAGTTATATACTTTAAATGGGTGAATTGTATGATATATGAATTATATCTCAATAAAGCTGTTAAATAAAGCTTTCTTGATGGCTCAGATGGTGAAGAGTCTGCCTGTAATGCAGGAGACACCAGTTCAATCCCTGGGTTGGGAAGATCCCCTGGAGAAGGGAATGCCAATCCACTCCAATATTCTTGCCTGGAGAATTCCACGGACAGAGGAGCCTGGTGGGCTACCAGTTACAGTCCATGGGGTCACAAAGAGTCAGCCATGACTGAGTGATCAACACTTCCACAGTTGTTTAAAAAAAAAAAGTAAATTCTATAAATGCTCCTATCTTGGAGCCCTCAGCCCACTGACAGGGTATTTCCCACCTCCAAGCCCTGGGTCCCACCTCCAGGTGGCCGTGACTCTGAGCGAGTCTCAGGTCCCGTCACAGGTCCAGCTGAGTTTCTCAGGTTGTTCACAGATGTCTCCTAACCACATAATACACAATCTCAGACGGGGAGGAAGCCCCAGAGGCAAAGCACTCTCCCTTAATCTTTTCTGGGTCCAAATCTTTCCCTTTTACATTTTTTGTGTTTTTTTTTGGACACACTGTTCAGAATGTTGGATCTTAGTTCCCTGACTAGGAATCAAACCCATGCCCCCTGCAGTGGAAGCACAGTCTTAACCACTGGACTGCCAGGAAAGTCCCCCCCTTTTACATTTTAATTTTATTTCATTTTTAAATAGGTAATGCATCCTCACGGTACACAGTTTAAAAAGTAGAAACAAGGACTTCCCTGGTGGTCCAGTGGTTAAGACTCTGCACTCCCAATGCAGAGAACATGAGTTCAATCCCTGGTGAGGAAACTAAGATCCCTCACTAAGATCCTGTATGCTGCATGGCAAAAAAAAAACAAAACAAACAAACAAAAAAAAAACAACTAGCTGAATCAACAAAACTTAAAAAAAAATTCATAAAAAGTAGAAACATCTCTCTTTTCACCCCAGAGGCAGTTTCCTAGTGAGTTACATGCAAATATGAATATTTTGTTTTTCTTTCTTTTTAAACAAAAGTGATGGCAGTCTTTGCATACTACCTTACAACTTGTTTTGTTTTTCCACTTAACAAAGTACTAGGAAACCTTAGTATTTCAGGATAAAGGCAGCTTTCTTGTTTTTTCACAGCTGCATGTATGTATTCTGTTATATGGAGAGAATGGTCTTTATTCAATCCGCTGCTGCTGCTGCTGCTGCTGCTAAGTTGCTTCAGTCATGTCCGACTCTGTGCGACCCCATAGACGGCTGCCCACCAGGCTCCCCCGTCCCTGAGATTCTCCAGGCAAGAACACTGGAGTGGGTTGCCATTTCCTTCTCCAATGCATGAAAGTGAAAAGTGAAAGTGAAGTCTCTCAGTCGTGTCCAACTCTTAGCGACCCCATGGACTGCAGCATACCAGGCTCTTCCACCCATGGGATTTTCCAGCAAGAGTACTGGAGTGGGTTGCCATTGCCTTCTCCGATTCAATCCCCTAGTGATGGACAAATGGGTTTTTTTCCAGTTGACTCTTCTTCCTGGACATACCTTGTTGAACACATTGAGTTTTTCCTTAGTATACATTCCTGAAAGTGGAAGTGCTGTCTCATAATTTCCCAGAGCCCCATAGTATTTCACAGTGCATTTAGCTATTCTCCTTTTGATGGATATTTAAACTGTTTCCAATTGGGTGCTCTTATGAGCAAGACATCTATGAACACTTTATATTCCTCACAGACCCCTTTGGCAATGTGTTAAAAGCTGTGGATCTTTTCCCCACAAAAAAATACAGTAAATTTACCCAACAATGAAACCCATCTAGGCGCCTCAAATTAAGACACTCTGATCTAAACCAACTGCTGTCATCCAAGCAGAGAAACACAGGGGTGGAGATGAGCAGGGGCCACCCTGCAGTACAGGGATAGGAACCTTACAGCAGCTGGATCAGAGTCGTTGAGATTCTGCTCAAGGAGTCAGACCACCATCCTCCTCTGCTTAAAACCATCCCAGGATCTTGCCTCACCAAACTCCTCACTGTGGCCTCTGAGATCCAGCTATGTCTCTGCCCCCATATCTTCATGACTTTAACCTTCTAGCAGCCTTCTCCTTGCTCACTCGACCAGAGTCACATTAGCCTCTTGAACATACCAGGCACCTTTCTGCCTCAGGACCTTTGCACTGATTTTGACTTCTGCCTGGAATGTTTTGTCCCCAGGAGCTGAAGGAAGTGCGAAAACAAGTTCTTTACTGAGCTACCCACCTTCCCAGAGAAGACTTTTGCCAGCCCCTGAGATTGCAACCTATCCTAACCCCAGCCCTCCCTAACCCCCCCTTTCCTGACTTATTTCCTCCATAATATTTATCATCAGAAGAGATAATATATACTGCACTTACCCTGCTCTTTGTGTGCCCTTCTCCCCTAGATATAAACTCCGCGGGAGAGGGACTCCCCTCTGTTCTGTTCACTTTAACATCCCAGTGTGGGCCCAGAGCCAGAGGTGCAGTAGGCGCTTCACCAATACTGTTGATTAAATGAAGAAATGAGGTTGGTAAAGCACTTAGCACACAGGAGGGTAAAGGAGGCATGATACCTGGGAACCCATAGGCTTTGAGAAACCCAGACTTCAACCCTAGCCTTGCTAAATTCTTCTTTGACCTTCACTAAGTCACCAGTCATTCAGGACCTCTGTGTTCATCATCCCTCAACTGGAGTTGATGGTTAGAGCATCTCTACTCAGAGTGGCTGTGAGAATTAATGAGCTCCTGAGAAATCTGTATGCACGTCAAGAAGCAACAGTTAGAACTGGACATGGAACAACATATTGGTTCCAAATCAGGAAAGGAGTACATCAAGGCTGTATATTGTCACCCTGCTTATTAAACTTATATACAGAGTACTTCATGCGAAATGCCAGGCTGGATGAAGCACAAGCTGGAATCACGATTGCTGGGACAAATATCAACAACCTCAGATACACAGACGACACCACTGTTATGGCAGAAAGCGAAGAACTTAAGAGCCTCTTGATGAAAATGAAAGAGGAGAGTGAAAAAGTTGGCTTAAAACTCAACATTCAGAAAACTAAGATCATGGCAAACAGTCCCATCACTTCAGGGCAAATAGATGGGGAAACAATTAAAACAGTGAGAGACTTTATTTTGGGGGGCTCCAAAATCACTGCAGATGGTAACTGACGCTATGAAATTAAAAGACACTTGCTCCTTGGAAGAAAAGCTATGACTAACCTAGACAGCATATTAAAAAGCAGAGACATTACTTTGCCAACAAAGGTCCGTCTAGTCAAGGCTATGGTTTTTCCAGTAGTCATGAATGGATGTGAGAGTTGGACTATAAAGAAAGCTGAGCACCGAAGAATTGATGCTTTTGAACTGTGATGTTGGAGAAGACTCTTGAGAGTCCCTTGGACTGCAAGAAGATCCAACCAGTCCATCCTAAAGGAAATCAGTCCTAAATATTCACTGGAAGGACTGATGCTGAAACTGAAACTTCAATACTTTGGCCACGTGATGAGAAGAACTGACTCATTTGAAAAGGCCCTGATGCTAGGAAAGATTGAAGGCGGGAGGAGAAGGGAATGACAGAGGATGAGATGGTTGGATGGCATCACCGACTCGATGGACATGAGCAAGCTCCAGGAGTTGGTGATGGACAGAGAAGCCTGGCGTGCTGCAGTCCATGGGGTCAAAAAGAGTCGGACATGACTGAGCAACTGAACTGAACTGAACTAAATGGTTTAAAGCCCTGATAAGTGTTTAATAAATGTCAGCCAGCATTGCTGCTGCTAGGATGATGACGAGGCTTCCCTGATAGCTCAGTTGGTAACGAATCCGCCTGCAATGCAGGAGACCCGGTTGGATCCATGGGCCGGGAAGATCCGCTGGAGAAGAGATAGGCTACCCACTCCCGTATTCTTGGGCTTCCCTTATGGCTCAGCTGGTAAACAATCCACCTGCAATGCCCAAGACCTGGGTTTGGTCCCTGGGTTGGGAAGATCCCCTGAAGAAGGGAACCGCTACCCACTCCAGTAGTCTGGCCTGGAGAATTCCATGGACTGTATAGTCCATGGGGTGTTTTCGTTAGGCTTCCCTGATAGCTCAGTTGGTGAAGAATCCGTCTGCGACTAAGCGACTTTCACTTCCCTTCTTCATGATGATGACGGTGGAGGTGTGGTGATGCAGACAGGGGTGTGTGCTGACACCTCGCCCCCTAATACCGGAGGCCTGGGGAAGGAGGTCACATAGGGGAGGGAAGTTCAGCCCAGATTCCTGAGCTGTTTTACTGGTACTTTGCAGAAAGAAGATGGAACTTTCGGGGTGGGGGTTGGGGGAAGCTAGGGGTAAAATGCTTCCACCAGAGAGCCCCTTAGACCCTGTCGTGGGCTCCCCGCTTCCCAGCTGCCCCTGCCGGTGGCTACACCAGCTTCACTTCGCCCACCGCCCGCCCGGAGCCACTTTGTGGGGAGGGCGGCGGGAAGGCAAGTCGGTTTTTCCCAGAGTAGCCCCCCTCTCCCGCGAACATCTGGCCGCAAACATCTGCCCTTAGCCTTTGTCTCCGGGCCCAGGCCGGCCTCGCACCCATCTGCCGCCGCCCGCGGCCCCCGCCCATCTGTGCGCGGCTCCCGGCGCCCCCGCCCCCGCCCGCCCGGTCGGTTCCCACGGGGCGAGCGCAGGAAGCGGGCGGCCCATCTGCCCGGCGCAGCGGGTCCTGCCGCCAGGCGGCCCTGAGGGGCGGATCGCCCTCTTTCAGGCAGGTGCGCGCCCCAACAAAAGCTGGGGTGTGGCGCCTCTCCCCTCCCGCTCACCCCGAAGTCATTGCCTGGGCTGCGGAGATGAAGGGCGCTCGGGCACCCCGCCTCTTTGCAAAGCGCTCCCTTGCTGACCTCCCGCTAACCCTGGACGCCCGGGGTCCTCCGCGCAACTCTCCACCTCCAGCCCCCAGCCTTTAACTAGACTGGCCCTTCTGCCTGGAAATGGCTTTTGCCATTCTTGCTTGCCTCACGTTTTACTTAATGCGGTGTAGAAATGACGGAGAAATACAGCGATTTGTGTTCCCACCACCCGGAGATAACAACCCAGCAGTTTGCTATCATTGTTCCCCTCACATCTTTTAGGTTTTTTCCCCCTCTCCATTCCACAGCTTGCAAGATCTGACCTGGGATGGAACCCGCGTCCCCTCCAGTGAACACGTGGAGTCCTAACGACTGGACGCCAGGGAATTCCCCCTCCCGTAGTCTTTAAAGAATAAAACTTTACAGATGCTGCTAGCTTTCCCCTGTAGTCAGTGCCTCTGCCCTTTTCTCCAAGACTACTTGCCACCCTCTCCGCTTCCCAGGTAACATCACAAAGTGGCCATGTTTCTTCCAGGCCATGTATATATTTTTTTAAGATTTATTATTTTTGGCTGCTCTGGGTCTTCTGGCTGTCCTGTACCTGGGCTTTCTCTAGTTGCCACAAGTGGGGGCTACTCTTTCCTTGCCCTGCCGGGCTGCCCATTCCAATGGCTTCTCTCGTTGTGGGGCACAGGCTTTAGGCGTGGGGGCTTCAGTAATCGCAGTGCACAGAGTTCAGTTTCTCCAGGGCCTGTGGGATCTTCCTGAACCAGGGATCAAACCCATGTCCCCTGCATTGGCAGGTGGATTCTTAACCACTCGACCACCAGGGGAGCCCTCTTATACTTTTAATACACAGAAATTTATTAACGTTGTTTGTGGCTTTTTAAATTTACACTTAAAAAAACAAATCCTTCTGTATTTCCCCCTAAGCAGCATCATGTTTTTGCAGGTATCCAGCAGAATACATAAAGGTCTAGCTGACGGTAAAGTGTCTGCCTGCAATGCAGGAGACCCGGGTTCGATTCCTGGGTCAGGAAGATCCCCTGGAGAAGGAAATGGCAATCCACTCCAGCACTCGTGCCTGAAAAGTCCCATGGACGGAGGAGCCTAATAGGCTACAGTCCATGGGGTCGCAAAGAGTCGGACACGACTGATCGACTTCACTTCACTTTCACCACTCCACTCAATGGGGATGAATTTGAGCAAACTCCAGGAGATAGTGGAGGACAGAGGAGCCTGATGTGCTGCAGTCCATAGGGCTGCAAACAGTCTGACACAACTTAGCAATTGAACAACCACCACGCCACCATTATTTCATTTCCCTGTTCTCCTGTTGTTGAACGGATGGGTAGTTTTCAATCTGCTCTGTTGT